>NC_140167.1:93754165-94029165 GCF_963971535.1 Notolepis coatsorum | reverse complement strand
CTGTGTCAGATAAAACAATGAACAGTAACTGGCAAAGGCCTGCTTTGTAGTTCCACAGTTCCCAAAGTAGGGTCCGGGGCCCGCCAGCGGCCTGTCGGGGTGGTTCTGTGGAGTCCGAGGCAAAGCGGTTTAATCTCTCTCATTCAGTTCATTCTGTAGACGTCAACACTCTGGCGATAAGGTATCAGAATGCCTGGTTCCATTGTAGGTGTCACTGTTTCACCCTTTCACTGTTTCACTGTCACCCTTCCCCCGAACTATGAATCACTAAAGACACTTTTTGAACTGCTGATTGAAACGTACAATGTTACTCACTGTGCCTTGTATATATATTATATTTATCTATTTTTACCTTATTTTCTAGCACTCGCTTGTATTTAAATTAAGGCTGTCAAAGTTAACGCGGTATTAACGCGTTAACGCACGATTCTATTAACGCCACTACTTTTTTTAACTTACGATTAACTTTTTTGAAAAAAACATAATTGCATTTTTTTTTTTACTAGACTTCACTCAGGTGTATTATTGATACTCTCATTGATACTATGTTTGTTTCTGACTCAAAGTGTGTGTGTGTGTGTGTGTGTGTGTGTGTGTGTGTGTGTGTGTGTGTGTGTGTGTGTGTGTGTGTGTGTGTGTGTGTGTCATAGGCGGCGGGTGAGCTGGACATTAGGGTAGGCTATAGATCGGATGAAACTTGCGCGTAGCGCGCAACATTTTTCTTTTTTGCTTGCACGCAAACGGTGCTGTCCAGGTTCTGATGTCACACCCACATCTAGGCTACTACAGCGAGCCCCACTCATTTCATATAGTGCAAATTAATTGTTCAAATGAAGGCATCCAATATGATTAACCATTGTCTTACCTTAATGCAGCAAAAGTTTCGGATGCGCCTCATTGGGAAAGGCCGTTCACAAGTTGCGGTGCCGACGGCAATGAAGGAAACGTTTTCCATAATTTGGATCTCATCATGCTTTGAAAACAATGTACATAGTAGCTCTAAAAAGTTTCCACGGTTTGATTAACTCTGACTCAGTCTCATCATGCCCTCGTAGAACAAGCCCTTGGCCTCAGGTGATCCAGTGTTATGCCCAGGCGGCATGTAACTTGGAATGGAGTTCCAGGTCTTGGCAGCTCTCACGGAGAGGGCTGATTTGCTAAATGTACATGTCCTTAATGGAAATTAGTGTTAGGATGCGAATAGACGCCACCCGGTACAACAGTTCTGAACCCGAACGCGGAACTGCAAGTTTGTTGGTAAAAGAATACACGCGAACATGGAGGTGAACAATCGGAAAGTGGGGGTGGGGCTAGACCTTGGAGGGTTTTGAAGACCAGACTGGCATCGGTTAGTTTGGTGATGCGGCGTGATTGGTTACTGCCCGCAGTCTGGAATGTTAAACGGCCACCACACCTACTGCCATTGACACCTTGGTTGGCCGACCCTTTGCGTATTGTCACCACCGGGCTGCAGCAGCCCACACGCACACAATATCGTAGCCTAGGCTGCCTATAATAATGCGCAGACTGGGTCGGCATAGCCTCCCCTGGCCTTATATACGCGCCGCCTATGGTGTGTGTGTGTGTGTGTGTGTGTGTGAGATAGAGAGAGAGGGGGGGGTGAGAGAGATGAGGAAGGGGCAAGAGAGAGAGAGCTGGGAGAGTGTGTGTGAGAGAGAGAGAGGGGGGGTGTGATTACTCAGCCCTTGTGTGGGTGAATGTAACAAGTTCCTAACGTTTTCTTTCCCCTATTATTTCATGCACACTTTATTCATTGTTTTAAATTATTATTTTCTTTTAAGTTATTTTGTGAATCACTCTGTTTTGAATTTGATGCAAATTTGCAATGCATGAGGGTCATCCTTTTGTGTTAAATGGCTGCATAAAGCAAGCATTTGTTGACTCTCATGTTGACACACTACACACTTGAGAGTATTAAAACTTGAAAAAGATCTGTTTAAGGTAGATAAACAAATGTATTAAAGAAATGCGATTAATTTGCGATTAATCACAAGTTATCTATGGACAATCATGCAATTAATCAGATTAAATATTGTAAACGATTGACAGCACTAATTTAAATATGTTTTAGTTAAGTATTGTGTGATTTTGTGTGAAGGGCGGACTAGCAAAGTAAGATTTTCATTGTATGGCAAACTGTCTGTTTAACTGCACATAAATAATAAATAAACAATCTTGAATCGTGAATCTTGAATCTTGAATCTTGAATCAGGGGATAATGTATCAGAATGACTGGTTCCATTGTAGGGGTCACTGTTTCAGGGGATAATGTATCAGAATGCCTGGTTCCCCTGTAGGGGTCACTGTTTCAGGGGATAATGTATCAGAATGACTGGTTCCATTGTAGGGGTCACTGTTTCAGGGAATAACGTATCAGAATGACTGGTTCCCCTGTAGGGGTCACTGTTTCAGGGGATAATGTATCAGAATGACTGGTTCCCCTGTAGGGGTCACTGTTTCAGGGGATAATGTATCAGAATGACTGGTTCCTGTAGGGGTCACTGTTTCAGGGGATAACGTATCAGAATGCCTGGTTCCCCTGTAGGGGTCACTGTTTCAGGGGATAATGTATCAGAATGACTGGTTCCTGTAGGGGTCACTGTTTCAGGGGATAATGTATCAGAATGACTGGTTCCCCTGTAGGGGTCACTGTTTCAGGGGATAATGTATCAGAATGACTGGTTCCATTGTATGGGTCACTGTTTCAGGGGATAATGTATCAGAATGACTGGTTCCATTGTAGGGGTCACTGTTTCAGGGGATAATGTATCAGAATGACTGGTTCCATTGTAGGGGTCACTGTTTCAGGGGATAATGTATCAGAATGACTGGTTCCATTGTAGGGGTCACTGTTTCAGGGGATAACGTAGCAGAATGACTGGTTCCCCTCTAGGGGTCACTGTTTCAGGGGATAATGTATCAGAATGACTGGTTCCCATGTAGGGGTCACTGTTTCAGGGGATAATGTATCAGAATGTCTGGTTCCCCTGTAGGGGTCACTGTTTCAGGGGATAACGTATCAGAATGCCTGGTTCCCCTGTAGGGGTCACTGTTTACACCCTTTCAGCTGCTGTACGGAACCAGACTGAATCACATCTGACAATACAAATATTCTAAAGTAGTTTAAAGTTTAACGTTTTGTTTTATTTGTCACGTATACAGTACATGTACATTACAGTGAAATGCTTGGTTCTGTATGAGCCCCCTGAGAATGTCCTTCATAATACTGTCCAAAAAAAAAAGTAAAAAGAATAAAGTCCAAACACAACCTCAGCTGAGAAAACCTGACCAAATACACCGATGCTGCCCCCTGCTGTTCAAGATGTTAAATGGCAAGGCCCCTCCACCTCTCAGTACTTTTGTCAAACAAAAAACATCTTATAATAGGTCCACAGATGGAGAGGGGACTGTACTGTGCCGTTTAGGTCCAGCTCCTTCAGTCAGTCCTGTTTTGCAGTCAGAGCCACTCAGTTCTGGAACATCCTACCAACTGGAATAAGACACTGTGCTGCCTACCACACCTTTACAGACAAACTCAAGACCTGGTTATTAACCAATCAAACATGTGATCATCGGTTCATTGTGTATTTTATTATTGCTTGTACTATTATGTTGGATTGTGTTGTAAATACTGTGTTTTACTTTTAATGCTTCTGTTTTACATTAGGTGTATGGTTTTACAACATCTTGCCAAAAGGACTACAGTTACAACTATGGCGCGACCCCGGTCAGTCGCCTTTGGTTTAGCTCCGCGACGATTGTGCACATTTTTAGCTATTATGTTTGTTTTTTCGACTTTTTTTATTAAAACATCACTGGCGGGTATGTCATACGACCGCCAGACACTTATGGACCTAAACTCCGGACTCAAAGAGGAGTTGGGAGACACTTTATGCCCAGAATGGCTAACAGAAATCAAGCGGGAGAACGACAACAAAGGAAACGGCAGAAAGAAGCATAGAGGTAGACGAGGCGGTATCAGACTTAGATTAAAAAGATCTGCTTACCGTCCAGCAATTCCATCCATCTTTCTGGCGAATGCACGTTCGTTGGAGGGAAGGATGGACGACTTGAGAGCGAGGGTCCGATTCCAACGGGAGATGAGAGACGTTAACGTCATGTGTTTCACTGAGACATGGCTCAAGCCAGCGACGCCGGACAACAGCGTCTCTCCATCGGACAATTTCACCGTCCTGAGAGCAGATCGCACAGCAGCCTCTGGGAAGAGCATCGGAGGTGGGGTCTGCATCCTCACGAACAATCTCTGGGTTAATCCCAAGGAAGTACATGTCCTCTCAAGTTCATGCTCCCCAGATATGGAACATCTCCAAATCCTGTGCCGACCGTACCACCTACCCCGTGAGTTTACCGCGGTCATTATATCCGTCGTGTATATTCACCCACAGGCAAATACTGGCAAAGCGCTGGTGGAATTACACGACCACATCAACAAACAGCAGATCAAGCACCCGGAAGCCGCGACGATAGTGACTGGTGACTTCAATCAGGCAAACCTGAAAAAAGTGATGCCGACCTTTTTTCAGCACATCGCCTGCTCCACAAGAGGGGGGAACACACTCGACCACTGCTACACCCCGTTCAGAGCTGCCTACAAGGCTGTAGCGGCTCCGCCACTGATGGGCTCTGTAAGCGCGAGCGATCACGACTCCATTTTTTTAATCCCAGCATACAAACAAAGATCGCGTGACGTCGTCGTGTCACGTGAGACAAAAAAGTGGTCTGACGAATCAGAGACCGAGCTCCGTGACGCGTTCGCGGATACAGACTGGGACATGTTTAAAGGAAGCGCCAGTGACGTCAGCGAGTACGCTGATACCGTTGTTTGTTACATAGCAACAGTGGTAGACGGCATTGTCCTCACAAAGAAGGCGCGGGTTTTCCCAAACCAGAAACCTTGGGTGGACAGCACTATAAGAACAGCCCTAAACTCACGCACCACGGCTTATAACCTGGGCAGAGAGTCAGGAAATATGGAAGAGTACAAGGCTTCAGTCTACACTCTGCGCAAGGCTGTTAAACTTGCTAAGAGGACATATGCTGAGAAACTGGAGACACAAATGGCACAAAACGACACAAGAGGCTTGTGGAGGGGACTGAAGACAATAACTGACTACAAAGTCAGCGCCCCCTCAATGGGGAGCGACGACGCCTCTCTAGCGGACAAACTCAACTCCTCTACGCTCGGTTCGGTGTAGACAGTGTCGCCGCTAGCCCTCTGGCTAGTGACGTCACTGGCGCACCGGCTGTTGTGGAGGGGGGGGGGCAACCGCGGGGGGGCGGGGGCGCTCTCTCGTTGTCGGAACATAGTGTGAGAAGAGCATTTATGCAGGTGAACACCAGGAAGGCTGCAGGCCCAGATGGTATAACAGGACGCATACTTAAGTCCTGTGCAAACCAGCTTGCCCTGGTGTTCACCGCCATATTTAATCAATCCCTGGCGGAGTCAGTAGTCCCTGCCTGCTTCAAGATGTCTACCATCATCCCTGTACCGAAGAAACCCTCCCCAACATGTCCAAATGATTACAGACCGGTGGCACTCACCTCTGTGGTCATGAAATGTTTCGAGAGGCTGGTCAAGGACCACATTTGTGCCTCTCTCCCCAGTGATATGGACCCTATGCAATTTGCATACAGGACAAACAGGTCCACTGATGACACGGTCTCCCAGGTACTGCACAGCACTCTCTCCCACCTTGACCGTCAGAAGGGGGGCTATGTGAGACTGTTGTTCATTGACTACAGCTCAGCGTTCAACACCATAGTCCCCACCAGACTGGTGGACAAGCTGATGGAGCTAGGCCTGAGCTCCGCCCTGAGCGCCTGGGTACTGGACTTTCTGAGTGAAAGACCCCAGGCGGTCAGGGTGGGGGGTCAGACCTCCAACACCATCACCCTGAGCATCGGGTCCCCCCAGGGCTGTGTTCTAAGCCCCCTGCTGTACTCACTCTACACACACGACTGTGCGGCCAAGTTCAGCTCCAACTCCATTGTGAAGTTCGCCGACGACACGGTGGTGGTGGGGCTGATCTCGGACAACGACGAGAAGGCCTACCGAGAGGAGGTTGAGGTACTGGAACGTTGGTGCCAGGACAACAGCCTGCTCCTGAACATTGGTAAAACCAAGGAGCTGATCGTGGATTATAGGAGAGGACAGCAGGAGACACACACAGATTAACGGGGCTACCGTGGACAGGGTGAGCAGCTTCAAGTACCTGGGGGTCCACATCTCAGAGGACCTGACATGGTCAACACACATAGACACAGTAGTAAAGAAAGCGAAGCAGCGCCTCTACCACCTGAGACAGTTAAGGAAGTTCAGAGTATCGGGGAAGATACTCCAGTCCTTCTACTCAGGAGCTGTAGAGAGCATCTTGACCGGAAACATCACTGCCTGGTATGGGAACAGCACGGCACAGGACAAGAAGGCCCTACAGAGAGTGGTGCGCTCAGCCGAGCGTACCACGGGTATTGCGCTACCTCCCCTGCAGGCTCTATACAACAAGAGGTGCAAATCCAGAGCCTGCAGGATAATGAAAGACCCCCACCACCCCAATAACAGCCTGTTCCAGCTGCTGAGGTCAGGCAGACGCCTGCGAACTCCAGCTACTAGGACGGAGAGGCTTAGGCTAAGCTTCTTCCCCCAGGCCATCAGAGCCTTGAACAATGAACATTGAGAGACACAGAAACTGAACTATCCACACACAAGCACATACACGACACGCACGCTGAGCACGCTCACACACTAGCAGCCACTTTAACACTCATGCCGCACACACGCACACTTATGGCCAGAGGAAAGGCCACTTAAAGTAGTATAACATCAGGAACAGTGTATTGCACTACTAAAGCTACCTAGCATGTCCTATATGCTCTGTAAATACTAATGTACAGATACCGAGATGGCACACCATGTACCTGTTTATTGCACTGTTTTATTGGATTCTATTAATATGTTGTACCACTGTATTTTATTGGATTCTATTATATGTTGTACCACTGTATTGCACATCGTCGCGGGCAAGACCAGCCGCATTTCATTGTATACCTGTATGCCGTGACAATTAAAACTCTTGACTTGACTTGACTTGACTTGAGTTGTGAATTAGCCAGCTGGCTAAAACTGGCACATTTACAGAAATGTTGATTAATTAATGTGTACTGTCCTTTTTTAAATAAACTGAAACTGAACTGAACCTAAAGTATAAAATTAACGAAGTACAAAATGGTAACTTTTTAAAATGCAAAAAAATAGTTCTGTGCCACACTAGCTCACGCTCAGCGTCTCATGCATAATCTCGCTTCAGCGTATGCACACTGAATAAATTTCAAATGTACCTTTAAATGCCAGCATTCATCTGGCCACACCCCCATCCGCCTACCTACATAAGCCGGGATGGGCCACACACTCATCTCCTTCGCAAATTTCATCACAAGCAACGTGTTGCTATATGCCCACTTGACGTGGA
This sequence comes from Notolepis coatsorum, assembly GCF_963971535.1. Taxonomy (NCBI): domain Eukaryota; kingdom Metazoa; phylum Chordata; class Actinopteri; order Aulopiformes; family Paralepididae; genus Notolepis; species Notolepis coatsorum. The sequence continues at coordinate 94,021,657 of NC_140167.1, read as the reverse complement.
GAAAGTATTGCTCTAAGGAAAGGAAGAATAAGGAGAATACGTTGACATCATATCTTTATTTTCTCTCTCACTATTTTAAAACGAGAAAATACGGCGATATTGTCTTCGTACTGGAGTGTCTGGAAGATGGTGATCATTCCACAAACTCCACCGGTTTCGTATTGGGGGTTCACGCCGCTACATACCTCCCAGCTACAGTCTTCTTTGATGCGGCTGGACGGAGTGAAACCCTCCGGCGGTGCAGGGACTGTAGTGGCGCGCCGCTGTTGTGAGAAGCGGTGCGTTCCAGGTTGGGTGAGTAGTGTTTTTGCTGGCAGGCTCCACTTGTCTGTTAGTGCTATGGGGACTAATTGACAATGTTATGAAAACCGGGCCCAGGCTAGGGTCCTTTGTTCAGTCTCCTAGACGACAGGAGACCTTGGTCTGAAGCCATTTTAGTTAACTAGTGGGCCGCGACCATTAACACTGGTGATCCCTGTGTTTTCTGGACGAGTGGTTTTCCCTCTGTCCCGTGTTAAGCCCCTTCTTTCATATCCAAATGAGAGTATTCCTTCACGAGGGGATATGTGCATGGATGTGCGATAGCGGCAGATCCATGTTCAAGTCAGCTACACAGGCCAGTTTGGTATTGTGCTGATTCCGTCGGGTGTTGGTAAAATCACTGTTGTAAAGCAGTGTGGACATCTTGTTTCTCTTTTCTCTGAAAAAGTGAGGAGAGGTTCAGAACGGCGGCCTGTCTGGGTGAGTGTTATGTCATTGTATACATCATAGGTGTCAAACTCACGGCCCGCGGGCCAAATCCGGCCCGCCACGTCATTTGATGTGGCCCCCCAAGAGCTCAGGTAAAACATTTTTTTTTTTTTTTTTTTTTTATACATTAATATTGGGTTAAAAAATAGCAGTGTTAAAATAATTGTGGGTTAATGCGTTAATAAAGCTTTAACTTTGACAGCCTTAGTTATTACACATTCTTACACATACATGTATGTTGAACATCTGAGGTAACAAAGGAAAAAAGCCAAAAGCACTTACTCCTCAGACATTCTTTGACAATTTTACAGCCCAAAATACAAAAAAGATCCAGGCGGAATAGGTAACAAAGGGTTGAAGAAATATTGTCTGAACTGTCAGATGCAAACTGGCTGTGTGACATAACCGAGCATCTCGCTCAATTGAATAAGAAGCTGTAGGGACGCAAACAAGTCCCACCCAAAACTTGACCAATATAGTTGTGAACTGAGACAACCCTTATTTTGTTATTTTTGAGTACAGTTACAGTTGTGTGTTCATGCAGACACATAATAGCAATTTCATTACGAATTGAAAATGTGGGACCCTGATGTAAACAAGTCGAAAGTCTTTCTCTGGTCTGCATCCCCTTAACAATTGTGTGTATTGAGCTGTACTGTACTGTACCCATTCTGCAATCTGTTAATTAAAGTTAATTAAACTATCTTCTATTAGTTGGATGTATGGCCTCTGCAAGGTTGTGTGCAGCCATTTGTTTTTGTAACATCTGCTACATCCAGTGGTGCGTTATTGAAATCATCTGGGGTGACACGCACCACGTGCACGCGCGCTCCCGGCGCGCGCTCCCGCGAATGCGCATTTAATGTCCCCTCGCTTGGGCACAGACTAAAAACGGTGCCTAATTGCCTCTACGAATGGAATGTAACACGTCTTCACAACAAGTTAGGTGTGAATGTGTCTGAGAACGTATTTAACACACCTGACGACCGGCGCTATTGATATGCAAATAGCGAGTGAGCTTGCACACCGTGCTACCCCGTCCCATGAACAACGCATGCCTGGCTACATCTGTCCCACGTGTTCTTTGCAGCTCACAGTTGTTAGTTCTGCCCCTCTTGACTGTGACAAAAAGGTTTTGAACAAACTTAATGTCATAGCTTGTATTTGATGATATTCTTCTTTGTTATTTACTTGAATGGTTTGATCATTGATTGGTGGAGTAATATGGGGTTCTGATAAACTAAAATTATTTGTTAAAATAACATAAGCTAACATATATTTTTACATTTATGCAAATGATTATGCAATATGTATAACTTGAATAAGTAATAAATACAGAAACACCATGTTTAACAATATGTAAATGTGTAGCTACATTTATTTTACATTAACATTTGTACGGTCTTTGGCCCTTTGAGGGCAACCATAATGCTGATGTGGCCCTCTGTGAAAATGAGTTTGACACCCCTGGTATACATGTTCAGGTGATAGCTGCTTAGCTTACGGTTAGCCAGTCAGCTGTTAGTGCTGCGTTAGCCTGCTGGGATCGCTGCATGGCCTGCTCAGGTTGGGCCTACTGTTAGCCAGTCAGCTGTTAGCTGCGGTGCTAGCATGTCGTGATCACTAGGTAACGTTAGCTTGCTGCTATAGGCCATGGCCTGGCGCGGGGTAGCTTTAGCTTCTCGCGCGCCGCCGTGAGCTCGCTTCTGGTCGCGTGCGCCGTTAGCTCGGCGTCTCGCGAGTAGGGGCAGTAGCGCCCGAACGGTTGGAGCGGCCGTTAGCTTGATGCTATTCTGTTGAACGTGCTTTGATTTTAACATGTTTTGCACTCTTGACTACGACGTCATCCTTGACAGGGGATGTTTCGTCGACCCTGCCCTGAGCCAGGACGGCGAGGTTGCGTCAACAAAGAGGACTGTAGTGCGGGTTGGAGCGGCGACGCTGCCCAGTTCGAACAACACAGGAGCGGCTGTGTTCCTACGGTGTCTGTGACTGCACTTCGCTGATCTACGTTCCGGGTAGGACCAGGTTTGACCAGACCTTATAACACGTCTTCTGGTTTTACTTTTCTAAATGTTTTGTGAATGACGATGTTTTCCCAAAACGTGTGTTGCTGCAATGCATTTAGGATACGGCGCGAGTTATGTGTGAACTGTCTTTGTCACTGGCAGTTAGCTTCTCCGTGCAAATCGGCTTGTTACAGATGTGAAAATGATCTGTTTGTTGTGTGAGAAACATCATGTGTGTTTATATGTACCGTGTACTCACAACTAAGGTAACTAACCTATGAAGCTATGCTTAGTGACAAGTGAGTAAAAGAATGTTCTTTTCTCAGCCTGTGATGACAATGAACAGTGTGTTCACATATTAACAGGTTTTCCTGTTTTAAACTGGCCGTATTGAGGGTAAAATAAGAGGATTGTGTTTCCCCCCGGTTCCCTGGGGACTTTTTCATCCTCCTATCAGACATGTTGTGCACTATTTGTGTCTTTTGTGTGGTAGGGATGCGATGTAACCCTTAGCTTGATTGCTGAGGTTGTGCTAAAACTGCTGGAGAAACTTTATTTTCCTAAAAGAAAAGATGGTTTGGTCGCTGTCGTGTGTGCTTAGCAAGGCCTGTGGCCGATACTAATCGAGAATGATGTATTCTCTCATTGTGAAAAACGGCGTTCCTCTGTTGAGTGTTTTTGCCATTTTTTGTAGGTGATGATGGGTTGTGTGTGTCATGTGACCTACAACTGGGTTGGACTGGCCACAGAAGCACATGTGTATGTTGGACCGGGGCTCTTAGAGCCCTCTCTATTCTGTGTTTTTTCCTTAGTAAAAATCAGATAGCAGGTTAGCTCATGCGCTGTGTGGAGCTGTCAAACGCTTCATAGAGCTGACTATGACTGTGTCATATTCTCTTTTTGTCATTACATCGTATCATGGGTGTGGGGTCGTGAAGGGGTGAACTGGTAACCTTTCCTCTCCCCCTTGTTTCTGTCGGTCAGGGGTACACCCCCTGTCCTTCAAGGTTCCCGTCACGTGGCGGTTCGGCACGTTACGGGGGGGGGGGGGGGGGGGGGAGTTTCCTGGTCCCACGGCCTGGTATATTGGGCATGTGCACCGCAGGAATTCCCCCGCCATAGAGTACGTCACCGTGCGCGTCTCTGTTGGTAGGACTTCCGTGTGCTGTTCAGGTCCATGTGATGGATCTGTTTCAGGGGGGTGGTCAGGGCTCCTCCTCACCGAGCGCCTATTCGGGCCTTCTGTGAGTTCGGACTCCTTCTTCCATGTGAGGGAGCCTCCATCAGAGTACAGAGCCTTCCTCCTCAGATTGTCAAAGTGAGTGGACCCTCTAGAAGGGTCCTATTCTATTGTATATGTATTCGATTCAATTCGATTATTGAGTGTGTATGGGTTCAGTGCCTCTTCCCCGGAGAGCCCTAAAACCAATTTTTTACATGGCTCAAGGTGCAATATATTCTTTTCAATCTGTACAGCTCGCGTGGGAAGTCTCTCTGGGGATCCCCGTCTCCTTCCTATGGGAGGGTGGTGGGATGTAAAAATGTGATTTTTTTTTACCCCCGGCTGTGTAGACTGGGATACATACTGTTGATGCTTCCTTCTTTTCTATTCAAGAAGTATTGGAGTTAGGGAGTGTCACACCCCTCTTGTCGTTCCCCTGGGCGCCTTGGGGATTCAATGACAGGTCTAAATAGCCTGTTCATTGATGGGGGTGTGTCCCGACGCACGTATAGTGCTAGCTCGCTGTAAACAGGCGACTGACTGGCACGCCTTGGTTGCTTGTGGTTGAAACGGCGTTTTTATAAAGCAACTGAGATGGGGTTTTTTCCTCTTCCGACGACCAATCCCACGACCTGGGTTGGTTTTTTCGACGGATTCTCGTTCATGTCTGGGGGATGATGAGGGAATGGATCTGAACATATGTAGAGGGGTCTCACGCCCTTGGGGTGGGCCACCGGGCGCGGTTCGCCCGAACGTCTGGGTGGCGCCTTCTTTTCATGTTAAGATCGACACGCATATCTGCCCTTCTCCTGGAGTAGGCAGGTCGGCGTGGTTAGGGCACGGGACTGGTTCTGGTCACGCTGGACCGGATCAGTTGAACCCGTTGTCCGCCGGGGATGCAGATCTGCTGTTCTGGTACCCTGAGGGACTTGGGCTTTTTTCAGGGGGAAAAATGCCAGGTCGGTCCGGGTGTCACAGGGTTAAGCGCTATGGAGACCCTGGTTGGGTACGTTTTTACTCAGCACTGTCGTAATGGCTTACAGCCATGCCATTCTGTACACGCTCGATCTCGTCGGATCTCGGCCGCTACACAGGCAGTGGTGCAGTCGTGGTCACACGCGGTTACACGCCGTGTTACTAGATGATCAGTATGCGCGCACAAAGATGCGCTCTATCCATATTATGACTGCACCACTGTACACAGGTTGGTCCTGGTTAGTACTTGGTTGGGAGACCGCCTGGGAATACCAAGTACGGTGTGCTTAGGGGCTGGTTCTCCATTCTTTTTCGCTCCTCTCTCACGCATGGCGAAGAGGGGCCTGTGGGGGTGGTTTTTGACCTCCTCTGGTGACCCTGTGCTTCCCGTACCGCCAGGCCCGGTCCGAAGTAATGTTTCGTCGACCCGTAGGCCTGGGTTAACCCTTTTTTGAAAACTGAAACACTTGTACTGCGGTATAGCCGGTGTATACCCGCAGGTGTGTTTTGGAGTTTTTTCTTGAGGGGTTATAGGAACAACCACTGCATTGGGTAACACCGAGGTGGTTGATTCCTTGGTGTGTTGGAGCAGTGTCAACTCCCGGGTTCACCGTTTGAGGGTGCCCCTGCACGTTCATGACGTCTGCCAATCGTGTCAGCCTTCTCTGCCTCGACCCCTCTGGGTGGGGTTTTTTAAATGGAGGCTTGGTCATGCAACACCGCCAGCTTACGCTCCTTCCGCCGGGGCGGCTGTGTTCAGCTGTCCCCTCTGGCGCCTGTCTCGTCCGCAGTCTCCAGGCTAGGGTTAATAGCCTGTTGCCTGGTTTTTCCCCGGTGCGCTGCCTGCTTCCGTTGGTTAACCTTTTTTGTGTGCTTACGGCCATGCTGACTGCCTGTTGCAGAGTCAGTGTGCCAGGCGGTGTACTATTGGGGGGACGGGGCCCGCTCGGCTGAGGGGCCTTTGTCCGAATACGCTGGCGATGTGGGGGGCGGGGCACTACGTGCCCACCTGGTGGGGTCTTGATGCTGGCATCATGGACTTCTCCGGGCCCCCATTCCAGGGAGTCCAGTCCTTTTGGTGGGTCTGGGTCTTCTTTCGCGCTCCGCTGCTACGGCCTTGCCACGGGGTTGGGTTTGCCCTTGACCCCGTGATTCTGGGGGCAGTAACGAGGTTGTTCCTCCGTTCGTTCCCGGGTGGCATGCGGGTTGTGCGTGTGTGTAGTCGTGGGGTCAAGCCACGGTCTGCTCACCCTGTGCGTTGAGTTGCTTGAGTGCCTCTTCGCACGGTCGGGTCCGTCGCCCTCCCGTGAAGCCACCAATAGGGGGGGTGCCCTCCATTAGGGTGGGTCGGGGGGGCTCGGCCCTCCCTGGTCTGATGGTTGTGAGGGGCCTCAGCAGGGTACATTTGTCGAGCTTCTAGCTCCCGCTCAGCTCCTATTATGCATGAGACGCTGAGCGTGAGCTAGTGTGGCACAGAACGTTAGGTTATAACTATAACCAAGTTCTGTTAACACTAGTGAACGCTCAGCGTCTAGACGCTGCTGCAGGCCCTTGATTTTTCATTGTGATGAAATTTGTTGGGAAGGAGATGAGTGTGTGGCCCATCCCGGCTTATGTAGGTAGGCGGATGGGGGTGTGGCCAGATGAATGCTGGCATTTAAAGGTACATTTGAAATTTATTCAGTGTGCATACGCTGAAGCGAGATTATGCATAAGACGCTGAGCGTTCACTAGTGTTAACAGAACTTGGTTATAGTTATAACCTAACGTTATGGATGTAGTGCAAATCTTTTTGTAATACATACAAAAATTATGGTGTAGTGTTAAAAGTGCTTAAAGTAGGGTACTTGGGATAAAATAAAAACGTATACTGTATATAGGGGTCTGTGGTCTAACGCCTATCAAATCTGAGGCCTGTGACTTGATTGATTGATTGATTGATTGATTGATTGATTGATTGATTGATTGATTGATTGATTGATTGAAAACTTTATTAACAGATTGCAGAATGGGTACAATACAGTACGGCTCAACACACACAAGTGTTAAGGGGATGCAGACCAGAGAAAGACTTTCGTCTTGTTTACATCAGGGTCCCCCATTTTCAATTCATCATAACATTTATGACATACACAACATACAGATAGACAGTACTGTTTAAGAGACAGAGTTTCTAAAAGAGAATAAATACATTTGAGGGGGAGGAAACTGTACATTGGAGGGGGTTGGACATTTACCGGGGCCAGTTTCGACTTGACGTTTTGGAACTCCTGTTTTAGTTGAGGTTGAGCGGCTGAAAACACTACGATTCAGCCGACCCAGGATTTCAACCAGTATTGTTCGACGCAGCACTTTAACACTCTCCTGGGAATGTGGAGGAGCGCTACAGGGAGCAGGCTCAAACCTGTTTACCAGCGCAGTCCCATCCTCCCAGGCGTCCCAGCCCCGCACGAGCATGTTGCCAGGAGCTCCTGACCTTCCCAGGTAGAAGACCACTTGCCCCCCCCCCCCCCCCCCCCCCCCCCCCCCCGGGGGCCACTCCCCAGTGGAACTAACCGTCTTATCAACTTCCCCAGTCCTACGGCAGGGGACTTACTTAACCCTTTCACTGTGACAATACAGAAGGTTAACCCTTTCACTGTGACAATACATCACTGCCACACGACAATGGGTTAACCCTTTCACTGTGACAATACATCACTGCCACACGACAATGGGTTAACCCTTTCACTGTGACAACAGAAGGTTAACCCTTTCACTGTGACAATACATCACTGCCACACGACAATGGGTTAACCCTTTCACTGTGACAATACAGAAGGTTAACCCTTTCACTGCCACACTACCAAAGGGTTAACCCCTTCACTGTGACAATACAGAAGGTTAACCCGTTCACTGCCACAAGACAAAGGGTTAACCCTTTCATAACCACACTACAGAAGGTTAACCCTTTCACTAAGCCTTCTCTTAGTTTTAACCTTTTTATACATTCACTTTCTAGATGTAAAACTAACTAAAGTTAATAACCTAATTGCCACAACCATCTACAGAAAACCAACGGATAAAAACAATCTCCTACAGTTTTCTAGTCACCACCCGGTGCCTTTAAAGAAAAGCCTGCCTGTAAGTCAATTATACAGACTCAAACGTATCTGTAGCTCTCAGGAGGAGTTCCACTCCGAAAGTGAAAATATGTTGGGACGATTTGATGAAAAGGGCTACCCAAAGCAGTGTCTTAACTCTGCCATGGCCACTGTAAACCAAATTGAAAGAAAAGAACTATTCCGGAAGAAAGAAAGAAAGAAAGAAACAGAACACCAGGCACCATTAATTATGTCCTTACTTATGATCCATTTAGTTACGTTATCAAGTCCACAGTCATGAAACACTGGCACATTCTATCATCGGATAGAACTTTAAATGATCGCTTCCAACACCCTCCACGCTTTACGCATAAAAGGACTACTAACCTGAAGGACCGCCTGGTTGGAGCGGACTCATATTCAAGGCCAGAGCCTTTTATTCATGGAAGCTTCCCATGTAGAGCATGTACATCTTGCAGCCACATGATCAAAACAAACACATTTCACGACTCCCACACCGGGAAGAATTACAAGATCAGATCGCTAATAACATGTAATTCCACACACATAATATATCTATTATTCTGCCCATGTAAAAAATACTATATTGGACAGACATCCTGCAAATAAAAAATCAGATTGAACGAACACAGAAGCAATATAAAGCGGACTGATATTAATTCCCCTGTGGCACGACATTTTAACTAAATGGATCATAAAATTAATGACCTCAAGTGCATAGGTCTAGAGATGGTTTTTCTTAATAGAAGGGGTGGTAACCATGAACAACTTCTTTTGCAACGGGAATGTATATCGATTCATCGGCTCAAATCTATGTATCCAGTTGGGATGAATGAAGAGTTCAATTTGACTCCATTCCTTTAGGTGAAAGCTATCCTAAGTCATCTACTGTATAAACAAAAAACTAGTACACTGATTAATGAACGGTCTAACAACCTGATACCCCCAATGTACTGTCTTTTGTTCCATACAGATTTGTAAATTTTATATTGTATTGACATCTGGGATGAATGAAGAGTCCATTTTGGCTCCATTCCTTTAGGTGCTATCCTAAGTTATCTACTGTATGAGCTCCATTCCTTTAGGTGCTATCCTAAGTTATCTACTGTATGAGCTCCATTCCTTTAGGTGCTATCCTAAGTTATCTACTGTATGAGCAAAAAACTAGTACACTGTTTAATGAACGGTCTAACAACCTGATACCCCCAATGTACTGTCTTTTTTATTCCATACAGGTCTGTAAATATTGTATTGTAATATGTATTAATTTGTTGTTTCATACATAGCCATCATACGCATTTATGTGATACTGTGATGATATCTACCTGTCAATCTAGCCCTGCTACTAATCATGACGTCAACCTAGCCTGTTGACTGATTGCCGATTGTTCCCACCTGTATGTTGTCAAGTACAGCCTAGTTAAGGTTTGTTTGTCACAATTGTCATTTGCACACTGATGAAGGCCGGATGGCTGAAAACGTTTTGTGCGTTATACAACTTGTGCATAAAAATAAAAACAACGATATTCCCAGAGTGCGGTCCCTACCTCCTTTTTTGCAACTTAATTCATGTTGGACTACGCACCTGTCTGAGCGCAGTGGTTACCCCTTTTTCTACTAAAATCACTCTTATACCATGACATGTTGTCCCAGGAACATCCACACCGTCTGTCTCACTCCTCAGAGTGACAGAAACACAACTGTTGTTGTCAATGAAACCCGTGTCTATGCTAGTACTGCTTCTCTCACAGAGGCTTCTGTGCAGGTCAAACGCTCTTGGTAGTAGTTTTTCATTTCAAAAGAACGACCAAATATTACTATCACTATTATTGTTGATTGTTGATGGACTGATAGCTGTAATGACGTACTGAAGCGTTTTCCACACTGGTCACAATAGTAGACCTTCTTCCCTGCGTGTTGTGTATGATCAGTTTGTTTTAAATCTTTTTATTTTTCATGAGGTTTCACATTCAATCGACAGATGTACAGAATGTTCAGTGTCACTCTCATGAACAATTTTTTACAATTTTCCTTGTGCTCCCCACTCAATCCATTCTCCCATCTCTCACTCACACTCACACACTGGGACATACACACACGTACACGCGCACACACGCGCATACAGGCATACACACACACACTCACACACAGACACACATACACTTGCCCACATACACACAAATAAACAATTAGACAACAAAAAAAAGAAAATAATAATAATAATAATAAAAATTAAAATAAAGTAAAATAAAATAAAATAAAGGGACAGTAGGTAAATCATAAGTAAATAAGGAATAAAAGTGCAAATGTCGGTATTGTAAACAGTGACATTTTATAGCACCCAGTTGCTCACACCTGCTTATCGATAGCTACTCCGACAGAGAAGGGTCCGGGCCGCTGCGTGTTCAGCTCCCTTTCCCAGACCCGACCCCGTGGGGGCAGGGTTTGACAGCCATGCGCAGGCAACCAGGCACTTATACGCAGACAAAGAGCCTCAACAGATCAGCTAATCTAATCTGCTAAAACTCCACGTCTGTTATTTAGATATGACACATTTATAGGACTACATTATGAGTTTCCAGTTGAGTATAGAGTGGATTCCAGAGTTCTTGAAATAAGTGACCCTGGTTGTGCTTTTCAAGCGTTATCTTTTCTAAGGGAAGAAACTGAGATATTTGTTCTATGAACATATTGAATGTTGGTGCGATTTCATTTTTCCATAGAAGAAGTATACATTTCTTTGCAAAATATGTTATGTATACCAACAGTCTGCATTTCTTTTGGTCTAAGTGGCAGTTTGTTATATTATTTAATAGATAGACACATGGTGATAACTCAAATTCCAACTCCATGACAGATTTAGTAAATAAGTGGATCTTGTTCCAGAAATGCTTCAATTTGCTACATTGCCAGAACATGTGCAGAAATGTTCCTTCTTTAATTTTACATCTTGGGCAATTTGGTGAGTTTTCTTTCGAGATTTTGTGCATTTTTACAGGAGTAAGGTAGAATTTATGAATAAATTTGAAATTACTTTCTTTGATCTTATTGCTTGTAAAGGGAAAGAAAGTTCGATCACAGATATCTTGCCAATTGTTTTCTTCAAATTTCGTTGCCAGGTCCGTCTCCTAGCATCTTAATAGAGCTGGGAAGACTGTTTGACATTCATTAGTTAGAATTTCATATAGTTCACTGATTTTACCTTTAATTGTGGATGAGGTAGTTAGTTTTTCTTCCAATTCTGTCATTTCAAAGCTTAACTTGTTTTCTTTAGTAAGTGAACTTAAAGTGCTTTGAATTTGCATATATTTTAAGAAGTCTGAGTTAGGAATGTTGTATTCTTCTCTTAGCTCCTGAAATGCTTTTAATTTCCTGTTTTTATGAAAAAGGTCTTTAAGTTGAGTTACCCCCAAGTGTCTCCACTTGTTTATATCAGTTGAATGAAAATATTTTTTTAGGTCAGGGTTTTGATGAATAGGTGAATAAACAGAGATGCATTTAGTTATGCCAAACTTTTTCGAGCAATCTTTCCATGCAGATAGGGTATTCACAACCGTGAAATATTGCTTTATATTTTCTATTTTGTCAAAATTCTTTATAAAAAAAAGAGAGTTTAGAGGTAAAGGATCAACCTGTCCCGCTTCTATCTGTATCCAGTGTGAGTCTGGTCCTCCCAATGACCATGATACTATATTTCGAAGTTGGGCTGACCAGTAGTAGTGTTGGAGATTGGGAAGACCTAGACCACCCATGGACTCAGGTTTCATAAGAGTCAGTAATTTAATCCTTGGTTTTTTATTGGACCAAATAAATTTTGAGATACGTTTATTCAATATGTTAAAATATGTTATAGATAGGTAGCAGGGTACATTTTGAAAGAGAAAGTTCAATCTCGGAAGGATATTCATCCTGATGACGTTTATCCTTCCTAGAAGGGATAGGGGTAGTTTGTCCCATCTACCTAGATCTGTGTTAATTTCAATTGTAAGAGGAGTGTAATTTTTTTCAAATAAATCATTTAATTGCGGTGTAAAGTGTACTCCCAAGTATTTGAAGCCTCCTGGTGACCATCGAAATGGATAGGATTTCTGCATTTCTTTTGTTGGTTTCATATGTAGGAGACATGCATTAGATTTATTATAATTTATCTTGTATCCTGAGTACTTTCCAAATTGTTCGATTGTGTTATACAGATGTAATAAGGAGTTTTCTGGTTGCTCAATGTATAGAACAATGTCGTCAGCATATAAAGATATTTTGTGTTCAACCTTATCGATATACACTCCTTTTATGTTAATGTTGTCTCGTACAGATGCAGCCAAAATTTCTATTATTATTGCGAATAATGAACTTGACATTGGGCACCCCTGTCTTGTTCCTCTCATTAAGAGAAACGGATCAGATGTATTGCCATTAGTAATAACTGCTGCTTTTGGAGTTTGATAAATTGCTTTAATCCACTGGATAAAATTTGACCCTATATTACGTTTTTGCAACACGTTAAAAAGAAAGTTCCACTCGACTCTGTCAAAAGCCTTCTCTGCATCCAGAGATAGGAGCAGAGAGGGCCTCTGTTTTAGATTCAAATGATTGGTTATATTTAATAACCGTCTGATGTTATCGGTAGCATATCTTCCCTTAACAAATCCAGCCTGATCTGGGTTTACCAATTTCGGCGTGATGTTTTCAAGTCTTTTCGCTAATGCTTTGGTGATAGTCTTATAATCATGATCCAAAAGACTTATAGGTCTGTATGATGAACAGTCTAGTGGATCCTTACCACTTTTATGCAGTACTGTGATGTTTGCCAAGCTCATTGTTTGAGGAAGTGCCTTGTTGCGTCCAAAGTTGTTAATCATTCCCATAAAAATGGGTTTCAAGTCATTCCAGTACTCCTTATATAGCTGTGCCGGGAAGCCATCTGGTCCTGGACTTTTGTCTATAGGCATTGAATTAATTGTTGCTAGTATTTCTTGTTCGGTAAAGGGTGCATTAAGACTCTCTTGATCTGATTCTGAGAGCTTTGGCATTTTGATACCTTCTAAGAATCTATCCAGTTCCTCCTGTGTGTAATTACTTTGAGATTTGTATAGTATATTGTAATACTCCTGGAATGCCTGATTGATTTCTTTTGGATGATGTGTGATGTTGCCCTTGAACCGAATTGCTTTTATAGTTCTTTCGGCTTGTTCTTTTTTTAGTTGATGGGCTAATAGTTTACTGGGTTTGTTGCCAAATTCATAGTGTTTTTGTCTAACCTGATTCATTTGTTGCATGATTATATTTGTAGTCTTGATATTTAATTTGGCTCTGGCAGTTACTAAATGTTTCCAGTTGTCTTCTGTTGCTGCAACTTTATGGAGGGCTTCGCATCTTTCAATTTCTTTTTCTAGTTCTTTTGTGTGTGCGATTTCTTCCCTTTTACTAAATGATGTGTATGAGATAATATGTCCTCTTAAAGTGGCTTTTGCAGCTTCCCAGATTATGTTTGGGTCCATGCTAGGATCATTGTTTTCATCTATGTAATTTTTAATCCATACCTTCATTTTTGATCTAAATGTTTCATCCCTCAGCAATGAGGTATTGAATCTCCATTGTCTACGAGTGAACTTTTCTCCATCCAGACGAACGGTCAAGTCAATTCTCGCATGGTCTGATAGTGTGATTGGATTGATACAACAGTTTTTTACCATGTGAAGATGTCTTGAGTAGATCAAAAAGTAATCAATCCTAGAATATGAGACATTGGCGTTTGAATAGTAAGTGTAGTCTTTAACCTTTGGATTTAGTTCCCGCCACACATCAACTAGGCCACTTTCTTTGCATAAACCTTTGAGTACTTTTATGGACTTTGGTTTGTTACTTTTAGACTGTGTGGTCTTGTCAGTTTGGATGGTTTTTAATTCCTGCTACATTAGTTAAAATGGTACCTATTTTTCATGTGAAGTTTTCCCCACAGTGGTATAGTTTCTCTCCTGTGTGAATGACGTTGATATCATTTCAGGAGCATCATTATGCGTTAGGGGTGTAACGGTACGCGGATACGTACTGTACCGCGTCAATGTGGTCCTCCGGTACAGTAGGGCTGTGCACCGTACGATTGCAACGGTGCAGAACTTTTTTTGCGGAACTTAAATCCCCCCGGCCCCACGTAATTTATCAACAACACTGCGGTCTGCTGTGAGCATTATAAAACAAACGTGTGTTTAACCGACCGTGAATTAAAGTGTCAATGCTGTTTGTCATTTTAACAGCAGATACTTTCTTAAATGCCATCCCCCCGACAGAGCGGTGTTGACGGGGAGCTCTGATGGGTTCGCTTGGTGGTGTTATTAGCATTGAACAGCTAACCAAAAGCTAGCATTAACTAACATTAAAGGTTTAGCCATAACGTTACCTTGGCTAACGTTGGGGCTATTCATAATCCAGCAATAATGGCTGCAGACCTGCAAGCAAAGTACAGCAAGTTGGCAAAGGAGTATTCCAACGTAAATCACATTTTCACCAGTAAAGTTACAGTCTTTCCATCTCCCGGTAGCTCATGCTAGCTAACCTAGCTCACGTCGTCGTCACTAGTGATCGACCACGTCGCGTACACAATTAATGACATGTTGCGGACAGCCATATCGGTGACAATGTTTAGCTTTTAGTGCCAAATGATAAGAGTCTGAGGCGGAGTCTCAAAAGAGAATGTTGAATATTTATTGTGCAAAAATCACAACAGATCCTGGCTCTGTGCTACTTCAACGCAGCCTTCTCCTGGAAGCAAGTGCAGCAACGAATAATGTCCGTGTGGATCATTGGAGTAGGGTATATCTGCAGTGCTGCAGCCCCATACTCATTGTATAGATTTGTATTAGTATCATTAATCAATCACCTGTTGTTGAATAAATACCATTACTTTCTAGTTATTACTAAAAAACAGTATATATAAAACAGTAGCTGTAAAAAAAAAAAAAAAAAAAAAATATATAATTTATATAATTAAAAAAAGATTTAATGTATGCACTGGTATTTTCTCATGTTTACTCAAATATTCTAATGTGCTGAATCTCTTATCACACAAACCACAATGATGTGGCTTCTCTCCTGTGTGAATTATCTGGTGTATTTGCAGATGACTCTGTGAACTAAAGCTCTTCTCACACTGGTCACAGGAGTAAGGCTTTTGTCCTGTGTGAATTCTCTGGTGTCTTTGCAGACTAGACCGTTTACTAAAGCTCTTTCCACACTTGTCACAGGAGTAGGGCTTCTCTCCTGTGTGAATTCTCTGGTGTGTATTCAGAGTACTCTGTTGACGAAAGCTCTCCCCACACTGGTCACAGGAGTAGGGCTTCTCTCCTGTGTGAATTCTCTGGTGCGTTTTCAGATCAAATGGGATACGAAAGCTCTTCCCACACTGGTCACAGGAGTAGGGCTTCTTTACTGTGTGAATGCGCTGGTGTTTATCGAGATTCATCTTTGAACTGAAGCTTTTTCCACACTGGTCACAGCAGAGACCTTTTCTTCCATCCAATCCTCTTGGTTTCTACCCAGGCCTGATAGGACAGCTATCTGGACGGAGATAGTGATGGAGAAGAGTGTCAGAGGAAAGAGAGATTTGGTGATTTTATTCAGCTTAATTTTCATGTAAGAGGTTTATAATGGTATGTAGCTGGGTTTTATAGTTTAAGAACACAGTGTAGTCCAGAGTACAGTTCTAGACTCAACGCCCATTTTGAAGTCCCCAACACCAACCAACAGAGGTCAGGGTTCTGACCACAGAGCGCACGCAGGACTCACCACTCAATGTGACAACGGCAGAGGTACGTGCTGTTCTAAGCAGACCAAACCCACGGAAGGCAGCCGGCCCAGACAACATCCCCGGCCGTGCCCTCAGGGTCTGTTCATCAGCGCTAGGCAGCTGACGTACTTGCTGACATATACAACTTGTCACTAGAACAAGTACAAAGTGCCAAAGTACAAACAAAGTCTCAAGCGAACGCCGGTGGTCTCGCGAGAGGTTAAGCGTTGGGCCGTGACGTCAGAGGAGTCACTCCAAGCTGCACTTGGATGCACAGACTGGAGTGTATTCCGTGATAACACAGCCAATATTAACGAATACACCGAAACGGTGATTGACTATGTCTGTACTCTGGTAGAAGAAACAATCCCCTCCACCAAAATTAAAATCTACCCAAATCAAAAGCCCTGGGTAGACAAATCCGTCCGTGAGGCTCTGAAAGTGCGCACATCAGCATACAACACCGGGCTGGTGACAGGCAACATGGAAGAACACAAGATGGCAAGATACAACGTCAGGAGAGCAGTAATAGAGGCAAAACGGCGTTACAGGGATAAAGTTGAACTTCAGTTTGAACAGGCTGACTCTAGAGGCATGTGGCAGGGCCTCAGAACAATGACAGACTACAAAGGCACCCCCCTCAAACTGAACAGTGACATCTCCTTAGCAAATGATCTCAATTCCTTCTATGCGAGGTTTGAGGCTGTGAATAACAACACCAGCCTACAAACCACGGCAATGGGGGGGGGGGGGGGGGGGGGGGGTCTGCTGATGGAGACTCAGTGTTCAGGGTAACAGAGCATGAGGTGAGACGGATCTTTAAAAAAGTGAATATCAGGAAGGCAGCAGGACCGGACGGCATCCCCGGCCGCGTCCTAAAAGTCTGTGCCGACCAACTGGCCCCGGTATTCACTGACATCTTCAACCTGTCCTTGGAACAGGCTGTCATCCCCACCTGTCTGAAGAAGTCCACCATCATCCCTGTACCCAAAAAATCTACGCCCGCTTGCCTCAACGACTACCGCCCTGTAGCCCTCACCTCCATAGCCATGAAGTGCTTTGAGAAGCTAGTGAAGGGCTACATCTGTTCCTCCCTCCCCATCAACCTGGACCCTCTGCAATTTGCATATCGCCCCAACAGGTCCACGGAGGACGCCATAGCCCATGTGCTGCACACAGCAGCATCACACCTGGACAAGAGGCAGGGGAACTATGTGAGAATGCTGTTCATCGACTACAGCTCAGCATTCAATACCATAGTCCCCTCCAAACTCATAGCCAAGCTCAGGGACCTGGGCTTGAACTATGACCTCTGCCAGTGGGTCTTGGACTTCCTGACGGGCAGACCCCAGGTGGTAAGAGCCGGCAACTGCACCTCCTCATCCATCACGCTCAACATAGGGGCCCCCCAGGGCTGTGTTCTGAGCCCCCTCCTCTACTCCCTGTACACACATGACTGCGTAGCACAGCGGAACAACAACACCATCATCAAATTTGCTGATGACACAGTAGTGGTGGGCCTGATCTCTGCCAACGACGAAAGGGCCTACCTGGAAGAGGTAGAGAACCTGTCACAGTGGTGTCAGGAGAACTGCCTCTCCCTGAACGTCAGCAAAACAAAAGAGATGATTGTGGACTTCAGGAGGTCGGGGGTCAAGGACTACAGCCCCCTCAGCATCGACGGGGCACCGGTTGAGAGAGTGAACAGTTTCAAGTACCTCGGAGCCCACATATCCGAGGACTTAACATGGACCACACACATTGACAGTGTTGTGAAGAAGGCACGACAACGCCTCTACTTCCTCAGGCGCCTAAGGAAGTTCCAAGTCAGTCAGAAGATCCTTAGGAACTTCTACTCATGTACAATAGAGAGCATCCTGACCGGCAACATCACCTCCTGGTTTGGGAATAGCACTGCACAAGACCGTAGCAGACTACAAAGAGTGACACGTTCAGCCGAACGCACAATTGGAGGGGGGCTTCCCACCCTCCAGAACATTTACAACAAGCGGTGCAAGGGGAAGGCTAAGAGAATTATTAAGGACTCGAGCCACCCGAACAACTGCCTCTTTGAACTGCTGCGGTCAGGCAAGCGATACCGGAGTCTTAAGGCGAGCACAGAAAGACTCAGAAGAAGCTTCTATCCCCAGGCCATCAGGCTGCTAAACGAACAATAATCACTATGCAACAACCATCAAATGCACACAGCACACACACCCACACGCACACACTCACTCAAACAAACAACACACTGCAGCACCCACTCTCCACACTTTAGATCACACAAACACACTTACACTTTATATTTATTGATAAAGGATTTGCACTACAACTCGTACACCTACTGTGAATTGTACCTAAATTGCACCTCGTCCCATTTCTCCATTTCTGCCTTGCACTATATAGTATTGTATATTAGTACACTGCACAGTATTGTATATTGTATGGTAACTACGTCTATTCTGCATCGAACATTGTACATATGTCTAAACTGAACACTGTGACCTCATTTTTTTTACTTCTAATTTTACTATGTTATTTTATTTCATACTTATCTTGTCTTGCACAGTCTCTGGAGCGCAACAGTAAGAAGCATTTTGTATAAAAGTATTCTGTACTTCTGTATGACAACTATTAAAGAAACTTGAAACTTGAAACTTGAAAGATATTGTGCCCACCTGCTTCAAGACCACCACCCTCGTGCCCCTGCCAAAGAAAAACACTGTAACCTGTAGGGGTGGGACGGTTCACAAAATGGACGGTTCGGTTCGTGTCACGGTTTTCGGTTCGGTTCGATATACGTTAATTTGTATTAAAAAAAAATGTAACACTCAAAAATCTAAACATGCTTCATTTATTAAAAAAAAATAAAAAAAAGGTTTACAGTGTTACAGTGTTTACAGCCTTAAATAATGTTTGGCACACAAAGACCGAACTGACTGAAAAATATAGGCTACATTTGTCAAAGTATTAACTGGCAGCATACATCAAACTAACACACACACACTGTACTATTTAAAAACAACACTGCTCTGTTCATTCTATTTTTAAAATACGTACATTATCAGTCTACATTTATTTAGACTAACATTATTTAAATATTGAGTCCAACTGTGGTGGATTACGTAATTCGGTGAGTAGGCACAATCTATAGACCACCAGAGCAGAGTGGTTTCTAGGGCTGACCTTCGAATTTTTTTTTATTCGAAGCTTCGGGGCCGAGATTCGATTTTAATTCGAAGCTTCGAGATTAAAAAAATATATCAAATTTTATTATTATTATTATAATTTTTTTTTTTATGTTGTGGGACTTGTACAGCACTTTGTTCAACTTTGTCAGTGCTGTAAAGTTTAAACCTTTTAAAATTTTAGATAAACAAAACACTTTGCTTTCATGAAATATTGTAAGCCGTCATTTGAGGCTTTATAAAAGCAGCACAATGAACACAAACAGTGCCGAGTCCGACCTCATCTTAAATAACAAACAGCATTGCTTGTTGTAGTTAACAAAGAGAGCCAGAGTTGATATTGCACACCAAAAAAAAAATAATAATAATATTCACATATATATATATATTTTTTTTAATGATCGAATTTTATTTTCATATTCTAATCCCATGCCCATCGAAAGAAGCTTCGAAGCTTCGAAGTATTTAAGACAGCCCTAGTGGTTTCTATGACACACTGGATGGGCGTTTAGCTGGGGTGGAAGGTAGGGGTGGGACGGTTCACAAAACCCACGGTTCGGTACGTACCTCGGTTTTGTGGTCACGGTTTTCGGTTCGGTTCGATATATTGTTTTTTATAAAAAAATAAATGTTACACTCAAATCTAAACGCGCTTCTCATTTATTAAAAAAAAAGTTTACAGTGTTACAGTGTTTACAGCCTTAAATAATGTTTGGCACACAAAGACCGAACTGACTGAAAAATATAGGCTACATTTGTCAAAGTATTAACTTAGTGCAAACAAACAATATGCTCAGCCAGCACTAGACTTTCCTTTCTTTAATATAAACACAAAAAAACTATGTCAACCATGTTTAAATTCCCTGATTGTCAGTTCTTAATGGAAAGATTCGTTTTCTGCTTGAAATTATTATGTATCTGTCTACATTTATTTAGACTAACATTATTTAAATATTGAGTGCAACTGTGGTGGATTACGTAATTCGGTGAGTTGGAACTATCTATGGGTTGGCGCCGGGTCCCCACGGACATTTGTGTCACGGACCGCCAGCTCAGGCAATGTTATCAACTCGCTCCGCCAACGTTAGGAGGTGATGGCATGCAGTGGGAAAGCGGCAATAGTCCCGGTTGGAGTTAGTAAAACACAGTTGTATGTTAGCCTTCTTGGATGTTGAATAAACGCCTATCATTGTCTTTAAACACTCCGCCTCTCAGACTCCCATTTCATCCTCTGCTAGCTAGTAGCTACGGTAACATTTCATTGACTCTATTAGCTAGCGGGCTACTATAGTTAAAACGTGCGTTGTGTTGTACAAACTGCTAACGCTATGGCAAGATGTGTGTAGGCCTATGTAATGTTAATGGCTATGTTTTTAAAGTCGTAATGAAGATTGATTTATAATATATTGCGCTTGCCATTTCCACAAACTGACTAGCACCTGCTGCCAGCTGAGCAGCCGGTGCGTCACTTCTCCCGGCTCCCTGCCAAATGAAGATTTTTTTTGCTCATCCCGTACACTACACACACACCCCGAACCGGGGAGGTCGTGCCGAACGATACACAGTTCGGATGCGTACCGTCCCACCCCTAGTGGAAGGTGTATAAAAGATTCTTATCGGGGACTGGGACACGGATATGCTACGTAAAGAACCACCCGTCTTCAAGGCCTTCGGTAGGTTTTGTGATCTGCACGGTTTCAGCCAGCTAATCACTCAACCCACAAGAGTATGTGATTCAACACAAACTACCATTGATCTAATTCTGACCTCTGAGAAGTCCATGATCTCCAACAAAGGGGTGATAGCATGTGGGTTAAGTGATCATTACATGATATTCTGTACCCGCAAAAAGCTAAAACAAAAGGCTGGCTGTCACAAAACAGTCATATAAAAACAGTCATATAAATATATCAAATCTACTTTAATTTATATGTGGTTCTGAGGCCAGAGACTGAGCCATAGACGGATCACACTTAGCCTGTGTTATCAGGCAAAGGTTAACCCTATACGTTCGTGGTTAACTTCTCTGCACTTAGTGCAATATGCTCCCTGAGAGAGAAAGCTACACCTCTCTAGAACATCGGGAGATTATTTCATTTGTGATTTATGTAAGACAGCTTACTGGAAAATTGGAAGCCCTAGGTTTTCCCTTACAAGTGAATAGGGGACCATTTTGTTTTGTTTTTTATGTTGTATACTCTTTGACAAATGCCTCAAGCTCATATACTATGGAAGATAGATCTATGTTGTACATACGAAATACAATGACATTATGACAAGCCTTAAATGTATTAGTTACAATATAAATGGTCTTAACAACCCAATAAAGAGGAAAAAACTTTTTGAACAACTTAAGAAAATGCAGTGCTCTATAGCATTCATTCAAGAAACGCATTTATCAATGAACGAACACCAGAAACTGAAGAGAGAATGGGTGGGCCAGGTGTATAGTGCGTCCTGTCAAACAGGGAAAAAGAGAGGAGTGGCTATTCTATTTAACAAATCAATATACTTCACCAAAGAAAAGGAAATTGCAGATGACCAGGGCAGATATGTTATGGTCCTGGGGTCAATAGGAGGATCAATCATAACCTTTCTAAATATATATGCACCAAATGAAGACTGCCCCAATTTCTTTAAAGGTATAGCCTCACTTTTGGCTGGTAACGCCAAAGGAATTATCCTTATGGCCGGTGATTTCAACTGTGTACTAAATCCAAAAGTAGACAAACTGCCTGTAGATTGTGGACCCATTTCAAAAAAATCTAGATCACTGAATGCAATGATAAAAGAATTTGGACTTATAGATGCATGGCGTTTCCACCATCCTAGGCAGAAAGACTTTACCTTTAGGTCTGGGGTCCATGGTAGCTACTCTCGGATAGATTACTTCTGTATTTCCAAGCAAGATATTGACAAAGTTGAATCATGTATCATTGAACCAGCGACCATCTCAGATCATGGACCTCTAACTCTTCAACTTAACCTCAGTACCAATAAAATCTTTAAATATTGGAGGCTCAATGTATCCATGCTGTCTGACTCTCACACACGGGAGAGGATAAGTGAAGAACTGAAGAGTTATTTTGATCTCAACAATAAGGGGGATGTCTCACCATCAATTTTATGGGACGCGGCAAAGGCTGTAATGAGAGGTAAAATTATCTCAATTTCAAGTGCACTAAAGAAACAGCGAAATGAAAAACAACAGAACCTAGAAAATGAGTTAAAAATACTAGAAAGGAAACATAAACTGAACAGAGATGAGGAAGATTTAAAAGCTCTACTAACCTGCAAACAAAAACTAGATGACCTGTTGACATACAAAGCGGAAGGAGCCCTTAGATTTGCTGGTAGGAATTACTATGAGATGGGAAATAGGGCAAGCAAGCTACTGTCATTCCAGCTCCACAAAATACAGTCAAGTCGGATAGTTCCAAAGATTAAACACCCCAGCACACACATGGAAGTAATGCAAACGCAAGAAATTGCTAATGCATTTGCAGATTACTATACCGACCTCTACAAAGCACAGCAATTGGAAAACAAGAAAGAAAAAATCAACAACTTCTTAGATAACCTTAAACTTTCTAAACTATCCCCAGATGAGGCGGATGAGCTAACCTCCCCTATTACGGAGAAGGAGATAGGGGAAACTATTCAGATGCTTAAGAACAATAAATCACCAGGTACAGATGGGTTTTCAAATGAATTTTATAAACATTTCACTGAACAATTAACACCAGTATTAAGTGTAGTTTATAACTATGCCCTATCTGAGAGAGATCCACCAGGAAGCTGGTCAGAAGCTATTGTCTCGGTAATACATAAAGAAGGTAAAGACCCCACAAGATGTAGTTCCTATAGGCCCATAAGTCTCCTTTGCAACGATTTCAAGATATTGACATCTATACTTAAAAAAAGAATACAGAAACATATAATAAAACTGATACACCCAGACCAGACTGGCTTTATCACTGGTCGACAGGGTGCTAACAACATCAGAAGAACTTTAAATCTGCAAACAGTGGCTGGATCTCGAAAAGAACCATCAATGCTTCTCGGCTTAGATGCCGAGAAGGCATTTGATAGAGTTGATTGGCTGTACCTTGAACTAACATTGAAAGGTATGGGATTCAATAACACATTTATAGATTGGATAAAATGTTTATATAAAAATCCTAAGTCTAGAGTAAGGGTGAATGGTCACTGCTCTCACTTCTTTGAGATACAGAGAGGGACACGCCAAGGAGACGTTTTGTCTCCGTTACTATTCGCGATTGGCATAGAGCCACTAGCGGAGATGATTAGATCAAACCCTCAGATACAGGGAATAGATGACCAAAAAGGCATTACACACAAGATCTCGCTATTTGCTGATGACATTTTACTTTATATCAAAAACCCGTTAGAATCAATTCCAAACATAATGATGGATTTAAGAAATTACGGCGAACTGTCGGGTTATAAGATAAATGAGACCAAATCAGAAGCCATGATGATAGTGGGAACATGGCCAACACATCTGAATAGTATAGCACCCTTCCATTGGGCTAGAGACGGATTCAGGTATTTAGGAATCATTTTGACTCCCAGCAGCAATCAGTTATATCAAGCAAACTACGAAAAGTTGATTGTACAAATCAAATCAGACATGGCCAGATGGGACATTTTACCTCTCTCCCTAGTGGGAAGAATAGAATCAATTCGAATGAATGTGCTACCTAGACTTATTTTTCTCTTCCAGTCTCTACCTATACCAATACCTGCCACTACCTTTAAAATGTTAGATAAACTCCTATCCAAATTTATCTGGCAGAGGAAAAAACCTAGAGTAAGGCTTAAAACACTATGTTTGCCAAAGAACAAGGGTGGTCTTGGTCTACCAAACCTAAGAAACTACTACTGGGCAGCTCAATTACGCATACTTGTGCATTGGATACAAAAGGACCTAGATTCAGGATGGGTACAGATTGAGCAAAACTCAATTCCAAAGACCCCTCTCAGATCCATAATATTCCTGGGGAAAGCATACTGGAAAAAAATTAAGATTGGTAACAAATGGATTACAAATACATTAAAGGTATGGGAAAGTGTAAGGAAAAAGGGGGGAGGTCCACGATCAATATCTAGGGCCATGCCAATAGCAGACAATACAGAATTCCGACCAGCTATGGAGGATGGGGGTTTTAAAAAATGGGCGGATTTGGGCCTGGTTACTATCAATCAATTAATGGAAGGAGACTGTTTTAAATCGTTTGCACAGCTACAGCAATGTTTTGATCTACCTTCGAAAGACATGTTTAGATACTTTCAAATAAGACACTATGTAATGACTCACAGTGAGTGGGAAGCAATTAAGAGACCACCAACAAATGTGGAGCGGTACTTTATTAACACAATAGAAAAAAACTTGATGGAAAGAAAGCAGATATCCAATATTTACAACATGTTACAACTAGACGATCCAGGAGACACCACCTATATTAAAGAAAAATGGGAGTTGGAAGCTAATGTGATCATAGAAAATGAAGAATGGGAGGACAGCCATTCAAGCAATCATAAAATCACAAATAGTCCAATGTGGAAGGAGTTTGACTGGAAGGTCAAGGTCAGGTACTTTAGGACTCCTCAAGTTCTCTCCGGATTTGCTGGTGGGTCCTCACCACTATGTTGGAGAGGATGTGGATTGATCGGAGATCATACACATATTTTTTGGGACTGTCCAAGGGTGCAGACATTTTGGGTGAATATCAAAAATGAGATTAAAACCATTCTAGATCTTGACTTACCTCTGAATCCATCGTACTATATCTTGGGATGTATACCGAAAGGCACATACTATGGAGATACGTTATACATCTTGAGAGTGATACTGTTAATAGCAAGGAAAATGATAACTATGGCATGGCTACAAAATCAACCACCGTCAATCAAACAATGGACCAAGAGACTGAGACAGATGTATACAATGGAAGAAATGACTGCACAATTGCAACTGAAAAAAGATATGTTTATGCAGAGATGGTCACATGTAACCTTGTACCTGGAGATACACTAGCATGAGTCTGACGCCCTCTCTCTCTTTTTTTCTTTTTTTGTTGTTCTTTTTTCTTTTTTTCTCTTTTGCTAAATTTATTTTTCTATTTATTTTTTCGTTTCTTATCCTACAAAAAATCAAAAAAAAATTGTAAAAATCCCTCCCCACTGGGTTGTTTAAGAGGCGTACTCGGATTATACAGCTTATTTTGATTATGCTGAATACTTTGAAAACAAATTGAATAAGAGGGAAGAGCCTGAGTAACAAATGTCATTGAATATGTGAATCAAGTATATTATACTGTATGATTATTGCAATGTGATGTTCATTATGACACAAAATAAAAGAAAGTTCAAAAAAAAAAAAAAACAGTCACATCTAGGGACCTCAAAACCTACTCTAGAGAGGCCTTTAACCTAGAACTGGAGAGCATGGACTGGTCAGATGAGCTCAGTGGTACACTAGTTGAAGAAACATTGCTTGGATTCAAAACCAAATTCACAACAATACTTAACAACATGGCACCCCTAAGAACCACCAGGGTTAAAAACTGTGCTCAGCCATGGATGCACACTGAAATACTGACCCCTATGAAAACCAGAGACAAAAAATGCTCGGAACTTCATAAAAGTCAGACAAAGCTTACCAAAAGCTCAAACAGTGAACTCCAAGCCCACGTGGTTGAACAAAAAATTCAAAGAAACAGACTAAGAAATGACGTAAACACCATGATCAAAACAGCAAAAGAAAATCAATGACAAAACCGAGGAAAACAAAAACAAACCCTGCAAACTTTGGAAATTACTCAGCAACCAACTAGGCTGGAGCAAAAAGCTTAATAATAATAATAATAATAATAATAATAATAATAATAATAATAATAATAATAATAATAATAATAATAATAATAATAATAATAATAATAATAATAATAATAATAATAATAATAATAATAATAATAATAATAATAATAATAATAATAGATCAAATTTATATAGCGCCTTTCATAGAACCCAAGGTCGCTTCACAATCAGGACAAGAATTGTGGAGGAGATCAGACAGGTATCGGGGGCGAGGGCATGGAGGGATTTGTAGGTGAGGAGCAGGAGCTTGAAGGTGATGCGGAACTTGACTGGAAGCCAGTGGAGGTGGATGAGGGTGGGGGTGATGTGCTGCCAGGGCTTGGTGTGAGTGAGAACCCTGGCAGCTTAAAACCAGATTTTCAAACAAACATAAAGACGGACAACACGCTCATCACAGACAAACTGGATGTGGCCAAACAAATACCTAAACATATTCTTTACAAACATAGCCACAACACTGGTTAATAAAATACCCTCCCACTCAGGGCATTTTGGGGTAGAACACATTTTTGTAGCATACTACAAAAACCTAGGGGTCCGCAAAGACGACTTCAAACTTGAAATGGTAACAACAGCTGAGGTACTCAAAAAACTGAGCGCCCTCCAACCAAACAAGGCCACTGGCCATGACAACATCCCCTCCAAATTCCTCAGAGACTCAGCAGCCGCCATCACCCCAGTCATCACACACATAATAAACCTCTCCGACTTCCGGTTTCAGCTCGAGTATGGAGTATGGTGGTTATCAGCTCCACTCCCGTTATTTTTATTTTGCCTTTAAAAACCTCTTTTTATACCCCCAATGAGTTTAAACCTGTACGTATATTTCACCTAAGGTTACAGACTAACTATATTGACTGAGAGAACCACGATGGCACAGACGAAGAAAAAAGAAATCGAGCCAAAGAGAGATGACGGTTCAACCGACACAGAGTATCTTGCTACGCTGATAGAAGGTTCCAAGCTTCAAGCTAAGATAATGGAGAAGAACTTAACTGAAAGTTCCAAGATAATGGAGAAGAACTTAACTCAAAGTTCCAAGATAATGGAGAAGAACTTAACGGAAAGTATATCCTCCCTATCCGACAAGGTTGACGCTATCAAAGAATCTATCGAATCCAAAATCCTGAAGCTATCCAATGAACAATTTGCTGATATCCCTGCTATTAAGGACCAATAGGGACTTGTTATTACAGACCCCAAAAAAATCAACGAGACTTTCAGTACGTTTTACTTCAACCTGTACAAGTCAGAAGTGGTTTTCGATCATAATAAACTGGATACATTTCTTGATCAAATTAACGTACCTAAACTTTCAGAGGAAGACGTTAAACAGTTAGATGCACCTATTACACTAGAGGAACTTAGGGAGGCTATATCTGAATTGCAAAGTGGTAAGGCCCCTGGTTGGGATGGTATTCCACCAGAACTGTACCTCTCATGTTGGGATGTAATTGGACCCCTATTACTTGATATGATTTTATTCTCAATCAAAGAGGGGAACTTCTCCAGGGACGTTAATATGGCACTCATATCTGTCCTCCTTAAAAAAGACAAAGACCCCACTGAATGCGGTAGTTATAGACCCTTAAGCCTCCTCGGAACCGATCTCAAGCTGTACGCTAAGATACTAGCCATCCGACTTCAAAAGCATATGACATCTTTGGTTCATCCTGATCAGACAGGCTTCATAAGAGGCCGCCTGATCACGGATAATATTAGACGGTTACTGCATGTGATAGATTCCAGCAAGGATGCCACGCCTCCTACAGCTGTATTATCCTTGGATGCGATGAAGGCCTTTGACAGGTTGGAATGGTCTTATTTATGGGCAGTACTTGGAAGGATGGGGTTAGGAGATGGATTCATTAATATGATCAAAGTACTATACACAGATCCATCTGCCATGATTTTAACAGGTAAATTCATCTCCCCACACTTCCCTGTGTCGCGCTCGTCCAGACAGGGTTGTCCTCTTAGTCCCGGACTATTTGCTCTATCCCTAGAGCCTTTGGCACAGTATATAAGACAATCCCAGTCCATAGAGCCGATCTCAATTAAGGGCACACAGCATCATATTAGTTTATATGCGGATGATGTAATATTGTTCATGCAAAACCATACCACCTCACTACCTCATCTTCTCAAAGTAATAGATGATTTTGGCAATCTATCGGGATTTAAGATAAACTGGCCAAAATCGGCCTTCCTTCCACTTAATGTGACTGCGAAGGCTACCTCCCTCCCAGTAAATATACCAATGGTAGAACACTTTAGATGTCTTGGAGTTGAAATATTCCCCACTATATGCCAAACGGTGAAGTATAATTATTCCGGATTCCTAGATAGGATCACAAATGACTTCGGCAGGTGGTCAAAACTAAAAAACTCAGTACAGGCCCGAGCATCAATAGTTAAGATGGATGTTTTACCCAGAATTAACTTCTTCAGCTCGATGTTGCCGTTACCCCCCCCCCCCCCCCCCCCCCCGTTGGTTACTGGCAAAAATTACACGCCGCCGCATATACATTTATTTGGAACAACAAACCTCCACGAATAAAAAGATCCACTGCTCCGAGAAATAAAGCCGACAGGGTTTAGCATTTCCAGACTTCAACTACTATTTTAAAGCGTTCTCTTTAAGACCACTGATCACCTGGTTTGATCCTCAAGCATCTGTATCCTGGAGACCATTAGAGGAGAACATAGTGGCACCACATAGACTGCAGGATATAGTGTACACCAACTTATCAATTAAGCAATGCAACTTGAAATTTGGCCCTCTTATTACACATGTGATCCGGATATGGCGTGACACACAGAAAAAATTTACTAACCAACATAAATGGCATAGTCATTCTCCCCTATTTAATAACAATTTACTCCTTATTGCACAACAACCTATCAGATTTCCCAAATGGGAAAAGAAGGGCATACATACACTGGGGGATATCTTCAACGACCGGGGTTTCTGCAGCTATCAAGATATATCTAACAAATTTAACCTCACCTGCTAATTATACAGGTAATGTACAGGCAAAGTGCAGTAACTTCAAATACAATGTTGTTTTCCCTCCAGCTTTCATAACTTAACCTAGCCATTTTATTTGGATCATCATCATTCCAATATATTCAGGTGTTAAATTTCATTTTCAAAATGGCTAGGTTAAGTTATGAAAGCTGGAGGGAAAACAACATTGTATTTGAAGTTACTGCACTTTGCCTGTACATTACCTGTATAATTATTTAAGGGAACTGTGCAGCAGAGTGCAGTATCTGCTTTTTGGGTGTTAATTAAAATAATTATGTCATATTTTTGTATGCCTAAAGATTACTTCATTAATACATGTTAAATCTGGGTACTATCATCTATCTACCTATAACACATTTTGGATGGCAAGTCAAAACACTTTAAAGCCATTTTTCACTGTTTGGTAGTTACTGCGGTCTGCCTGGTTTTTGAGTGTGATTTTGTAGTTACTGCAGTTTTTAAAACCCCATATCTCCAAAACTGAGCGACATTAACATCTGAAACTTGGTCACAAGATAAAACATTTATTGACAAGTTCAATTTCACTCATAACTAAATTTTGACTTTTTTTGAGTTACTACGGTCTGCCTTGACAGGGCAGTATAGTGCACTGATTAATGAACGGTCTAAACAACCTGATACCCCCAATGTACTACAGTTGTTGTTCCATACAGACTTGTAAATATTGTATTGTAATATGTATATATTAATATGTGTATTGTTTCATATGTATAGCCATTACGCATTCATGTGATACTGTGATGAAATATCTACCTGTCAATCTAGCCCTGCTAATCACTGATCATGATTCCAACCTAGCCTGTTGCTAATTACTGATTGTTTCCACCTGCATGTTGTCGATTACAGTCTAGTTAAGGCTTGTTTGTTGCAACTATTCATTACACACTGATGAAGGCTTGACGGTCGAAAACATTGTGCGTATACAAATTGTGCATATTCAAATAAAATAAGGGTATTCCTCTAGGGCGATCCCTACTCCCTTTTTTGTTCATATAGCCCAACCATAACAACTGAAGCATAATACCACCTCAGAGAGCATAGTGTTGGCGAGGGCCGGCTGTCATCTTTCTTGTCTGCAGCCGGTGAAACAGCTCTGACATGTTTGTTGGGGCCGTCACTGAGGTCATTCTTTCCCTGGGACATCTGCACTGGACATGGCTCTGTAAAGTCCATAAGATCATAATTTAAAGCAGATGAAAATGTTCAGTTAGGCTGTATAGATATAGCAATTGTACACTAGAAATGTAGTAATGTAATATGTAATTTAATAAAGTCTTAAACAAAGTTTAAGGTTTCTCTGCTCTCTTTTTGTCTCTTCCACATGCTTGTTTTGATTCTGTAGGTGTGGGGGGGGGGGGGGGGGGGCATCTTCATCTTTACTTTCCTGATATGTTTCTCCATTCTGGTCATTTCAGTTTGCCGTCTCTCCTCTTCCCTTTCTAGGAATTCCTCGAATACGTGTTTATGCTCCTCTCTTACACATCTTTGTAAACAAACTACTGCTTTCTAGCGCTGCCTCCTTAGAGCTGCATGTTGTGAAACAAGTGCAGGAGGTGCAGATGGCCTTACTGGAGGAGATGAAACAAGTGAATGAAAGCAGGAGGTGTAGATGGCCTTACTGGAGGAGATGAAACAAGTGAATGAAAGCAGGAGGTGCAGATGGCCTTACTGGAGGCCAACCTCCTCCTAGAAGCATCAGCATAGCCTCTCAAGTAAAGCCCAAACAGTGGCTGAAACGCTCCACAGTTGAGATGTCCGGTCATTATTAGTAAGGAGCTGAATAAACACATGTCTCTCTATACATAGAGTCGCACCAGCTGGGGTGTCACGAAGAGCGCTATATAAATCCAATCCATTATTATTATTATTATTATTAACGTCACATGTTCAGTTTAGCAGCGTAGCTTGTTAGCTGCTCCAGCTACCTCTGGTCAAGGCCCAGTCTGGTGGGAAAGTGGCAGAAATGCCCAACAGATCAGATGTGCGGTCAGTAGATGAATAAAAGTTTACTGTAACTAAATGGAGAGGTGGACATGAACCTACCTGTGTTTGTTTCCCTGTGTTGTTCTGAACGTAGCAGAGTCCAGCAGCGTTCTCCTGCTGCAGGTGGAGCTCCGTCATGTAACTACTTGTTAGAAGTAGCCGGACTTCGGGCTCATTCCCTCTGGAAGGTGGTGACAGTAAACCAGGAAACACTTCTCTCGAGGACTGCGCATTTATTTGGGTTTGCAGGGTTGACAACAGCTCTCTATTCTTAATGTTATTGACTAAAGTTACAGACAAATAAAGTTCTACCGTTCCCGCTGCACTCTGACCGCGCATATATCCCACAATGCATCACTCTGATCTTACAACGCTCCCCCCACTCTGGACCCGCGCATGCGCTGTGAGGGCCGCTCCCCCCACTCTTAACATACTGGAAGCTTGGGGGAAACATGCACTTTTAGAATCACCAGAAAGGCTTTCGAAATAGTGAAATGCCATGTTGGCCACAATATTTTAAAAACAAATTATATGAAAAGGTTATGAAATGAACAAGAATGTGATAAAACATGTAATAAAAACGGAGCTCAACGCATACATTTTTATCGTAGAAATCCGTTTGTTTCCCCAATACCAAGATGGCGGCGGTCTCGTGACGTCAGAGTGTCTTCGAGTTTATTGTTTCTTCATCTCACGTTCAGACGACAGAACATTCAAGGTGGCGACCAAACTCTACTCTAGTTCATACTGCTCCTTAGTCCATTCAAATACTTCACATATCTCTCCAGCAGCTGCAGTTAGTCCGTTCTTTACACAATCTCTACATTCTAGATCTGTTCAGAATCACAAGTTAGCATTAGTTATCTCTACATTCTAGATCTGTTCAGAATCACAAGTTAGCATTAGTTATCTCTACATTCTAGATCTGTTCAGAATCACAAGTTAGCATTAGTTATCTCTACATTCTACATTCTAGCAAGCACACACTCATGCTGCACACGCCCACACGTATGGCCACTAAGGAAAGGTCACTTTAAAAATAGTATAGTATAACCTGAGATTGTATAAAATAGCAATGTACAGAAAGACCCAGTGCCTCATCCGTAGCTAACAGTGTATGCACCATAGATATATATAGAACACTAGATAGCTTGCCCGCGCTGCCGGCCAATGGAGAGCGACATCACTGAACCGCCGCCATCTTGGGAGGGTCAGCCTTGAGTGAGAGTGAGTGAGCTGCACAGACAAAAATACTCATAACTCGCTGAAATATTGACGGATTTACAAACGGTTTGGTTTATTACAAGCATTATTAACGTGGCTATGATTCAAGCGGTTTGTAAAAAAAAAAACATCTTTAAAAAACATATCTTTTATAAGTATGCAGTATCATAACTACATCTTTGATGTTTATAGCAAACCAACCCGTTTGTAAATCAGTCAATATTTCAGCGAGTTATGAGTATTTTTGTCTGTGCAGCTCACTCACTCTCACTCAAGGCTGACCCTCCCAAGATGGCGGCGGTTCAGTGACGCTGGTGACTCCGCCTTAAGCTATCTAGTGTTCTATAGATATCTATGGTATGCACTACCACAGGACCTAGCATGTCCTCCATGCTCTGTAAATAACTTATGTACAAATACCGATATGCCCTACTATGTTACTGTTTATTGCACAATGTTGTTTTATTGGATTCTATTATATGTTGTTACTACTGTATTGCACATCGTTGCGGGCAAGACCACCTGCATTTCATTGTATACTTGTATGCCGTGACAAATAAAACTCTTGACTTGACTTGTTCAGAATCACAAGTTAGCATTAGTTATCTCTACATTCTAGATCTGTTCAGAATCACAAGTTAGCATGATTTGTTGAGCTTCCTCTGGTGTTGTGGTCGTGGTATTCACTGACCTTTGGGAAGTATTTTGACATGTACATGGGTACCTTAGTCGTATAGTGTATCTTGTAGACCAGGCCCATTGCAAGTTGCTGTACTCTGTCGTCTACTCTAAGCCATCCTAGGTTGTCAAAGTGTGCAGGGGTGAGGTGGGTTCTAGGGGTAAGGTCAAGCAGTAGCCTGACCAGTTTGTTTTGTGATGTTTGTCATTTTGTTTTTAGCGCCTTTGAGGTGCTTTGGTACCATGAGGTGCAAGCATAGTCGTAGTACCCTTGAATGAGTGCTCCTGCCAGAGTCTTCAGGGTATTCTTGTTTACCAGAGAGGAGATCCGGTACAAGAATCTAGTTCGTTGGTTGACTTTTTTGATTACATTGAATGCCATTGTCACAGGGGTAGTGTACCATTTACCTCCACCATCTGTTCTCTCCCCTCCAGATAGGATTGCATCCAGCTCCAACAATACAGTACAGCTCAATACTAACAACTGCTAAGAGGATGAAGACCAGAAAAAGACTTTCGTCTTGTTTACAAGGGTCCTCCATTTTCAATTCATCAAGACATTTATGACATACAATTATATACTGACACTTTTATCCAAAGCGATTTACAAGTTATGTACAACAGGTCAGCAGGAAGGGTACAAACAGTGTTGAACCTGGGTGCTACAGTCTTGAGTGCATAGTAGTATATATATACATATTAGCATAGTAGGTAGTAATATAGGAAAGGAAGATTATTTACTAGCAAAGTGCATGATAGTACGAAGGTTAGTTATTTTATTATAATTGAATTATTTTCATTTCAGATATTGATTGAAGAAGTGTGCTTCTCTTTGATGACCCCCTCTTGAGGGCGTGTAGTTAGAGACCATTGACCGGAGGTAGGAGGGAGCCGTTCTCCTCGCTGCACCAGATGCAGGTCAAGGACCTTGAAGCGGATTTGTGCGACAATGGGAAGGAAGCCAGCGCAGCTCTCTAAGATCTTGAGAAATACTGAACCACAAACAATCTAGATGGTGCATGTTTCTGTTTACTGATAAGGAGTCCTGTTGTTAACCTGTTAAGTTGTAGCCCTATTTTCAGAAATACCTAAAAGGTACATGCCCAAGTAAATGGAAGATTGCTCATATTCACCACGGTATAAAACGGAAATATACGGATGAAAAAATTATCTGTTTTTTGCATGTTGACCG
This sequence comes from Notolepis coatsorum, assembly GCF_963971535.1. Taxonomy (NCBI): domain Eukaryota; kingdom Metazoa; phylum Chordata; class Actinopteri; order Aulopiformes; family Paralepididae; genus Notolepis; species Notolepis coatsorum. The sequence continues at coordinate 93,987,594 of NC_140167.1, read as the reverse complement.
GAAGAAACTCACTGACAATCGACAACGTTATTAGATCCATAGCTATAATATTTAATATAGTTTTAGCACTGCATTATCCCCAATTGAACAGAGCGATGGCACTGACGGCCCACAGTGCCCCCTGCTGAACGGCACTTGATGTGATAATGAGAACAACAGGTTTGTTGAAAAGAAGACCTGATACTATAACAAAACGCCCCTGTTTGTCCGAAACAACACTAGTTGCATTGAACTGATATTTCTTGTGTATTAGTATGGCTGTCCCTTGTGTTTTGTAATCAAAGTCTGAATGAAAAACCTGGCCCACCCAAGACCGCTTAACCTGTTCCACCCGACGGGACCGGATCCGGTCCCAAAATGGCATCTGGTCATAAATCAATATTTTTCAGAGTGATGCAAAAAAGTTGCGATTTTAAAATCTAACGTTTTCAAGTATTAACATCACTAACATGTAACAAAAGCATGTAGAATGTATATTATCATCAATACGTTAGTTTAGCAATAGGTTAAAAGTGCCATTAGATAGTTTTAACTTCTCGATTTGCTGAAGTCTATTGCAAGACGGCGACCATTTTGGAAAATTTGAACGATGGGTATTGTAGTTTTTTTGCGGCCATTTTGTCGAGGGCATGCATAGCTGTGGATCAGCGTTGGAATCTTTGCGAACTACACTTCCTGTCAGATTCTGTGGGGGTTCAAAGTTCAGCGTTCTGAATGAATTATATCAATAACTCTTATTATTCGGGATAATAAGCCACAAAAGGTAACGTTTTTGACAAATATTGAAACAGTTAGTTTCTCCTCCCTATTGTTAGCATGTAGCAACAATTTGATCTGAAATTAGTTTAAAAATGGTTGCACTATGGTGAAAATAAAAAAATACAGTAAATTACAGTAGATATCATTATCTGTTCTTATGCACGCCTGGTGATCAGGGTTTCCGTTGTCCGGTAATTACTGTTTTTTTACCGGGAAAATCTGTTGAAGTCCGACATATTTAAATCTCTCCGGTCATAATGTCCTGTGAAAATAATTATGTTGAAGTCCGACATATTTAAATCTCTCCGGTCATAATGTCCTGTGAAAATAATTCCCTCTAAGCCCAATTTGATTATTTGAATTGTATTAAAATAGGCTAAAATTAAATAGCCTATGCAATGAACGAAACAATCATTACATTTGTTTCATTGTTGCTTCACTCTGATAAAGCGCGGCTGGCGCACGATCGGATTGAATCTTTTTCTTTTATTGAGCCTGCCTGGCCACCATAATGACAAACAGCTATACGAGCGAGAGAGAGAGATGGCCAAACAAGCTAAGCTTAACAAATATTTTATGAAACCAAGCACAAGCAGGTCTAATAATGACAACGAAGATGAGTCTTCTGAACTTGAAGTCACAGAGACCGCTGATGCCGTGGCTCCCGCCGAAAAGAAACACAAATGTCGAGCGTTCAGGCCCGAGTGGAAAGACAAATTCTCCTGGCTGAGGTGCGACATTATAAATGCGGAAGAAAAAAAAATTTGCTCACACTGCGAGAAATCGGGGAGGAAGAATGGATTCACCAGAGGAGCAACGAACATGAAAATCTCGGCTCTCACTGAGCACAGTCAGTGTAGTGAGTGACCACGTATCGGCGGTCTACCTAACGCAACAGCAAACCGCAATGAAAGGCCACTGTGAGAAAGCTAATGAAACGTCCAACAAAAAGCTGTGCTCTCAGCTACAAGTTGTGTTTCACATGGCCAAAAATGACATCGCATGTCATCATTTCAACACAACCCCCTCCTATGTACAGTAAAAATTACCAAGTATGGTCTTGTCAATATTCCAATGTACAGTTTTGCTTGTACAGTTGTAGTGTCCTCCACCCACCCCTCCTACCCCCCCCCCCTACCCACCTACCCAACCTCCTCCAATGTACAGTTTCTACGTCAAATGTATATACTCTTTTTTCTGGACTCTTTTCGTATCACAAACAGTACTGTATTTGCAAATCTGGTACGTCATAAATGTATAGATGTAGCAGTACTGTCTATCTGTATGTCATGTATGTCATATATGTTACGATGAATTGAAAATGGGGGACCCTGATGTAAACAAGACGAAAGTCTTTCTCTGGTCTGCATCCCCTTAACAATTGTATGTATTGAGCTGTACTGTACCCATTCTGCAATCTGTTAATAAAGTTTTCAATCAATCAATCAATCAGTATGTAGGGTTGACTGACCTACTGAGAGCAGTTAAGGCTCCAGATTTTGTCCAGTGTGTCGGCATTTACCGGCACAGCGACTCCGTTGATGACATGGAAAAGGCACTGGAAGACGTTGTGATGAAGCAGCTGGATGAAAAGCTAAAGGGGAGTGACTTCATTGGCATTATAATTGATGAGACGGTAAATATCACTGTGAACAAGAAGCTGATTATATACGTCAAGTTAGAAAAAAAAGGAAGAGTTGAGACGTGTTTTCTGGGCAATTATGATGTGCAGTCCGGGACCGCACAGTGTATATTTGACAAAGTGGCCGAGGTGTTCCGCAAGAGGGATGTGGCGCTGTCCCGCATCACTGGCCTGGGCTCGGATGGGGCCGGTGTAATGATGGGGAAGCGTGCTGGAGTTGGTGCTCTTCTGAAGAGAGAGTGCGTTTTCCATTCAGGTGCACTGTGGTGCCCACCGAGCTGCGCTGGCCGCGCTAGATGCTGCAAAAGCTGTGGACCAGGTAGGAGCCTACAAGCGCACAATTGCCTCTGTGTACTCCTTTTACAAGCACTCAGCCAGCAGGACCAATCGCCTCCGTCAACTGGCAGTAGCGCTCAGCGATGAAGACATGACGAGCCTAAAGCAGCCGTGCGCTGTCCGCTGGCTATCCTTGCAGTGGAGGGTATCAAAAGTAACTGGCCTGCTCTGGTGATGGAGCTAAATGAAGAGGCTGTGGGAGGAAATGCCCAAGCCCAAGGCATCCTGGGTCAAATCCAGCCGTACTCCTTCATCGCCTTGACTCACGCACTGGCTGAAGTGCTACCGGTGATGACCAAACTGAATTTGGTTTTCCAGAAAGACAACGTCAATCTGGCCACAATCCGACCAATGGTTCACGCATCAGTCGCGGCACTAACAGTTACTACATGCCCCAGGTCCAGAAGAAGAGAGGTTCCAGACAGATTGCATAGGAGGCATGTACAAGGATGTGAAAGTGACCGGTCCGTTCAGGCTTTCAAAAGTGCCCAAGCACGCTACATTCAACATCTAATAGATGCTTTACACGACCGATTCCCTGAAGATTCCCTGGATCTGCTTAACTGCTTCGACGTCCTTCTGAACCCCTCGCGATACCCACAGGGTGGTAAGTAGAAGTCAATTTGATTTAGTTTGTTGCAAAAGTCGTAGCATCATTCTTTAAATAGGTCTATCATTTTTGAATAACCTAAAACGCTCGCCTATATCGCGAAATGTATGGCCTATTCTTATTAATAATAATAAATCATAATAAAATAATCATAATAACAATAATAATGAAAATAACAGGATTACATTTAAACCTTCCTACTTTTCAGTTAATCTGGCTGTCGATGCCATGTAATAAGTTGTTTAAAGTTGTTTATTGGCTTTTCATAAAAAATAATCAATGATTATTTATAACCCCGTCCCCTCAGCGCTTCAGGAATATGCTGAACCAGCCATCCGAACCATTATTGGTCATTTTGGCCAAGAAATGACCAGCGAGGACGAGTCAGCACCAGCCCCCCTCATTGATGCCACTAGCGCGCAATGAGATGCCATCGCTATGATGACAGCGCTCCGCAGTTATGGAGGCTTGACTTTTTAAACGGCATGCGAAATCCTCATCAGGGATTTTAGCTAAATCTATCCAGAGCCAAACTGGCCATGGTAGCCTGCCTGATCCCAGTCTCCAGTGTGCCAGCAGAGAGAGGGTTCTCTCTGCAGAACAGGATCAAAACAGCGCAGCAAAGTCACCTCAGGGAGGACAAGGTCACAACGCTTATGCGCATTGCAAGTTGTGGAGAGACACTTGGCACATTCGATTTTAATTCGGCAGCTGCACGCTTCACTGCTGCGAAAACGCGTAAGACGTAAAACTTTATGAGCCAGCAATAGGTTCTGGTTATTTTTTTTATTCTATTTTATTTTATCTGAGAAAAGGCCTATAGCAAAAGGGAATTCGCCTATTTGATTTTAAGTCAGCAGCAGCACGCCATAATTAAAATGTTATAAGCCAGATAGGCCTACATGTAATGTTTTGTTAGTTTGCAAATCGTTTTTATTCTATGTTAGAATCAAATAGTTGTGTTAGTGTTTCGTGTTACCCCAACTAACGTTTTTGCCTGCGTTTGCCTTTACACAAAAGCCTAGTTTTCAATACAAATATTATAAATCGGTATAGGAATGGGGAATATGGAAAAAGAAAAATGTATAATGTTTGCAACTGTAATGTCTGTCTAATTAAATCTTTTCCTGCAATACAGTTATAAAAAAAATATATATTCTAAATCTACATGCCTTGATGATGTCATTCTTTAATTGTATATAGCCTGCCTATCAAATTGTTTTTAAGCTCAATAAACTCTGACCGGACGTCTTTGGATAGCCAGGGGAAATGTATTGCACTTCCGCGCGCACACGCTTCCCGGGTCAATTTCCACTATCTGTAAGCCCACGTAAAAAAAATTAAATAAAAAAAGACTTGAACTAGCCTATCACAAGCGACAAATTCTGTTTCCTAATGATTGATTGGCTATTGTGTCATGTGAGCACGCTGCACACAGAGGTAAACTCATACTAACGTGCGGTGCATCCATTTCAAATAGCGCTCTAGTAGTCTAGCCTCTATACGAGTTATCTATACAAGAGATAACATTGATTGAAGCGTCAAAATATCACAGATTTCTTCGGGTCAAACCACAAAGAGCCAAGTCTGCTGCTCCCGCTGCTACCTCGCAGACGTCCACTGTTCCAGTGGGGATCTATCAAAGTCGAACCAACCAGACGACCCCGCTGTTCTCGCAGGTACAAAACGGATAAGCACAACAAGAGACGGAGGAGGCACTTCTTTGGGAATTAAGACGGGGTGAGTGATTGTTGAAATATTTTTATCCTATGCAACTGGTTGGTTGACCGCCGTGTCACATTAAAGTAATGCATATTATGATACTGTACAATTATTGATTGTAACTAAATGTAGGCTATAATGAAATCAATAAACCAATGCGTTATGAGCATGTGGCTCGTCCTCTCTGCATAATATGTGGCGACGAGCTAGCAAACGAGGCAATGTGATCAACTACAGTTTGCTGTGTGTGAACATTATGATATGTGTGTCTGATACAACGAGGTGAAGCGACGTCGACTCGAGATTCATTTGGGGGTGTGACAGCTGCTGCAGCGCGAGAGCTTGATGCTGGATTAGCGTATCGCTTCGTTGGGAGGCGAGAGATTGGATTCGGCAAATCAATTTCTCATTCTTCGCTTGATATAATTAATACAAATGTCCAATATAACGGAATTCGTTAGCTCATAAAAATGTGATTATAACAGACTGCTGTTTAAATAAACTCTGACCGGAATCTTTCCCATTTGTCCGGGAGATTGAAATCTCGCAGGACACGCAGACCGGCACGAATATTTTCTAACAGTGATGCTAAATCCAAATTGAACTCGGGCATTTGAAAGATAATATATGTATATATATAAATGTGCGAATTGGCTATAATAAGGTAATTTATAAGCATCATATTCTATATTCTATAATAATATTTCAAATTGCATTGGTCCGGATGGGAGAATTCAGTACTGTATCAACAGAACCTTCGGTTTAATCATCTTCCCTTTATTAATTTCCTTAGATTATTTTTACACATTATCTCAAGAGGGTACTGAACGAGATCAGTGGCAGTTTTCTAAGTTTGGTCATTATTATCATGGTGTTATTCACTGTCAAAGATGCAAAGAAAAATCATAATTCATATTCTCCTTTGTTTCATCACAATTTAAGCAAGCCTAGTAATAGATACCATATTTCTGACACTGAATACATTCCCTGAGGTCCATAGATGTCCCTAGATACCAATAATATGCAAATGGTCCTTGTAGAAGTGGAGCAATATTCCATTTACCTAGGTATATATTTTAGGCGAAAATATTCCACGGGTGGAACAGGTTAAGCCTTGAGTGGTCTTTTATCGATAGCCTTGTCTCCTGGAGGAAGGCAATCCCAGTTAAGAAATTTAAGGTGATTAAATATTCAAGCTCTCTTAACTGGCCCATTTAAACATTTCACGTTCCAGCTAATAAAACGTATATCAGACATCCTCAAGCACTACATTTAGATGATAGCAAAGTTTACAAGTATAAGTGAAAGTGGTATTTCCTACTCTACCCAAAGTAACCCTATCCCCTAATAACAACACAGACTAAACAAACACAAAGCCTATACTTGTTCCTCTCTTGGAGGCAAGCTGCAGGTTACTTAATATCAACATCACTAACTTCTGGTTCACCATCCAATCCACAACCTACAAACCTACTAAAAGTAGACTCCTTTCTCAGTGGCTCCACGCCACACTCCCACAAAAAAAAAATTATAATTACCTCATAAAAAAAACAAGAAAAAAGAAAATATATATATTTAAACCATAGGGGTTTGATTGAATTTAAGCAAAGAGTCCTAGAACAGGATCAATAGTAATGGCAATATAGGAATACATACACATATATATGCATATACACACACAGCTGAATGATAACAATAACATCGCGCGCGTCGTGTTGCTTCCGTGTGTGACAGCTGACGCTGTTAACGTTAATAGCTCGACAACTAGTTCAGTTAGCTAACGTTACAATGTGGTGGAATATTGTGAAAAGACCGGGTGAACTGAACCATCGACAAACAGAAAAGAGAATGAGACCAACTATTTGTAAGTAAGTAAACAAACTAACATGTATTATGTAACGTGTATTATTAAACTAATATTACGGTGTTTGTTAGCTGCTAGCCACATTCATGTAAGCATAAGGGCTCGAGACTAACAGCGTCCTGGCCACCCTCTCAGTCAAGATAGCACTCGCAAATAATATGCTGCACATTATTACTGCACGGTCTCTGAGTTAGCTCTCAGCACCATGGACAGCTGCCCCAGATGCCTCTTTCTTGGTTAAAAGCTGCTATATAATTGCAGTCTATTTACCATTCAGATCAAACATGGCTTGTTTCCTAGCCATTCTATTCTACCGTGTTCTATTCTTCTGTGTTCTGTTCTTCCATTGACTTCCATATGTTCTCTCTGACGTTCTCTCTCTCTCTATATGTCTCTGATGTTTTGGTATAGTGGGCAGGTTGAAGTATATGTCTCTGATGTCTTGGTATAGTGGGCAGGTTGAAGTATATGTCTCTGATGTCTTGGTATAGTGGGCAGGTTGTTAAGAAGTGTAGCTCGGTTTCCACCTCATCTTGTGTGCAGTGGGTGCACAGTCTGTCTTCTCTTGGGAGCCAGGGCCCTCATTCATCAATGTGTGCGTAGAACATGTTCTATTTCCACACGTAAGCACGGAATGTAGAACCAGTGTACGCACAGGGAAGTCGGGATTCATCACACGTGCGTACGCAGGCTCTATGCTCCTCCGTGTTGATGAATACCACTTTGTTCTACCGTCAATGCTCGTGCATGATTATCCATATATGGTCATGAAAGTGAGGAAACACCCCCCATGGGATGTGAAATAATGGACTGACCCGAGCGGAACTCTGAGAAACTCCACGGAGATTGTTCACTGCTGTCGAACCAAGAAGACACTATCGCATATTATGGGATAAATAAAAGGCGGACTTGTAAACGGTGATGTCAGATATCAACGGCTCCCTAAGACCATTGCTGCAATTCTGCCTGGACAGCTCAAAATACTAATAAAGACCGTTCGTTGACCACTGTTTGGCGTTGGTTGTGTGTCATTATAACCGTGCTGTAATATGAATGCCTTTATTAGTTGTGTTCGATTGGCTATATGATTTTTAGAGGCATCTATTTTGTTGTCGGCTAATAAAGACCGCGCTGGAATATGACTGCCTTTTCCCGTGTTGTTTGATTAATACCCAGGGATTAAAGTTCTCCTCAATTTTATTCCAAATCGCGATGGATCTCCCGTCAATTTTCTACCTGCTGCATATGATTTCTAGAGGCATACTACAATCTATTTTGATGTCAGTATTGGGTAGCCTATATAAACAATAATACGAGAGCATATACAAGAACAATGAATCTCACTGCATGTATGATGTAGCCTGCCTTTCAATACATGAACTTGGATCCCATCATATACATAGTCTGTCCACTATCTGGTGTCATTGCAATGCGTTTTCTATTCTTTCTTATACAGTAAAATTTTTACTTTTTACTAAAAAGGGGGAAGAACACTATATTCATGACTTGTATTCTGCTTACAGCTTCGAAATTCCACTTGTTTCGTTTAACGTAAAGCCTTTTAAATATAATCAAAAACGTTCCCGTGTTTCGGCGGTCTGTGCGCAAAATAATAACGAGTTGAGCTTTATGATTTATGATGAATTGAAAATGGGGGACCCTGATGTAAACAAGACGAAAGTCTTTCTCTGGTCTGCATCCCCTTAACAATTGTATGTACTGAGCTGTACTGTACTGTACCCATTCTGCAATCTGTTAATAAACTTTTCAATCAATCAATCAATCAAGCTATGCAGAGCGCAGTCAGTCAGTAGCCTACACCCCGTATATTCCGATAACGCTATATAAACCATGCTGCATTCATTCTGAGAGAAAGATCTATTATTCCAAATGCTATTTATAGGGTTTTGACCATAATTACACTACTGTTGCTATTTTACAATGAACTATAATGAATTACGGTCCATACAGAACATCCAGTGTTATTATGCACAGAAGCTCATTTCCTTGTTGTAATAATATATTCTACCACTGGGCGCCAGGTACGCATGGTCTGAGCTGTGCGTAAATATAAGCACGAAGTCAAGTTCAAGTTGAAATTGATGAATCCCACTCTTTGCTTAGAAATGATCGTACGCACAAATCTGTGCGTAGAACACGTTGATGAATGAGGGCCCAGGTCTGCCTATGGCGACCTTTCTCAATGGCTAGGCTGTGCTCGCTGAGTCTGGACCTAGTCAAGGATCTTCTTAGTTTCTTCTTAGTCTCTATCTCTCATTCATCACGGTGGTGAAAAAAGGAGTCTGGAGCCCATTTTCACATGATCATTTTAAGAATCACAATGTTGGGTTATGATCGGCGTGTGTGAGGATTTTTGGCTGGTGAAAATGCTGAGTGGCTAGTGACTTTGGAAAACCACTAGCCACAGTGGCTAGTGAGCCAAAAAGTTAATGTCAAGCCCTGCCTGTATGTCATAAATGTCTGGGTGTAACAGTACTGTACATCTGTATGTCACAAATGTTATGAATTGAAAATGGGGGACCCTGATGTAAACAAGACCAACGTCTTTCTCTGGCCTGCATCCCCTTAACAATTGTGTATTGAGCTGTACTGTACCCATTCTGCAATCTGTTAATAACATTTCCAATCAATCAATCAAACCTGTGCTGCTTGGGAGTAGTGCAATTAGTTTGCCGTGATGACACTTCTGGTCGCCGACGCAGCCAGGTGGTGGGCATGTGGTTTAACGAAAGTGTAAGAACATGGCTAATGAAGTTATAAGACCCCCATTTATGAAATACGTAAACAGAAACATCTCGGCGGCAAACATAGACATGACGATACATCTGTGTCACACACAAGAGTAATTAAAATATAAATAATATCGATAAGCATAGCTTAGTTAATAAAATGTACAATTTTCGTTGAAACAGAGAACATAGCCCTAGCACCCCGACAAATAGCAGAAACATCATTCCATGTAATAATATAAACATAACGAGTGAATAAGTAAATGAGAAGAGGATCCCGAGCGACACACAATGACCCAACATCATCCATAAAAGCATGGAAAAACGGAAATATAGATACAGTCGTGATGCTCGGTGTGTTACCCAAAGTTTCATTCTGCTGAAGCCGACGTATGGGGTTGGTTTTTCAGAAAGTCTGCAGCCATCTCCATCTCTGATGAAGAGCCTCGCTGGATACTGTAATGACGGTTTGTATCCCTGCTGGTAGAGGGGGCCCATAACATCGCGGCAGCGGGAGCGTTGTTCCATCACTTCGGGACAGTGGTCCTCGAAAATTAAAACTGGTTTCACACTGTAGGTCAGCATCCCTCTCTTCTTCCGAGCCTCCCGAATAATAGTCTCCTTGGTTCTGAAGCGGTGTAGGCAGGCAATCACCGCCCTAGGCTTGGAGCCGGGGGCTGGTCTGGCCGTCAGCGCCCTGTGGCAGCGATCAAGCTCGGGCGGTGTAGCAAGCACTTCCTTGCCCAGAATTTCCATCAGCACCTCGGCAAAAAAAAATCATTGGGTCGGTCACTTTGAATACTCGTTTAGTCCTATTATTCGGTATGTTTGACCGACGGCTACGCGATTCAACATCGATTAACTTGGTCTTCAGTTTGGCGTTGCCATCCTCCAGAGCCACACACCTAGCCTCTAATTCCACCACCCTGCTGGACCATGTATTTAGTCCATCCTCCACGGAGGTCAGACGCTCTGCATGGTCAGCTACAGACAACTGGAGGCTATCCAGTTTGGAGTCGACCGAGGCGGCGGAAGTTCTGAATTCAAGCGTCAGGTTCTCTATTAATTTGGAAATGCTCGACAAGTCCATCGGTGCGTCGTCACTTTTAGTGTCCTTCCTCTTTATGCCTATCGCAGCCAAAATGAATGAGTAAAAAAATAAACGAAGTATCAAAATAATCAAATCATATTATTTTATTATTTATTTTAAATACAAACATACATTCTGGAATAAAATAAGTAAAAAGAAGAACAGTTAAAATGTGCAGGAAAGGTAAAAAAACCCAAGGGCTTATAAGCGACCTCCCCTCTTAAACCTATATAGGATTACACACAAAAAATCACCCCCCCCCCCACATTATGCACAAACACATGCGCATATCCCTCTCTCATACACACAGATACATACATTTTTTTTTTTTTATTCTTTTTTAAACAAACATATAAACAAACATGACAACACACGATAAGATATACAAGCATTAATTGTCAGGGCACATCCAATGGGATCACCTTTTGGTTAGTTGTTTTATATAAGATATACCCATAATACCTGTTATCTAAAAAAAAAACCTACATACATATGCTCAGCTCGAACCCCCCCCTCCCGGACCCCACCTTGAGAAGTACCTCCACTATCCCTCGCACCTAACCAGACACTACCATTATAAGCTAGCTTTTATTCTCTCCACCACTTCTAACCACATTGACATTTTGGATTCATTGAGACCCAGAATTCTTGCTGTAGATATTTCATGGTAAATTACATCGAGATATGTCAGAAACCAAACTTTACGGCACATTTTTTCCGGTTGAAACCAGCGTGATGCGATCAGCTTTTTGGCTACTGTGATACCCGATAAAACCAATCTCTTTAGCTGTGGATTCACTGCAAACTCAAAAACATCATTCAACAGCAATACCGAGGGGTGTACAGGTATATTCCAAGATACGAGTTTTGATATTTGTTGGGTCACATCTTTCCAGAATGCCTTAACTGGTGAGCAGTCCCAATACATGTGCATAAATGTCCCTTCGTCCCCATTTGTACATTGGGTGCATTTGGAATCTTGTTTGAGCCCCATTCGGCACAGTCTTATAGGAGTCAAGTATGTCCTGTGAATATAGTTAAGATTGATTTGTTGATGATCCGGGTTCCTTGATGTAAGTCGGACATTTGCCCAGGCTCCTTACATACATACAATTATACAACTATTATTAACACTTTGGCTGCCAGGAGCCGTGTTAAAGCGTCATTCCCGGCCATGCTCAAGTTGCCGAAGACGCTTTACAGCGTCTTTGATATCAATATTTAAAAAATCTGGGACCGGATTCATATTTCCCCTCCGCTGGCCTGAGATCCACCAGGAGGACCCACTGAGCTCTCTGGCGGTTCAGGAGCGCCATCTGGTGGCCGATCGGCGCAATCGCTTAACAGGATGTGCCATAGAGGTTGTGCTGGACGGCCGTATTACTTCCGGGCACTCGCTATAGGTCCCGGCATTCTAGCTCGTCACAATACACAGCGATCGATTGCCAATAACTCGATAAACAACATGATTTGGACGTATATACCATTATACAAGCTGGAGATGGACCGGGTAAATCTACATCCCATAATGATAAAATTTCTACTCTACGATGATCGCCCAACGGCGCGCGGAGACTGGGGTGAGTTTTAGCGTGTAAAGTTACCGTCTTCGATACTAACTGCTATTATCAACATTTGACCCACATTAGATGATTGGTATAACGCTGCCCACGGAATTATAAACGGCCCCTAGCCCATCCGGTCAACATCAGATGACATGTAGTAACTTCTAGAAGTACGTCTAGTTGGAATTTTTTATATCGCGCTGATTGCCATCAAACTGTATTGCATCATCAATATAATGTATTTGGGGCTATAGATCACGTTCTGGAGAAAGCTGCAGAAAGAGATGAAAACATACTTATACATTAGACCATACTTTACTATGAATATGTGAATGAAAAAGTTTAACGTTGCTACACAATGAACAATACATATAGGACTTTGAATGGGCCCTAATAATGGCAATGTAGCAATAGAATTTAAAAAGTTATAGCCCTGCAAAGAAGGGGACTTTCTCTATAGACAAATGAATTTAACCCATGGCAGCCAAAGTGTTAACAATACAGCATTATACAACTATTATAATGTTGGGATTTTTTTTTAAAAGACTTTACACAAATACACATGGATACTATAGACTATATTGAAAGTATCAAAAGAGGCTTTTAGCGTAAGTTTGAAAAGTAGGGGAGTTGCAGCGTGGAAAAGTTCGTCAACTTCATCGTCAACCGGAACCTACAGAGTCCTGATGCAAAGAATAGTTGGGAGGGACGCAATCTTTCAAAACTTTTAAATGCATTGTTGCATCTATATTTAGCACATTTGATAGAATTTCAATAGAAAATAAACTAAATTAAATACCATTACCACCAGACGGGAAAAAGGGCAGATGCTCAAGCACCCCTGGGCCCTATGCATGTCTGGTTACAGGCAGCCATGTTGGAAGAGAGACAACTATTGTTGGAAGAGAGGACTAGAGAGCAAGGCTCTATTTAAACCATGAAACTGGTGTTTGAAGATGAGTGTCAGAAGTTCTGATGCAGATCACATTAGTTGGATTGCTGTCCAGGATGAATGTGTTGTCAAGTATGTTGAGTTTTAAGCAGATTTCTACAAAATTTTAGGGTTTGACACCTGAATAAATATACTGGAATATATTGGTGCGTCTTTAAATCTTGAAATTGTCTGAAGCTCTTCCCACGCTGGGCAGTGGTAGGGTTTCTCTCCTGTATGAATTCACTGGTGAGTTTCTCTCCTGTATGAATGATCGAATGAAACGTTTCCTCCACCGTCTTTAGCGCTTCTCTCCTGTATGAATTCGGGCTTCAGTTATAGGGCTTCTCTCCTGTATGAATGCGGTGGTGTTTCTTTAAGGCTCCAGACTGACAGAAGCTCTTCTCACACTGGTCACAGTTATAGGGCTTCTCTCCTCTATGAATGTGCTGGTGAATCTTTAATTCTCGATATGTACTGAAGCCCTTCTCACACTGGTGACAGTTATAGGGCTTCTCTCCTATATGAATGCGCTGGTGAATCTTTAAGCCTCCAGAATGACTGAAGCTCTTCTCACACTGGTCACAGTTATAGGGCTTCTCTCCTGTATGAATGCGCTGGTGTTTCTTTAAGTTTCCAGAGGTACTGAAGCTCTTCTCACACTGGTCACAGTTATAGGGCTTCTCTCCTGTATGAATGCGCTGGTGTTCCTTTAAGCCTCCAGACTGACTGAAGCTCTTCTCACACTGGTCACAGTTATAGGGCTTCTCTCCTGTATGAATGCGCTGGTGAATCTTTAATTCTCGATATGTACTGAATCTCTTCTCACACTGGTCACAGTTATAGGGCTTCTCTCCTGTATGACTACGCTGGTGTCTCTCTAAGTAGGTAGAGTTACTGAAGCTCTTCTCACACTGGTCACAGTTATAGGGCTTCTCTCCTGTATGAATGCGCTGGTGTATCTTTAAGCTTCCAGAATGACTGAAGCTCTTCTCACACTGGTCACAGTTATAAGGCTTCTCTCCTGTATGAATGCGCTGGTGAATTTTTAATTCTGGACATGTACTGAAGCTCTTCTCACACTGGTCACAGTTATAGGGCTTCTCTCCTGTATGAATGCGCTGGTGTTTCTTTAAGTGTCCAGACTGACTGAAGCTCTTCTCACACTGGTCACAGTTATAGGGCTTCTCTCCTGTATGAATGCGCTGGTGAATCTTTAATTCTCGATATGTACTGAAGCCCTTCTCACACTGGTCACAGTTATAGGGCTTCACTCCTGTATGACTACGCTGGTGTCTCTCTAAGTTGGTAGAGTTACTGAAGCTCTTCTCACAATGGTCACAGTTATAGGGCTTCTCTCCTGTATGAATGCACTGGTGTTTCTTTAAGTTTCCAGACTGACTGAAGCTCTTCTCACACTGGTCACAGTTATAGGGCTTCTCTCCTGTATGAATGCGCTGGTGTATCTTTAATTCTACAAAGGTCTTGAAGCTCTTCTCACACTGGTCACAGTTATAGGGCTTCTCTCCTGTATGAATGCGTTGGTGTATCTTTAAGCCTCCAGAGGTACTGAAGCGTGTTCCACATTGGTCACAGTAGTAGCGCTTCTCTCTTGTATGAATGCGCTGGTGACTCTTTAAAGTTGACTTATTGATGAAGCTCTTTCCACACTGGTCACAGCAGTGAGGCCTTGACTCGTTCATATCTCTGCTTGTTGTTGGATGTTGTTGCAATGCAGCAATTGTACCTGGAGAAGAGAGAAGTACAACAATGAAAAGTTCAGATTTTGTGTGGGTTTTGCATGCGTTCAGTTCGATTTCTCAAGTTCTAAAAATGTTTTATCCTCCTTTTTTTATCCTCCAAATGTGATTTAAACGTGAATCTGCTCCAAGGGCAGTTATTGAAAACTGGCCAACATTAATAAAATAGAGATAAAACCCAACAGGCAATATGACATTGTGGTTGTATCCGTCCTTGTAACAATATCAATGTTGTTCTTAGTTTGTGTTGTTCTGGGGAGCAATTAAGAGTTTAAGAGTACACAGACCACCAGTACAGTTAATTCAGTCTGAAATTATATTTTCAATGGAATGATTATATTAGAAATATCAATTACATGTCAATTAATCCATGTATTGTTTAGCCAAAGAGTAGCCTATTGATAATTTGTTTGTAATGTGTTCATCAGATCAAGATCATGAATTAAGATAACTTTTTGCCTGTTTCTTTCAACAGTCTTATAGTATCCAGCATATTGCCACCCTATAACCTTTCAGTCTGCCCAGCACCAAGACAACTGTTGGCATTGCAGCTGTGATGCTGCTCGTTAATAATGTTGTGGTTGTGGTAGATTTCCACCAAAGCAAACTGTGTATATATTAATATTGTACAACAATCGACGATTACAGAATGGCAAAACAACAAGAGGTAAAATACATCACAAGATCTCTCCCCCGCTCCTCTATCTTTATAACACAAGAAACAAGAGACACATCGCTCATTTGATACCGCAGCTGTCTGTCTCAGACTTCCTCAGAGGAAGGGGAAACAGGCGGGCGCTGATTAAGTGAGAGATAGTGACCGTTTGATCTTCCTGGGAAAATCAACAAATGGGTGATTTTACAACCCAGTGCTCTAGAACCATCTGGTTAGAACAGATTGAATACAAAGATACTGAAGAAACTGCCTTGTAAGGCGTCAGACAAAGCCCTAAGGAGGGGGGCAGCAGTCTCTTTTGAAACAAAGGGACAATTTGATCAAAGAGAGACCGTTTGAATCCACTCTGTGACGTAACCAAGCCAATGGAGAGCTAAAAACAAGTGTCTCCAATGAGAAAGCTCGAGGCGAGTTTTGGAAACGCCCGCTTGCCGTAACATTAGAGGCGGAGCCTAAATTTGGATATGGCCAAACTCCTCGCTAGGAGAGAGACACAGAAACCCCACCAGACCAGACCAGGAAGCGACTACAGAATACACACTCTTTTTCTCCACTAGACCCTGCAGCAGAGAGACCGACGCAGCAAAAACATCCTTGAAGAACGAACAACGAGCAGCTACAAGCTTTTTAGATATTGAACGTTTAGACTGAATTCTACTGTCCTTCGGCATAGCGATTGCTTCCGGTAGAATTCATTGCACCATTCTTTCAAATATTTGATTTGTAATCTGATTGAAATCCTTTTTTCATTAAAAACGGATCCTTTTCAAACTGCTCGGACTTCGACTTATTCAACTGCCGCGCCGTGGTTCTCTCTCAGGTGTACGAGCAGAAACCAGATTATACATTGGTTATCTGCATTTGGCGAGAGTAGTACTTTCAAGAGCTTTGTAAGGTTTAAATCACAACGCAGAGTAGGAGTTAAAGCTAGGAAGTTACTGCATTTTGGTGCCGGACTCTAGAATTCAGAACGCTCGTTTTTGAACAACGAAAGAATTTTTTTTTCTTTCTTCACTCCGATCAACGAGGACAACAACAGATCGATCGTCTTCGCGTAACCGGAGAAGTTACCAAGAGGTGAGTGTTATGATGTGTACGAATGTTCAATTCGAACCATGGAGGGGGTTGCTAAGTAATTAACCTCATGTAAACATGAAGTGATAAATAATTGAATTGAATGTTCTGACTAGGAAGGACAGTTCTATATGAATGGGGTGCGTGGTATGTTCTACAGTAGAGCTAAAGCACAGTGAATATGGGGAAGTGAACAGAGCTATGTTGCTATTCAGAACATTCAAGTCAGTTATGGTGGAGGGCGACACCGCCGGACTGGTTCGCGAGACAGGTTGTAGGGCGTCGTATCGCGACAGGCTACGGTTCTCCGGGCCAGGGAACCACAGTAGTCCTGTGTGCGGGCGATAGAGTGCGCTGCTCGAGAGATTACCGGATCCCTAGAAGGTGATGCTTGGGTCAGGAAGCGCGATTGTTAAGGAATGATTTGAATGTTCTGACTGGAAAACGCAGCTCTATAAATGGGGTGCGTGGTATGTTCTACAGTAGAGCTTAAGCACGGAGAATATGGGGAGAGAAACGGGGCGCTGTTACCAGTCAGGACATACAAGTTAAGTGTGGTGAGCATGAGGAGAACCTTCGGAACCAGGGTGAGGCGTGTGTGGTTACAGAAAGTACGGGGAATAGTTCTACGGAGGAACTGAAGTACACTCCTATACGTGGCTTTTTGATAGAAGCGGGGTCTGGATTCGTGCTCAAAGTTAAACCAAGGTATGTGTGCGGCAGACTGTAAGAGTCTGGTTTAACTTTGTGCACGGCAGGCGTGTTAATTAGACTGCGTTAGGCTGTAACAGAAAATAGTACTTAATGAAAAGTCGATTAAAAGGCTATAGGAAACGATATGGTAAACTTAAACACTGTCTATAGTACGGAGGGTAAATATGCCCGGTGGTTGTTGACGAGATGTGGAAATCTACCGCGCGCGTCAGGGACTATAATAATATTTGCAGCTATGGTTAAACATTTGGTTGTGTATAATGTTTGTGTATGAGTGAAAGGACTTATGGTTATGATTGAACGTTGTGTGATATATATGGATTCAATCTGTAAATTGGCACTTAAAATATGACTGAGGACGGTTTTTTAATATTAGTTATGGTACGTGGAGGCGGGCGCCTCGTCCATTGAGTCACTCAACTGCTAGTAAAAGGGAGGGGCGCGTGCATGCTCGTGCTGGACAGAGCGCGTTCTCGTCAGAACTCGTGCGTATCGTAGCGCGCGGCTAGGCTACAAACAATAGCTCGTCGTGGCTCGCTTAGCTATATGCTACAAGCAATGGCTCGTCGTGGCTCGCTTAGCTACATGCTACAAATGATAGCTTGTCGTGGCTCGCTTGGGGGGTTTAATACTGTATGTTGTGAATGGGACGATATTGCAGTGTAACTGAATGGTCGTTTGTGGTGAATGAGCTGTGTGAGTTGCGGTGTGGGCTAATGTTTACGATGGTATTGGCTGAAAGTTTGAACGGATGCGGGATGAGTGAGTAGGCCGTATGAGAGGGCGCGCATGCGCACTTGTGAGAAAGAACATTGTGTGTGGGGCGTGTGAGACTGAAATTAATTATGATGTGGTTAAAAGTGCACTAGGTGGCGTCAGAGTCAACCTGGGAGACGCGGCCGTTTTAAAGTGGAGTGTACGGTGTGATGTGGTTGGTGCTGCGCTGGGAGGCGGTAGAGGCGTTGGACTCCCGTCCTGAGCAGCGTGTCATGTGTGGCTATAGTGTGGTTGGATGTGTGTAATGCCCCTCTCTCTCTCTCTTCCTCTCTCTCTCTCACTCTCTCTTTCTCCCTCGCGCACCATTTTCTCCCTCTCTCTCTCTTTCTCTCTCTCTCTTCCTCTCTCTCTCTCTCACTCTCTCTCTCTCTTTCTCCCTCACGCACCATTCTCTCTCTCTCTCTTTCTCTCTCTCTTCCTCTCTCTCTCTCACTCTCTTTCTTTCTCCCTCACACACCACTCTCTCCCCCCCTCTCTCTCGCCGTTCTATTCCCTTCTTCTATCTGTATTCCCCTCTCTCTCTCCTTCCCTCCTTCCCTCTCTCTCCCCCTCTCTTACCTTTCTTAGTGATACTCACTCTCTCCTTCCATCTCTCCCCCTCTCTCTCTCTCTCTCCCCCTCTCTTTCTCCCTCTCTCTTTCTCCCTCACACACCATTCTCTCCCCCTCTCTCTCTCCCCCTCTCTCTCTCTTTCTCTCTCACACACCATTCTCTCCCCCTCTCTCTCTCTCTCTCTCTCTTTCCCCCTCTCTCTCTCCCCCCCTCTCTCTCGCCGTTCTATTCCCTTCTTCTATCTCTATTCCCCTCTCTCTCTCCCCCTCTCTTACCTTTCTCTCCTTCCATCTCTCCCCCTCTCTCTCTCTCTCTCCCCCTCTCTTTCTCTCTCTCTTTCTCCCTCTCTCTTTCTCCCTCACACACCATTCTCTCCCCCTCTCTCTCTCCCCCTCTCTCTCTCTCTCTTTCTCTCTCACACACCATTCTCTCCCCCTCTCTCTCTCTCCCCCTCTCTCTCTCTCCCCCCCTCTCTCTCGCCGTTCTATTCCCTTCTTCTATCTCTATTCCCCTCTCTCTCCTTCCCTCCCTCTCCCCCTCTCTTACCTTTCTCTCCTTCCATCTCTCCCCCTCTCTCTCTCTCCCCCTCTCTTTCTCTCTCTTTCTCCCTCTCTCTTTCTCCCTCACACACCATTCTCTCCCCCTCTCTCTCTCCCCCTCTCTCTCTCTCTCTCTCTCACACACCATTCTCTCCCCCTCTCTCTCTCTCCCCCCCTCTCTCTCGCCGTTCTATTCCCTTCTTCTATCTCTATTCCCCTCTCTCTCTCCTTCCCTCCTTCCCTCTCTCTCCCCCTCTCTTACCTTTCTCTCCTTCCATCTCTCCCCCTCTCTCTCACTCTCTCCCCCTCTCCCCCCCTCTCTCTCTCCCCCTCTCTCTCTCTTTCTCTCTCACACACCATTCTTTTCCCCTACTCCTTCCCTCCTTCCATCTCTCTCCTTCTCCTCTCTCTTTCCCACGCCCCCTAGCCTCCCTCTATCTCTCTCCCCCTCTCTCTCTCCTTCCCTCCTTCCCTCTCTCTCCCCCTCTCTTACCTGTCACTCCCTCCTTCCATTTCTCCCCCTCTTTCTCTCTCTCTCTCCCCTTCTCTTTTTCTCTCTCTCTCTCTCTCTTTTTCCCCCTCTCTCTCTATTTCTCTCTCTCTCCCCCTCTCTCCCTCTCTCTCTCCCCCTCTCTCTCCCCCCCTCTCGCTTGATTATCTCTGTCCCCTTCTCTGTCTCCTTCCCTCCTTCCCTCTCTCTCCCCCTCTCTTAATACTCGCTCCCTCCTTCCATCGCTCCCCCTCTCTATCTCTCTCCCTACACTCCCTGTACCCCGACTCCTCGCTTTCACTTCTATCTCTTCTCTAACTTTCTTTCTTTTCTCTCTCTCCCTCTCTCTCTCCCTCCCCCTCCATAGGGGACGTTTGGGCGGTTGCAAAGTGTGGCGTATTGTGTAATATGTTTTATGGTTTGGAACAGGTCTGTTCGGGACTACGTGTCCCCCCCCCCCCTCCCCTTCTTCTCTCTCACTTTCTCTCTTTCTCTTCCCTCTCCCCCCTCTCCTTTTCCCCCCCGATTTCCCTCTCTTTTCTGCCCCCCTCCTTGTCATGCTCCCTTTCCCTTTGCCCCCCCCCCCGCCCCATTCTGCATGTTTTTCTCTCTCTTTCCCTTTTTCCCCCCTCTCTCCCAGTTCCCTTCTGCCCCCCATTCCATCCTTTGCCCCACTCGCTGAGCCCTTCTCTCTCTACCCCCTCTTCCTTCTGAGGACCGGCATGGGGATACATGTTTTCCCTCTGGCCTGGTCCTCTCTTGGCCGGTTGGCGGTTTCGTTGCGGCCTTTTTTCTTGTCCTGGTGTTGTGTTTAGGTTGGGGTCCTCATGTCAGTGGACTGTGGTATGTGTGGTTATAAAGTTGTGTTGTTGTTTGTGGGGATTGCAGGACATATTAGGATACGCGCCGGTGACAGAGGGAAGAAGAAGAGGAAGGAACATTCAACATGGTTCCTGGTTTGAGTGACAGTAGTGGGCGGGTGCTTCGGGGGTGTGTTGTAGCGATGATTTGGTTGTGTGTGTTGATCGGTACGATAATGTATGATCCATATCTGCGACCTGAACAGCCAGAGGTGGTGATAGTGGGTAGGAGGTCACAGCCAGACCATCGCGGGAATCTGTTTTTGGGGATGGCAAGGACGGTAGCTAAGGCGGCGAATAGGTCGGATTGTTATGTGTGTGGCTTGGCCCCGCTAGCGGCCGACGCAGGTCTTCCTTTGATTGCGCACCCCTTAACGAAGTGTCATGCCAACGTGTTGAGGGACGTGCCTCTCTCCGGCCCATGCGACGGGGTGGGTCATGATAAGATGTTGAGGTATTTGGGCCGGGGGTTGGGGTCGAATAAGGCGATAGGTTTTGGAGGTCTGAAGGACAGTAGCCCCATTCCAGTGGCGTTTAGGGCGGCTGGGTTTGAGATGTGCGTAGAGGGGAAGTCCGGTGGTAAGGACGTGGGGTATTTGGACGGCTGCGTGGGTGAGAGTGGAGTATGGGGTAAGGATTCAGAGGCGCCAGCCCCTAGGGGGGGCGTTTTGGATTTGTGGTGAGTATGCGTACGCGGCGTTGCCTATTAAGTGGAGGGGTAGATGTGCGTTGGGGTATTTGGTGCCAGCTATGAGGGTGTCAGATGTTTTGCCGACGATTCCCAAGTCAAGGAGGAGGAGGATGATGGATGCGGACCACTTTTTCAGGGTGGCTTTTCCCTGGTGGGGGACGTATGCGAACATGGGTGAACTGGACCATCTAGCTCGCGTGTTTGAAGATATGGCGGCTACGACCGCGAAAGGTTTGACCCTGGAGGCTCAAGAGTTACGGTCCTTAAGACTGATGGAGCTGCAGTCAAGGACGGGTTTGGACTTCCTGTTGGCAAGTTCGGGAGGCACGTGTGCATTGATTGGTCAGGAATGCTGCACATTTATCCCGGAAAATGACGTAGGTGGCATACAGGAGGTTATAGAGCATTTGAAGAATATTACTAGGGAGATGCAGCCCGCGCGGGAGGACTCGTGGGAGGGCTGGGGTCAAAGTTGGATGGGCTATATAGGATGGACGATTGCTAAGTATTTGCTGTGTGCTGTGGTGATGTTTGCGGTTATAGTGGTTTGTGTGAATGTTATCAGGGTGTGTGTGACGTACGTGTTCAGGACTCTCGGCGCGGTTGGTTCTGCGTCTGGGGACCCACACCGCTCGGTTGCGCCTGCGTATGCAATGATGGTGATAAGGGATGGCGCGGAGGGTGGCAGGGTGGGTGTGGGCGTTCCAATAAAGCAGAGGTGCCCGGCGTCCGCGCTGGCAACTATTCTCTGATCTGGGTGGTGGACATTCAGGGTTGGGGAGTGGGAGGGCCGGGGCCTGCGTGTGGGTGTGAGGCGGGGGACGTTCCTGGACGACCGTGCGTTGCCGTTGGCAGGATAGGGTTGTGTATGCAATTGTGTTTTTTTTCCCCATAGTAGGTACGTTTGATTTGACTGTGTGATGGGGGGCGGTGTACCCGGGGTTCGGTGTTGGGTCTGGGCGGCTATGCATGGCCGTCCGGCAGGGCACTGGACTCTGGGGATGCTGGCCTGAAGGACGGGTGAGGTTGCCGGGATGCTGACTGCCTTGTACCTGTGGTGAGGTGGGTTTAGACCGCTGTGGAGGGGCTGTCAAGGTCTCTTCAGTAAACAGGGTTGACACCTCACGGCGTGCGTGGCGCGGCGTCCGTGGCATTCTTTAGGTTACCTCTGGGGGACACGTGTCTGGGTGACAGGTGTCCCCTGGGGGGTGTGGTACTAAATAATGGAAAAGAATGTGAAAAATGAATGTAACTATATTAATCAAGATGTTTTTGTTTTCCGAGGAGTATCAGAATTGGAGCAGGATCAAGCGGAAGTAGAGGAGAGCGGAGATTCAACAAAAAATAGGAACCCAGTGTGTTGACAGAGATCGAACGAGAAGAAAAACAGGGAGTAGAAACGGGTGGTATCACACACATGTATCAATTACAATTGTCTCATGTTTAAGAGTGTATGAGGAAAGTAAAAAGATACTCATACAGTGAATGAAAGGAACCTCTCAGGAATTTGATTATAAAGACAGAGTAAAGTACAAGTCCGGTTGATAAATTAACAAGAACTGTTGTCATTGTGTGCTCTGATCTCCAGCAGTTCGATTGGCCACGCGGAACACCACAAATCAGGTAATAGGAATTTCAACTGAACAAGGGACAGAAGAGAATAGGAAGGGCCCACAGTGCCACTATTGGCTGTCCGAGTAGGAGTTAGTCACAAAAGCATAGACACCTACACTTAGATAGGGATTACACGAGCTATTGTTCTGCCTGTTGCCATTGTTACAAGATAAAAAAGACAAGAGAAAAATGGGGCGAAAAAGCGCATATAAGAAAATAAAAGACACAACCGACGCAGGTAAGTCGACCGTAATTGGGTGGATGGAAGAAAGTCCAGTACAAATTATTGCCAATGAACACGACACGACAAAAGGTAACGAATATTATTTGAACAAAGCAATTTATATATCAAAAAGATGTCAAGTTAGACCGCGCTCTCAAGATACGACACTGGGTGCTGAAATCCCATTAAGTATTATATAAAAGAAGCAGTGAAGCCAGACCAGCACTCTCAGGTTCAAAATTTAATGGCAGCCTGAAACAAACATGTTTCGGAAATATGTATTCCTTCTTCAGTGTTATAGCTTGCTAAAGAAGAAGGAATACATATTTCCGAAACATGTTTGTTTCAGGCTGCCATTAAATTTTGAACCTGAGAGTGCTGGTCTGGCTTCACTGCTTCTTTTATATATCAAAAAGATGGAATGAAAGATGGAAGCTTTGGCCAGTCGATGGTTCTTTTGATTTGGAGTTAATAGCTCTTATAGGAACACTAATTAAGGCATACAGATATCAGGGGAACGATGAGGAAAGAGCAAAGAAAAGGTTGCAAGAAAATAGCTTTTTAAAAGCTTATGCACGGGAAGCTGAGAGAAGAGAAAGTGAAAAGAAGGCCATTGCAAATGGCAATGATGCAGACAAACCTGTAGAGGGGGTAGTCCAGGTCACCATAACTCCCCTGGCCCCTGACACAACACCTGTCACCGCCCAAAGTGCAGTGCAGTTAGCCTCACCCACCTCAGCCTCCTATCTTATGGCCCAACAGGAAAGAATTGAGGGAGCTTTAGCACCCCCGCCATATGTCAGTAGGAATGGGGAGACAATATACCCCATCCTACCTTTATTAGAGATGATAAGCCCTTACCAGTTGACAGATGATCTGGGGAACCAAGAGAAGGGACAAGCAAAGACATCTATTCAGCTGACAGCTAGGCAACCAGATAGGTCAGACTGGAATTGGTCAGACAGAGAGGGTGTGGCCGCCTCACGGCGACCAGACAGGTCAGCCCAGACTGGGTCAGTCAGAGAGTATGCAGCCACCTCACGGCCAAGGGAAAGGATAGAAGAGACGTCAGAGCAAACTAGAGTGATACAAGCAGCTGAAAGAAAGGGAAAGGAAGGCTATGAGGCAATGTTAAAAGAGAAAGAGTGGGAAAGGGTGAAGGAGGCCTACAGCCAGCCTCAGAGAGTTTATGACCACCAGAGAGTTTATGACCACCAGAGGGAGTATGACTATCAGAGAGAGTCTGTCCGCCAGCCAGAGTACCCCAAAAGTCCCCCAGCCCCTGCGCCCCACTCGGTATACCGAGATCTCATTCCCCCCCAGCATTTTGCTTCCCCCCAACCCCAGCCCCGCAAGGGGGTAGCCCCTGGCAGTCACGAGATTGGTCTCACGATACCACAGTGGGCAAAGAAAGATGCAGTAGGTGAGAAGCCGGAGGCTATCGACCTCACACTTGGGGGGCAGATGGCACGGATACAAGAGGATCTGACAGAGATAGAACAGGCGCTCACGGACTTGGACAGGGACCAAGTGGTCCTAGCAGGGCAAGTTCCCGACCACGCAAGCATGGAAGAGGAGGGAAAGGAATATCAGGAGTTCATGAGGGTGCGGGCTGGCATTGAGGGAAAGCAAATTGCCCTGAAAGACAAAAAAGGAGAGAAGCAAGAGGCCCTCCAGAAAGTACAAGAGGCTGTAAGGGAGAGAACGCAGACCAGATCACAGACGAAAGACAAGCAAACCCCTATCCGCATGGCTCCTATAATAATAAGAGGACAGGACCTGGAATATCACCCCCTGAAGGCGTCGGACATGACACAGGTGACTGAGAAAATGCCGCCCCTCCAGAATGGGGCCAACCCTTGGATTGCCCAACTGGAGGAGTTGATGGTCGGCACAGAAATGGCAATGGGGGATGTCAAGAAAATATTGACAAACATGATGGGAAAAGACGGCATGGAAAAGATACTGGAGATGGCTCGCCTGCATGGCCATGTGGGGACTGGAGCGCATGATGCGGACCTGTTCACAGCGTACAGGGGAGTAATGTGGGCGGCCCTACGAGAAGCCTATCCAACGAGACTGCACGCAGACCAAATTCAGATTGGTACTTTGGAGACAATAGTGCACCCCAGGCTGTACGTACGACAAGCCTATGCCGCGTGGAAGAACACAACTGGTCAGGAGGCGGGACTTGACCCTATGCATGAAGCCTCGTTAAGAGCCAAGATTGAAAACGGCCTCCCCCTAGAGGTAAGACAAAGATTGGCCGAGGTGGTGTCATTGTCAAAGATGGCGCTGGACTTGTATATTGATCAAGTAGAGCATTACGTTGACCTGTATCGGAAAAAAGAGCAAAGAGCAAAGGAGAAGGATACGGAGCAACAACGTAAGATCATGTATCAACAGCCAACCGATGCAGTGAAGGTAGTGGAATACCTTCAAGCCTTAGTCCAGGTCCCACAACCAAGAGGTGGGACAGGCTATGAAGGGGAACCACAGGAACAAAGACGGGCTCAAGTGGGAACACAAGGGGGTTATGCGCCAGACCAACAACAGAGGTCGAGAGGAGCAGGCGGGTGGCAACCACGAGGAAGAGGTGGAGGCAGAGGCCGGAATCCGAATGGATTTCCGGTGCGGAAGGTGGTGTGTTGGACGTGCGGGGGGATTGGTCATATCGCACGGGAGTGTGGACAGGACTGTCAAGCCAGAGGGGGAGACCAGGAAAGAACTTGGCAAGACCAAGGTCAACCCCGAGTCCAAGACCAGAATGTGAACAATGGCCCGGCAAATCCATCAAGAGGGCCAGATGTACCACTATGAAGAGGCCCAGAGAGTCCAATGGGGAGGTGTCAGCTGTCAGTGTCGTCTTTAAGGGAGGAGCCTATTGTGTGCGTAACGGTGAATGACAAATCTGTCAAGATGATGGCAGACACCGGCGCGGCCTACACGGTAGTACAACCCCAAGACGCGACGCACCTAACCATGTCCGGTCGATACGTACGGACAATTGGATTTGAGGGAGTAAACCAGCTGACGGCTGTTACCGAACCTGTGACTCTGAGATATCAAGGCAGGGAAGCGACTCTCCCTGTGCTGGTCTCGGAAAGCACACCTATTAACTTACTCGGCCGAGATGGGCTGGGGTTACTGGGGATGGACATTAAATGTACTGCGGAGGGTTGCGTGATAGCCGAACGAGAAGACCAGTACTATCAGATGGTACAACGAATTGACAGTCAACCACCAGAGATCTATTGTCTAGGGGGACTGGACCAAGAGCTACTTGGCCCCGCCTTACAATGGGAGAAATTTATCACTGCCAATATGCCTGAAGCAAGGGATCCAAAGACCCCCTATCACTGCACTCTGCAGTATCATAGAGATGCAAACTCGTCACAGACTAAGGAGTGGCTGAGGGTGCAACCTGACAAAGTACAGCTGAATGCTACCAATATCATATTGGGGCCACAGGGAGCAGCGTTACGTATTGCACGGAGCGACTATCTGCTTAAAGAGCACGGCATTATGGATAGTGTTCCCCATGTGACTTTGAAGGTAATCAGCTCATGTGATCAACAACACATAGGCGAAATGATGAAAAAAGCTGAAGGGATAGAATTTGAACAGATGAAAGAAAACAAATGGATCTGGATAAGCCCTGATAAAAGGTTTATTAAGATCATGGTTCAAGGCACAGGGATGGGTCGTCCCCAAACTGTGCAATTATCCCAAGAGACACTGGGAGAACTCCCTAATGCATCAAGCCTCCAAGAGGACATGATGGAGGCGGTGCCTGAGACGCTGTGGGCAAAAAACAGCACTGACATTGGACTAATCAAGTCCGCTCAACCTGTGAAGGTGGAGCTTAGACCTGGGGCCACCCTGCCTTGGAAGAAACAGTATCCATTGAAGGAGAAAGCGGTGGCTGGAATCGAGCCACAAATGAAAGGACTTTTAGCTGCAGGAGTCTTACGGAAAACAACTGATCCCCGGAGCAACACGCCATTGCTACCCGTGGAGAAGCCTGATACCTCTTACCGGCTGGTGCATGATCTAAGAGCTATCAACGAGGTGTTACTTGACTATCCATCCGATGTCCCCGACCCCCATGTGCTATTGACATTTATCCCGTCGAAAGCTAAATACTTTACGGTTATAGATTTGTGTAGTGCATATTTTAGTGTGCCCTTGAGCGAGGAGTGCCAGCATTTTTTTGGTTTTACTTATAAGTAGGGATGTCCGATATTATCGGCCGACCGATATTATCGGCCGATATCGGCAGTAAAATGTGATATCGGAAAATATCGGTATCGGTAAAAAAAAAAAAAAAACAATAACAATTTTTTTTTTTACATTTATTTAACCTGTATTTACCCAGGCAAGCAAGTAAAAACCAATTCTTATTTTATTTATTGTCAAAAGTATGCATGTTGGTTTAATTCAACAACAAGAGATATGTAATGTTAATTTTTACTTTTTTAATTATCATATTTTGCACAGATAATGCTTACATTTAGAAAGCCTTTTGAATGCATCCAGTGAAATTATTAGTTACCTGAAATTATTCAGTTTTTTTGGGGGGAAACCCTGCATATATCGGTATCGGTTGATATCGGTATCGGTATCGGTATCGAAATTAAGAGTTGGACAATATCGGAATATCGGTATCGGTAAAAAAGCCAATATCGAGCATCCCTACTTATAAGGATGAATATTATGAGTATACTAGGATCCCGCAGGGACTAAAGCATTCGCCACACATATTCAACAAAATCCTAAGGGAGGATTTAGAGGGGTTGGATAAAGTCGTGACCTCTAGGGTCATTCAGTACATGGATGATCTGATACTGTGCGCGGACGATCAGGAAACATGTCATCGCGATTCCGTGAAACTGTTGCAACTGTTGGCGGAAAACGGCCACAAAGTGTCGTTGAAAAAGTTGCAATATTGTAAACCTAAAGTGATCTATTTAGGACAAACAATTTCACAGGGCCATCGGGCTATTTCAGAAGAACATTTGGTGGCCATAAGGACGGCGCCCAAGCCTGTGACGGTACGACAGCTAATGGGATTTCTGGGTATAATGGGGTACAGCTCTCCTTGGGTCGAGAACTATACGGAAATAGTGAAACCATTGAGAGAGATGCTGAAAGAAACGGGCGTTGATAAACTGAGCAGTAAAGTGGTATGGACCGAAGATGGCTCACGGGCATTCGAAACAATCAAGTCCCGACTGTTAGAGGCGCCGGCCCTGGCGTTGCCTAACTATACCAAGAAATTCATACTCTACGTCTCTTCTTCACCAGATCAGAAGCAGGCGTGTGCGGTGTTGGCCCAGAACACAGGGGTGGGGGCGCGACCGCAGCCGATGGCGTACTACTCAATTGCCTACTCGGAAGTAGAGATGGGGATGGCTCCATGCTACCGAGAAATGGCTGGAGTGTATACGATGTACGAAAAAGCCGCAAGTATTATGATGGGATATCCAGTGGATATCATGGTGAGGCATGACTTAAAGAGTCTGTTGGAGTCCGGTAAATATGCACTAACGATGCCTCGCATTAAACACTACTACAGACTTTTGGAACAGGAAGATGTGACGCTGGTCAGGTGTTCCATAACGAACCCGGCAGCCGACATCCCTACGCCTGAGGATGGAGAACCCCACGACTGTTTAGTCGAAGTCGAGAGGTACTCTAAACTCAGAGCAGACTTGCAGGCATTTCCATTTAGCAGTCCAGATCTGGAGTTATGGACTGACGGCTCTTGCTATCGTGTTGGCGAGGGACTAAAAGCAGGTTACTCCGTGGTAAGGTCACAGGGCGAAGGATTTGTGGTAGAAAAAGCCGAAGCATTATCACAACCTTGTTCGGCCCAATTAGCAGAGTTGGTCGCACTGACGGAAGCATGCAACATGGCAGAGGGCAGAACTGTAAATATTCATACAGATAGCGCCTATGCTCACGGTACCGCATTTTTACATGGAACAGTGTGGAAAGGGCGAGGTTTTAAGAAAGCTGACGGAAGCGCCATAAAACATTGTAGTCAGATTAAACGGTTGTTAGAAGCAATTATGAAACCAAAGCAGATTGCGATAATCAAGTGTGCTGCCCACCAGTCTGACGAGTCAAAGATAACTCGAGGAAACAAAAGAGCAGACGAAGCTGCCAAAGAAGTGACAGGTGCCGACAGAGCAGGTAAGGTATTGGTTATCACACACGGAGTTGAGTTAGAGGACAAGATAACCTACAAGGATGTTTTGACTTTCCAGGAGGAGGCTAGTCAGGTAGAACGGAACCTCTGGATAACCAGGGGAGCTTGTCAGGATGATTCAGGTTTGTGGCGCAGCGTCAGTGGATTTGTGGTGGCTCCTGCTGGCCTGGTCGGACTGCTGATCCACACGGCTCACGACTTTTGCCATGCGCACAAAGGAGAGGTAAGGAGAAAAATCAGAGAATATGGCTTTTGGGCGCCAGATTTGACCAGTCAAATTGATCATGTGATACAGAGATGTGTAATATGTTTGAAAAACAATATACGTAAGGGGATTAGTGTGTCACCAGGACATATCCCCACGCCCAATGGCCCAATGCGAGACCTTGTAATTGATTACATTGACATGATTAAGCGCATTAATCAGAAGAGATATATTCTTGTCGTTGTCTGTCGTTTTTCAAGGTGGGTGGAGGCGTGCGCCACCCGGCACAAGGATGCAGCATCTGTGGCTAAGTTCCTATGCCAGGAGGTATGTCCCCGTTTTGGTTTAATGGACAGAATCTCGTCGGACAATGGAAAAGAGTTTGTCGACAAAACTGTACGTTTAATACTCCAACATTTAGGCATAAAACAGCGATTGGGGGCCGTTTATCATCCGCAGAGCCAGGGGATGGTGGAACGCATGAACGGGACGCTAAAAAACAAGCTGGTAAAGATCTGTCAACACAC
The DNA here is from genome assembly GCF_963971535.1 of Notolepis coatsorum. Lineage (NCBI taxonomy): Eukaryota > Metazoa > Chordata > Actinopteri > Aulopiformes > Paralepididae > Notolepis > Notolepis coatsorum. The sequence continues at coordinate 93,957,409 of NC_140167.1, read as the reverse complement.
AGGATTGAATTGGTTGAACGCTCTCCCTCTAGCACTGATGGCATGCCGGTCAAGCGAGGTTCGCGGACTGCGTCTGACACCGCACGAAATGATGTTAGGTCGCTGCATGGTAGTACCAGGTTTGCGCGCGACAGGCAAAGGTCCGAGTTTGGACATCCTGGACAACGACATGCGTGAGTACGTAAAATACATGTCAAAGATACACAAAAGTATTCTGGATCATGTCTCCAGTAGACAGGAGCATGAAACCGGGGAGGAGGTGAATAGGCAGACTACACCTCAAATCATACCAGGCGACTACGTTTATGTTAAAGTATTTAGACGCAAGTGGTTTGGCGCGAGACGAGAAGGGCCATACAAAGTCGTTCGAGCCACCGAGAGGGCTGTACAAATTCAAGGATCGCCTATGTGGTTTCACGTTACTCATTGTGTAAAAGCAATCGATACGGACCAAGAATGGGAACCTGAACCACAAGACCTTGAAGGTAAAACCGGGGCGTCGCAACCAATACATGAAGGCGAAGTGAAAGCGGCGGAAGATGAAATTGGGGTGGCGCTAACCCCAAACGATGGGGAAGACCCGGATGATTATGGCGAGCCAGACCGAGGGGGCCACAATTGGCCACAAGTAGAAGATGAAGGTTTTTTACAGGAACCAGACAGAGGAGATGATTATGAATTGGAACATAATAATTTCTCCTCTGTGGACTTGGAGAAGGTACCAGAAGAACCGGAGGAACCAGTGCTTAGCACAAGCCCGGAACGAGATACTCGACCAAAACGAGTCATCCAGAAGCCTCAACGGTATACATAGGCGAAAGAAGGGATATTGTAACTGATAGGCCTTGGAGAGGGCGTGTATATATTAATTTTTCATTTTTCATTAGCTAAGCTCTCTCCTTTTTTAGAAATGTTTAGATAGTAAATGCAATGTAAGGTCTTTTCTTTCAGAGTGGATTGCACAAAACAGACACATTTGGTTAAAAAACACATAAGTATAGTCTAAACCTGGTAATTGGTACGATCACCTTTTTGCATAAAGGGACGGACCTAGACTGAAGTGAAATTGATATAACTGATACATTGTGTATAACCTGCAAATGAGTGGAAATTGTTAAACGGTGTGAGTGAATAGAGAACTGTGTAAACATAAATGGATTCATAGTCGGTCAGTGGAAGAGGGAGCTAATGTGGGTGTTGAAAGCAATTGATACTAACAAATATGGAAAATGAGTCAGAAGGATTCTGGAAAGGTTTGGTTCTGAGGTAATTAGGCTAAACAGTAAGGTTAAAGTAATTATAAACAGTTTGATTGAGAAAATACTAACAAGTATATTGGGGATCATTAATCCCCAAACCGGGGAAACTGTGGTAGATTTCCACCAAAGCAAACTGTGTATATATTAATATTGTACAACAATCGACGATTACAGAATGGCAAAACAACAAGAGGTAAAATACATCACAAGATCTCTCCCCCGCTCCTCTATCTTTATAACACAAGAAACAAGAGACACATCGCTCATTTGATACCGCAGCTGTCTGTCTCAGACTTCCTCAGAGGAAGGGGAAACAGGCGGGCGCTGATTAAGTGAGAGATAGTGACCGTTTGATCTTCCTGGGAAAATCAACAAATGGGTGATTTTACAACCCAGTGCTCTAGAACCATCTGGTTAGAACAGATTGAATACAAAGATACTGAAGAAACTGCCTTGTAAGGCGTCAGACAAAGCCCTAAGGAGGGGGGCAGCCGTCTCTTTTGAAACAAAGGGACAATTTGATCAAAGAGAGACCGTTTGAATCCACTCTGTGACGTAATCAGTTCAAAACGTCACTGTAGTGATTTAGCCAATGGAGAGCTAAAAACAAGTGTCTCCAATGAGAAAGCTCGAGGCGAGTTTTGGAAACGCCCGCTTGCCGTAACATTAGAGGCGGAGCCTAAATTTGGATATGGCCAAACTCCTCGCTAGGAGAGAGACACAGAAACCCCACCAGACCAGACCAGGAAGCGACTACAGAATACACACTCTTTCTCCACTAGACCCTGCAGCAGAGAGACCGACGCAGCAAAAACATCCTTGAAGAACGAACAACGAGCAGCTACAAGCTTTTTAGATATTGAACGTTTAGACTGAATTCTACTGTCCTTCGGCATAGCGATTGCTTCCGGTAGAATTCATTGCACCATTCTTTCAAATATTTGATTTGTAATCTGATTGAAATCCTTTTTTCATTAAAAACAGATCCTTTTCAAACTGCTCGGACTTCGACTTATTCAACTGCCGCGCCGTGGTTCTCTCTCAGGTGTACGAGCAGAAACCAGATTATACATTGGTTATCTGCATTTGGCGAGAGTAGTACTTTCAAGAGCTTTGTAAGGTTTAAATCACAACGCAGAGTAGGAGTTAAAGCTAGGAAGTTACTGCATGGTCTATGGCTGAAAAGCAAAGGAGGAAAGACATGTTACCTTTTTCTGTTGATTTGGTCATATCTGTCTGTCATAGTAATAATAATAAACTTTATTTGTATAGAACCTTTCATACAGAAACTAGCTCAAAGTGCTTCATAAAATTCAGTTTTAAAAGGACAATAATAAAAAGAGTAAGATAAAATAGACAGAGTAAAATAGTGCAATAGTGCAGTGCAATAAAATAGTAGAATAGAATAGATTAAAAAAATTATAATAATTTATAGTGCAATAAAATAGTTCTGGATTATTGTTCAACAGTTCAAAGTCGTCTTTACCTTCTCGGTTTGGTATCCAGTTTAAAACTCGACAGTCTTCCCTCCTGTTTTATACCCACTTTGACCCTTCGAACCTCCCACTCAGGGCAAACCTCCCTCTCAGGGCACAGTTCCCCCTCTCAAGGTGCATGGTGAAGAGTAGGGGTGGGACGATATATCGATCTATTATCAATTATCAAATAGGATCGATGCAACGTAAAAAGATCGATTCATAATGCGATAATCTTATTTTGAAAATCCCCTCGTGAGCATATCCGCCCGGCTGCAACAACAGTAGCTCAGCGTGTGTAGACGTTAGACAGCATTGCTTCAGAGTCCACCTATTTTGACCGAAATAAGTGCCTGTTGTTTTTTTTCCCACAAGGGGTCAAATAAATCCAACATGCTTTCCATCCTCGCCATTCCTTTATGTCCACGTCACGTTAAATACCGAAATTAACGTTGCGTTAGCGTGAGCTAACTAAGCTAAGATGATAGAGCGATAGACAGAGGTCCACTAGGGACTGGGAAGGAGGGGGGATTACTGCATTCTCGAGATAGCCCCACTAACAGGATCTGGCCGGTACTGCACCTTCTGACTCCCAATATGCCTTGACTCCCAATATGCCTTTTCCAGCCAAAATACAGCACTGTGATATTAACACTTTTGTCGCCAACCAGAAATCCGGAAATGACAGCGCCTGGCCAGGATTTCTGGGCGATTTTGGCGATATCTCATGATCTTAGCGGAGCTATTTCTATATTTTATATTATAACTATGGGGAAATGGTTTGGCTCATTTGACGACGACGAGTTGATGTACATTATGAAAAAAATGTTTGTTTCTGCATGTCTTCGTTCGTTCACAATTGCTAAATCCAGGCGGATTTCCTAGAAAAGTTACAGCCCTTTTTATGCGAGCTGCGCAATTCCTCGTTGCTGCTGCTTGAAACAGACAAGACAATACTGCACCAACATGGGAGGGGGGGGGGGGTGATAAGTTACCGAACGTGTTCTAAAGCAATTTAGACTGGGATGGATGGATGGATTGATAGTCCGACTGACTGACAGTACGACTGACAAACTTGAAATGCAGTAATACTATTATATCGATCAGGTGGGAATATATTGTATTGATCAGGTTAGTAGATATTGTACCGATCAGGTATTATAGATCATGTGCATGCAATAAACTAAAAAAAAAAACATTTAGACTGTTTCTCATTCATGTACTGTGCATAATCTGCTCCTGTGTTGTAGACACTGTGTTGCTCTGTACCTACCTGTTTTCCAATTTATTCGTCCATACATGATAAACACATTCATAAAGTAATATCTTGTATTGATAATATATCAATTAGTTTCACCTGGAAATACTACTACCTTATCAACCACCATGCCTGGCGCTAACGAACAAGTAAGTTATAACTACTGGTGTAGGTCCAGAAAACATTATTATAAAATACAGAATACTTTACAATGCAGAAAACTTGAAACTTTGATGAAGTGACATTTTATTTCACAATATGTTCAATAAACTGGGTGACAGTCATCAGTACCAACCATTGTTGCTGTGCATTAGACACATATGCTGGTAACATTCACAGTATACAATTATGGTAATTTACCAAGACAATACCTTATAAAAAGTGAACACTGGATGATAACCAACCATTGTTTCTGTGCATTTAGAAGTTTGCTGGTAACATTCACAGTATAGGATTATGGTAATTTACAAACACAATACCTTATAAAAAGTGAACACTGGATGAGAACCAACCATTGTTTCTGTGCATTTAGAAGTTTGCTGGTAACATTCACAGTACAGGCACGTCACATGATCAACTACAGGGCGTATCTTACAGTTGGTCTCTCACATCGATGACTGCAGTGTCCATTGATAAATGGATGAAGCGCCAGATGATCTGTGGACCAAAAAATATCCAATACAGGCTTCCAAAGTATATAAATAAGAGGCCAATGGACTGCATTAGAAAAGTGTGGTACGTTACCTACAGTATATACTTTTTAGGGCTGACCTTCGATTTTTTTTGGCAATCGAAGCTCCGGGGCCTTAGATTTTAATTCGAAGCTTCGAATTAAAAAACTTTTAATTAATTAATTAATTTTTATTTTTTAATCTTATGTTGTGGGACTTGTACAGCACTTTGGTAAACTGTTGTTTTTAAATGTGCTCTATAAATAAAGTGGATTGGATTAATGAATTAAGTAGCCCCTTTCGTGACTGTGACGCAACAAACACGGCTGTGTGATTTAATTCAAGGTGGATCGCTGTTGTCGTTTGAACAACTTCAGATTTCATGGGAACTACCAATCCCCCAAATCAAGAATGTTTAAGATGAATGAAGTAAGATTTAGATTATTTGAAATATGGCCTATGTAGACTAAACTATGCACAGAATTATGTCAGTCTACAAGGTCCGGATTCTACATGGTCCGGCAATGTAGACCGTGTAGACTCCACTACAGACCAATTATCAGTGAATGTTCATGCATTTTTAAGAAGGGCTACTTCCACAAAAAAACAAAGAACTCACCAAAACATCTCAGTAGCACCTTATCTAAAAGTTCTATTTCATATATGGAGATTAATATTTATTTATGTATTGCATGCATTTCTACATTTTATTTCCTATTTTGTTTATTCATCCCAGTATCTTTCTTTCTTATGTGTGGAATTCTACAAGGCATTTACATTCACATTTACATTTAGTCATTTAGCTGACGCTTTTATCCAAAGCGACTTACAAATTCTGTACGACAGGTCATCAGGAAGGATACAACTCTATCAGCTGAGTAACAATATTCATCAAAGTGTTGCGTGTTACAGTGTAGGTTAGTTTATTAGGACAAGTGCATGACAGTAAGGTTAGTTAGGGTTAGATTTTTTTTTTTTTTCAGATAATGGTTGAAGAAGTGCGTCTTTAGTCGACGGCGAAAGATTGGACGGGATTCGGCTGTCCTAACTGGGGTGGGTAGTTCATTCCACCATTGTGGGGCAAGGACTGAGAATAGGCGTGTAGGTGGTGTATATGTGTTTGAGGATGATATCCTTCAAACAGGCAATAGTGATGATATAATTTGGGCAGTGCTGAGCTGGGTTCCTTTCCTCCAGTGTATTTGTCCCCCAGCCCCACCCAATGGCCCCATGCACACACACACACAGAAGTAAAAAAAAAAAATATGAAATCAAATTTTTTTTGGACGATATTTTTTTGAATTTTTTTTTTTTTTTTTAATGTTCGAAGCTTGTGCCATCGAACGAAGCTTCGAAGTATTTAAGACAGCCCTAATACTTTTATAACTGGGTGACTGTCAGCAACCATTGGTTCTGTGCAAACGGTAAAAATGAGGGGGGAAAAAGATAAATAAAAAAATAAACTATATACACACACAATGCAAATGATGAATGGAGTTGACACAGCTAGATCACTAACATAACGTCTCATCTGCAAGTGGTCCAAACATGCCTATGCAATATCTACAACCGTGGCCCAAATACATGTGTTCAACGCATTTGTCTTGTACAGAAAACAGTGCCACTACCCATACACTATATTATACTATACTATACTACTCTCAGCTAGCTATACTATCTACCGGAGTGGTACACATGGTTCTGTCTGTATCACACAATGATGGATTATTTGGAAGTACTCTGTACTTCTGTGTGCCGGATTATTTAGAAGTAGTCTGTACTTCTGTATGACAACTAATAAAGAAACTATTTAGAAAAATCCTTCTTTGTGCGATACAGAGTGAAGCATTTTTCACGATGCAAGGGGACTTTGCACGATGTGCAAAAATATCTGGTTTCACCCCTGAGGCCACGCATAAGGCAGACCGGACATTTCCTACATGGTAGCTTTTGCTTGGGGGTGGCTTTGTACGCCACCATTACATGTTTCCCAAAGCCACCCACTAATCTGCTCTGCGGGTCCCCCGGTGGGGCCCTAGGGTCGCGCTGCCTGTCACGGCCCACCTGCTCAGCCCCTGCCTCCTCCTCACCCCCACCACCGCCCTCCTCCTCCTCCTCTGCCACCCCAGGAATCTTCAACTCCTCAGCCCCTGTGTAGGTCCGCGCCACAGCCCTGGTGTACCGGAAGAGGTTGTAATAATACCCTTGTGGGTGCCTGGTTTTGTACAAGACAAAAGAGTTGAACATACATATTTGGATCAGATACAGCACAAACTTTTTGGTCCACTTTCCAGTCTTACGTGTACACGGATAGTACGCCAGGTTTTGATCCAACTGGTCGACTCCTTTCATGAATTTATTATAAGACATGATGGATGACGGCTTGAGCATCTCCACCCTCACTGCTTTGCCCTTCTTCTGCTTCTGCCACACTTTTGCCATTTCCATGGAGTCCTCATGGAAGCTGGTGATCGTCTTCACAATCCTTTTATCCCGCCATGCCACGATCATGACCTGCTTGTTGTTGACAGCAATGCGCTCCCCCACACCGATGTCAGCATTGGTCAGGTTCTTTATGATGGCTGGCTGGCTGCCCCCGGTGCTTCCTGAGGGTACCACAGACGTCGGTCCTCAACTGTCGGAGCCTGGCGCACATGCTCACGGAGTTGTAGAAATTGTCCATGAACAAAAAATGCCCTGCGCCGGCCAAACGTCCAAGCAGACCGACGACCGTGTCCCCCAGGTTCGCGCCATCCCGGCAATATGGCTTAAAGGCGAAGCAATATCCTGTGTGTGATTCGCACAGGAAGTATGACTTGATGCCATACCGGGTTGGCTTGTTGGGGTTGTAGACACGGAAAGCCAGGCGGCCTTGCCATGCCATCATCCCCTCGTCAATGGCGAGCTCACGTTCGGGCTGGTACAGTTCCTTGCACCTCATGTTGACATGGTCAACTACAGGGCGTACCTTACATAGTTTGTCTCTAACATCTAGGGATGTGTTGTCTGCAAAGTGGAGGAAGCGCCAGATCAACTCATAACGGTTGCGTGACATGGTGGCTGAGTAGTACGGTGTGAACATCAGCTCATCAGTGGTCCAAAACATGTCCACGCGAGGCTTCCAAAGGACACTGCTCAGGAAGATGAATCCAAGGAACTGCTTCAGCTCCTTCAATGTGAGGGCCTTCCAAACCAGTGCCCTGCTACTGGTTAGCGTGGGATCCAGCCGGGCAATGAACTGATCCGCGTAGAGGTTGGTCTGGGCAACAATGGCGTTGAGAAAGTTATCTGTCAGGAACAGATCTAGCCATTTTGCAGGCCGGTGCGAATTCAGTGCTGCGGCGTCCTGGAGCAGCCCCGGTTGGGATGTGAAGGGGATCCTACGAGGCACCCAGCCCTCTTCGCTCCGCGTCGCATGCCACGACCTGTCAATTATACAAATATACAATTATCATAACACCCCTACTGTAGACAAACATTCATATACCACGTAGTTACAAACTGTGTGTGAGTGAATGAGTGAGTGTGTGTGGGGTTCAGATGTCAGAGCGGGACATGGTGTGGGGGTCAGAGGTCAGAGCTGGAAGTGGTGTGCAGAGTGAGGCCAACTTACCGCTCTTAGATGTGCGCTTCCGCCCTGCAACGGGTTCCGGAATGTCCCGACTATCATCCAGTTCTAGAATCACATGATGTAATACATTACAATAGGGCAATGCATTGTCCTTTTATTTACATGATATATATATATAGCATTATGTGTTATATTTTATGTACAATCACCTGCAGGAGTAGACTTTTTGTTTCAGATCTGTAGGCAAATGGAATCTCTCCCTCTCTCTATCTTGCTCACACACACACACACATAAAAACTTGTACTTCAAAGCCCTTGTACTTCAAAGTGATGCAGTCATGACCTCCCCACACAGATGGCTGAAGCACATGTAGATTTAGAACTAATTTAAAAAATACAAAAACTTGGAATTACACTGAATATAATCTCAAATAATTTAGCTGTTTGAGCACACACACACACACCCTTGTAAAAACTTGTACTTCAAAGTGATGCAGTCATGACTAGGGATGGGTACCGAATTCGGTACTTTTGAGGTACCGAACCGAAACACGTCGGTACTACCGAGTATCGAATCAAGTGAGAAACCGAAAAAAAATTAAAAAAAAATTAAAAAAAATCGTTTTTATTAATTTTTTTTTTGTTGTATTTTATTTTTTTATTCTTTTTTAAAACAAACATATAAACAAACATGACAACACACGATAAGATATACAAGCATTAATTGTCAGGGCACATCCAATGAGATCACATTTTGGTTAGTTGTTTTATATAAGATATACCCATAATACCTGTTATCTAAAAAAAAACCTACATACATATGCTCAGCTCGAAACCCCCCCTCCCGGACCCCACCTTGAGAAGTACCTCCACTATCCCTCGCACCTAACCAGACACTACCATTATAAGCTAGCTTTTATTCTCTCCACCACTTCTAACCACATTGACATTTTGGATTCATTGAGACCCAGAATTCTTGCTGTAGATATTTCATGGTAAATTACATCGAGATATGTAAGAAACCAAACTTTACGGCACATTTTTTCCGGTTGAAACCAGCGTGATGCGATCAGCTTTTTGGCTACTGTGATACCCGATAAAACCAATCTCTTTAGCTGTGGATTCACTGCAAACTCAAAAACATCATTCAACAGCAATACCGAGGGGTGTACAGGTATATTCCAAGATACGAGTTTTGATATTTGTTGGGTCACATCTTTCCAGAATGCCTTAACTGGTGAGCAGTCCCAATACATGTGCATAAATGTCCCTTCGTCCCCATTTGTACATTGGGTGCATTTGGAATCTTGTTTGAGCCCCATTCGGCACAGTCTTATAGGAGTCAAGTATGTCCTGTGAATATAGTTAAGATTGATTTGTTGATGATCCGGGTTCCTTGATGTAAGTCGGACATTTGCCCAGGCTCCTTGCCAATCAAAGTCATTTTCCAGGTCTGGTATATCCCTCCTCCAGATAGAGTCAAGTTGGAGGGTTTCATACGAGGACGTTAGTAATTGATGATAAAATTCTGAAACAAAACCTCTCGATGTCTCTCTTGAGTAGAAGAATTTGTGGTATCTGTGGTGTTCAATTGGTCTGTCTAATGGAACACCGTGAGACTTCAAACATAGCTCTAACTGTTTGTGAAAAAGCCATGTGGACTTGGTGAGATTAAATTTTTTGCGTATTTCTTTATCACTACAAAAACCCTGTTTGTTAAAAATATCCCCTAATGAGTGTATGCCTTGCTTTTCCCATATAGGGAATCTTATAGGTCGTTTTCCAATTAAGAGAGCATTGTTATTGAATAAGGGAGTATGGTTGTGCCATTCTTGTGGGTTAGGATTTTTTTTTTGTGATTCACGCCATATCCGGATCGCATGAGTAATTATGGGGCCAAATTTTCGTTCACAGTGCTTGATTGGTAGTTTAGTGTGTGCTATGTCCTTCAGTCTATGTGGGGCTACTATGTTTTCTTCTATTTTCCTCCAAGATGCTAATGCTTGGGAGTCAAACCATGTTGTCAATGGACTTAATGAGTACGCCTTAAAATATAGGAAAAAATCTGGAAATGCCATGCCACCATCTGCTTTATTTCTCTGTGCGGTGGATCTTTTTATACGTGGTGGTTTGTTATTCCAAATAAATTTGTATGTGGAGGAGTGTAATCTTTTCCAGTAACCCTCTGGAGGGGGTAACGGTAGCATTGAACAGAAGAAGTTGATTTTAGGTAGTACATCCATCTTAACTATTGATATCCGTGCTTGTACTGTGTTCTTAAGTTTTGCCCATCTATCAAGGTCGTCTTTGATTTTGTTTTGGATTTTTGTGTAGTTGTGCTTCACCGTTTGTCTTATGGTAGGGAATATTTCCACTCCCAAGCATCTGAAATGTTTTACCATCGGTATCTGTCCTGGGAGGGTTGTATCTTTTTTTGCAGGGGTGTTAAGTGGAAGGAAAGCCGACTTCGGCCAATTTATCTTAAATCCCGATAAATCACCAAAGTCCTCAATCAACTTGAGCAGATGAGGCAATGTGGTGTTGGGGTTTTTCATGAACAATATTACATCGTCCGCATATAAACAAATTTTTTGTTGTGTGCCCTTGATTACGATAGGTTCTATGGATTGGGATTGTCTTATATATTGTGCTAACGGCTCTAATGATAGATTGAACAGACCGGGACTAAGAGGGCAACCTTGTCTGGCTGAGCGCGATACCGGAAAGATATCGGAGATGATTGTGCCTGTTATAATCATGGCCGATGGGTCTTTGTATAATACTTTAATCATATCGATGAATCCTTTTCCTAACCCCATCCTTTCTAGCACTGCCCACAGATACGACCATTCCAGCCTGTCAAAGGCCTTCATAGCATCCAGGGACAGTATCGCCTTAGGTATGGTATCCTCTTTGTCGGCATCAAGTACGTGCAGTATACGTCTTATGTTCTCAGTGATCAGGCGGCCTCCTATGAAGCCAGTTTGGTCCGGGTGAACTAAAGACGTCATATGCTTTTGTAATCTGATGGCTAATACCTTAGAGTACAGTTTGATATCTGTTCCGAGGAGGCTTACAGGTCTATAACTACCGCACTCGTTGGGGTCTTTGTCTTTTTTAAGAAGGACTGTTATGAGTGCAATATTGTCGGTTTTATGGAAGTTCCCCTCTTTGACTGAGTATAAGATCATATTTAGTAATAAGGGGCCAATTATGTCCCAACAAGAAAGGTACATTTCTGATGGGAAACCGTCTCTTCCTGGAGCCTTACCACTTTTCATTGCGGTTATGGCCATCTTGAGTTCCTCTAGTGTGATCGGTATTTCTAACTGTTTAGCGTCATCCTCTGAAAGTTTAGGGAGAATAATTTGATTAAGAAATGTGTCCATTTTGTTTTGATCGAAGGTCATTTCTGATTTATATAAATCGGAGTAGAATACTTTGAATGTATCGTTTATTTTTACCGGATCTGTTACAAGTACTTGTTGTGCTCTAATGGTAGTTATATCTGCAAATGTTGCATTAATTCTTAATCGCATGGCTAATAGGTGGCTGGGTTTGGAACCATGAGAGTACTGCTGTTGTCTTGTGCTGCGTATTTGTATTTCCGATTGTTGTCTGTATATGTCATTGATCTCTATTTTTAGTACGTTAACTTGATTTTCTAGTCGAGTTGAGTTGTTGTATTTCAGAGAATTAAATAACGTTGAGTAAAGCGTTTCCAGCTCATCCAGTTTTGTGTTTTGATTCTTGCGCATTTTGGAGGAAAAGCTATCCGTGAAGTCTTTGATCATTCCCTTTACCGACATCCATATTATTCTGGGGTCTTGCACCGAGTTTGCATTCTCCCGTTGGAATACTATAAGAGCTTCTTTGAGTTGTGTAATGAATTCCTTGTTGTTAAGCAGCAACGAGTTAAATCGCCATCTTGGGGCTCGGGAGGATAGTATACCAAATGTACCTTTAAGGAGTAAATAACAGTGATCTGATAGTGCGTTGGGTATCATTTCCACTTCATAATTATCAAATAGTTTCTGTGATGCAAAGACATAATCTATTCTGGATAGTGTCTTATGTCTCGCAGATCGACAAGAGTACTTTCGGGTCGTGGGGTTAAGTAACCGCCATAAGTCCTTTACACCTGTAATCTTTGACCAATCCTTTAATGCCTTCGATGAATTCTTTTGTTCGCTGGAAAAGGCGAGGTAAGATTTGTCTATCCTTGGGTTCCAGATGGCATTAAAATCCGCTCCTATTATAAATGAGTAATCGGGAATGTCTAACATTGCATTGGTTAGTGTAGTGAAGAAATCTTCTTCGTACAAATTTGGGGCGTATACCGCTATCAACGCTATTTTCCTGTTCTTATGTTCAATCTTAGCTATAGTTATCCGACCTTCTACATCAGACCATACTCCCTTTAGTACAATATTCAACTTACGTTTAACGACTATTGCTACACCCCGAGTTCTCGTACCAATAGAGGAGTGACTGATATTATGGTATATGTTGTCCGCTAATTTACCTATGTCTTTCCCTAGAATGTGTGTTTCGCTTAGCAGAGCAATGTCCACATGTTCTTTTTTCATCAGTGTGAGCACGCTTTTGCGTTTAAGTTGGTTATTTATTCCCCCGGTGTTCCATATCATTATATTCAAACTAGCCATAGTCTATACATGTTGCATTGTAATTTTTGGTAATGCTTCTAGAGTGCGAGGCAATACTAGATATACATCCCACTAGTGAGGTCCCGTTGAGAGCCGAGCTTAAAAACATACATATATTAATTAATAATAATTAATTTTTTTTTTTACTTTTTTTTTTTTATTACTTTTTTTTTTTCATGTCAACGTTCACACGCACAATATATGCTTACCTAGGATTTGACTTGATTCAACAACAAAGCAGTCGGAGCAATGACAAGCCGAAAACTGTCGAAATTGTAGTTATTTGAAGTTTGTATTTTTTTTTTACGACTGAGGTGTAGGTAAATTAAATTTCGACAGTTTTCGGCTCGTCATTGCTCCGACTGCTTTGTTGTTGAATCAAGTCAAATCCTAGGTAAGCATATATTGTGCGTGTGAACGTTGACACGAAAAGAAAAAAGTAAAAAAAAAAAAAAAAAGTAAAAAAAAATAAAATAATAACTTTTTTTTTTTTTTTCTTTTTTTAAAGTACCGAAAAAAGGTACCGTTGGGTACCGGTATCGATTCACAGGTACCGGTACCGGTATCGGTTCAAATGTGAAAGGTACCCATCCCTAGTCATGACCTCCCCACACAGATGGCTGAAGCACATGTAGATTTAGAACTAATTTAAAAAATACAAAACTTGGAATTACACTGAATATAATCTCCAATAATTTAGCTGTTTGAGTTGAATAAAACAATTGTCCACGAATTCATCGATTTGAACCTGTATTCTATTTGATGTACTTCTATTGATGTACAACAAGGCCATGACCTCCCCCCCATATAGATGCAGAGCACATGTAGAGACCACATGTAAATCAAGGCCTATAGGACGATCTAATCTCCAATAATTTAGCTGTTTTGAGTTGAATAACACATTTACACGATAGTATACTTCATCGATTTGACCCTGTATGTATATACACAATATTCACATTGCATTCGTCAAAATGAGCTCTACACTCACCCTGCTCTCGCCGACCACCACCGAGGCCCTCGTCATGAGATGAATCAGAGTCTATAATAAATAAATGATAACGTTGGTCGGCGAATATACACTGAAATAAATATGAACATGCATCAAAATGTGCTGTACACTTACCACGGTCACATCTCCTACCAAGATCAAGGTCGTCGTCGGAGGACTCCTGATCTATAATCAATACATACCGGCGTTGGTTGGCGAACTAGCGTTACATATTCACATGGACAGTACCGTATACAATGAATCCATTAGCGTTAGGTAAAGCATTATCAAATATACACGTTTCACACACACAATCACATCCACATCAACACGACCTTACCTGGTGGTTTCCAATCGGCGCTGCAGTCCGATTCATGAACAGTTGAATCGCTGTCCGATGAGTCTGAAGAAGACGCTGTCTGCACAGCCACCTTCCTCTTCCTCGAACTGCGACGGGGAGATACGCTCCCGGGGCGAGACACGCCGCTGGGCCCAGCGACGGTCTCACGGCGCTGCCCGGTTGGAGCTACCAACGGCCCGTCGTTGGCGCTGCAACAGGTCCAAACGTCAACTTGGTTTGGACAAACCGATCCTCCGTCGGCCTGTCCCCACGTTTCTTACCTACACTACGTTTCCTCATACTGAAATAATAATCTAAATGGAACAACTAACTGATCAAACTACTATTACTACTACTACAATATACTACCTGGACTATGCACTAATCCCTCACAATAGTACTACTAGTTAGCACGACTAGGTACTTCTAAAGCACAGCTGAAACCTTACAATTATTCTGATACTACTACTAATACTGTATAAAACTATAACTATACGACTATACGCTGATCTCAATTAATATCTCTCTCAATCTCTCTCTCCATCTCTCTATCTATCTCTCTCCATCTCTCTCCCCAACAAAACCTCGTCGATTCTGGGACGGCGTAAACTCTTATACCTGCGGTCAGGTATGCTGGCCAATCAAAGATCAGCTTCATTGTAGGCTGCAATATCATTCTATTGGGATACAGTGTTAGAAAATAGGGGGACACTGCCACCTAGTGTAATTTGAGAGGAAATGCAGTTTCCGGTTCAAACTCAAGTCCAAAAGCTCTGCGGTGAAGTTCAGACTGGGAAAATGAAAAAAAGATGTAAACAGATCAAAGACGTGGTACGGCGTCTTTGGCAGAATGAGCATGGCGAGGAAAGACATAGGGCGTTTTTGGCGATTAAAGTGTTAATATCAAAAAAAGACGAAAAAAAATGAACCAAAAACAGTGAACAGGAGGTCTATTTGTTTTTCATTTAAATGTCTGGAAGAGATCAAAAATAAAAATGTCAAATGATATTTCCATTGCCTTTTTTTTGTTGATTTAAATGTTACTGATTGTGTTAAATGGGCATATAATATCGTCTCATATCGATCGCAGGCACCTGAATCGAATCGTATCGTGGCAGACTTTGTGATATCGGAAAATATCGTATCGTTGTCCAAAGAATCGATATCGTATCGTGATGAAACTGGTGATTCCCACCCCTAGTGAAGAGGTACGTTATATAGCGTACTGGCCAATCGCGTCTCGCTCTTCGCCATACTGAGATATACCTCATCTCCAGTACCTACTGTACTTCATTAACGAAAACAATGCACCGGATGCACTTGACCAGGCCCCGCCCCAGTGTCCCCTATAAGACACCGGACATGGTCATACTCGACCCTCCTCTTTTTCGTTTCCATCATGGACGTGTAGTGCATTCCATGAACTAGCTGTTATGAAATGCAGAGAGAAATTGAACAATGTTGGGTTTTCACCAGAGATTTGCCAGCCCCTGGAATCTTCTCGGCACATTCTGACGGTGCGTCGGGCCTGTCCTGGAGTTTCCTCGTCTTCTGACAGCGGATCGAGGGACGTCGCGCGACGGTTAGCTGTCGGGCTAAATCGCGCTCAGGTAGGGCCTGCGCCACCAGGCATCAATGCTGGCATTTGTGGTACTGCTCGTTGTCCCGTGAGACAACAAGTTGTGTATTGGAGCAAGGGGCGGCATATCTGGGTAAACGTTGTCGTTTTCCCGTCTATCCTGGAGCGTGCGGCTAACGCTATGCTATAATGCTAATGCTACGATGCTGGGTTACTGTTCCATTGATTCCCCGCCGAGGGATGTCTTTTTAAAAGGTCTTCCCTCCTCTTAACCATTCATGCTGACGGTCAATCGGTGTCTACTGTTGGGAGTTTTGACGGGGGCTTGTTTACCTTTTCAGGTGGATGGGCTGAGGCCTAGGGCTGGTGTGCTTTTTGTGAATCTATGACTTATGTGCGGGACTGGTGTTTCTCTGGTCTGCATCCCCTTAACACTGTGTATGGGCTAGCCCATTCTGCAGTGTGTTGGTGGAGTTTTAGTTCATTTATTCATTTACCCCTTCATGGGTGCACACCACAGTGGAGGTTGCTGGTTGCAACCACCACTGGTGCTCCGTGCTTGTGAAGCAGGTGGCATCAGTCCTTTGCATCTAGCATGTTGGAACGGTGCCCCGCCCGGCCGACGCCATGAGGTGAGTCGGCCCGGCAGGTGGCTGGTGGGCTGTTAAGCCTATACCGCCACGGTATAGAATTAGCAGCGATTAGTAACATTGTTCGAATTGCTGTTTTTTCTGCCAAAAATGGTGTCTGGTGGCGGGGCCTTGAAGGCCAGCCGACGTCGAAACATCGTGCAAGGTTTTGACGTTATTAGCTTTGACCTAGCCGCAAGCTATAACCACAGGGAGGGCTAGGATGCAGTCAACGCTTGTTTACAGACATCTTGGTTGGATCAGTCTCCCTTTGAGGGGGTGAGAAGTCTTTTCCCTCCTCAGGGCTCCCCTCTCCGCAGAGGGACTTTGGTCTTTCCGCAGGAGCGCGGGCGGTATTTGACCTAGGCCCCACACCGCCTCACACCCTCAACCAGCGGACATGTTTCCCCCGCCTGAGGTACCCTGGGCACAACGTCAACAGGTGACCGCAAGGCCGACAGCTCAGCTACATTAGATGAGCACGCCCTAAAAAAACTTTGCCGTCTAGCTGTGTGCAGCTCGCTCTCCGGTCACTCCCACCACCCCCCCCCCCCCCCCAACACCAGCGGGATAAGGGCTCTGATTTGTTTCCTTTGGTTGCGGGTCGCGTGTCTTCAATGAAGCGCAAGCGGCCCCACATTTAGCTTCTCATGGGGACAGGGGCTGACACCCAGTTGATGGCTGAAACTGGGTCTGTCCGTGAGAATGTTGTGCTGTCAAGCGGCTCCCACGCCACACGTTCTGCGTCTGTGTTTGGTTGAGCCTGGTGTTACGTCTGTCAACTACAAAGGTTGTCAGCAGGGGGGCTCGAGACCTCTTGAGGCAAACAGTGCGGGTTGACCCGACCTCGCCTTCGCCAGACCGGGTATCACGTTAGTGCCTCCCACTCCCGGAAGGCCGGCAATGGTCTGGCAGGCGCGCGTGATTTGGGTGGTAGTAATATCACTGCAGGGCTACGGTGTGTAGGAACCCACCCTATCGGGCAGTGTGGGGGCCTCACACCTTGCATGTCCAGCTGTAGAACAATTCCTCAGCAGTCCATGCTGGAGGGATGTTCAGTGGGGGAGCCTTTGTCACCTAGTATGATGTCAGCTTCTCCCGTATCAAACCGGCCCTTTCTGTCGGGGTCCCCCCTTGGGTGCGATTGCCTCATGGGTAATGTCAGGGTCCGATGTCCCGACTCCATGGAACGCTCTGCGTGTGACAGCACCTGCCTAGCACTGAGAATTCACCACTGGATAATAATATATATTAAACTAAGTAATTCACGTACCGTCCAGCAAGTTTCAGATTTTACCCAAGTAGAATTAAAAATAGAAGGCTTGTAGAGAGTGATGTCAGCCAAAAAGGATCCCCACAACGAGGCTAATAACTAAACACATACATACAGTACTACAGACAAATCACCATGTTACCCTTGAAATATCCATCCATTTCAATGCTACGGCGCACGCGCATCCACACATAGGCACACACCTACAACATAGACGGTACGTGCAGCCATACGAAGAATACGTCATACATACCACTGACTAGGTGAAACTATGGTTGCACATTTTACAAATCTATGCTCAATATCTTTACTTTACTCAGGGATTAAAGCAAAAAAAATCTCCTGACTGAACTTTTATTCAGGCCAAGTCATATTCTTATTTTAACCTCCACTGTATATATTTTTTTAATAGCGTTAGCGTTTTAAGGGAACTAGATTATTTTGAACATGTTTTCTATTGCCAGTTTGCTTTTACGTAATATCAATGCTGTTTTCAATTCATTAAATAAAACTGATACTTTGCAAGGGTTGACTCTGACTTTGTCATACAAATAAATAAATCTACATACTGTAACTTTTCAGTGCACGTTTTTATTTACAGTACATTGCGACAACTGAACAAGCTTATGACTTGAACAAGGAACTAAACAAGGGAAACAGTGCTTTAATAATGCATAATGCAATTTTACAACAAAAAAGTGCAGCTTATACAGAAAACTCCTAATTCTGGGTTTTATGCATGCATAACATAAAATATAGTAGGGATGCCCCGATCGATCGGCCACCGATCGTTATCGGCCGATAATTAGTATAAATATGCGATCGGAGAATTCCGATAATTAGTCATATTCGCCGATCGCGGAAACTGATCAAGTGGATATCTCACTCGCTTGTCTCAGACGCACAGGACCTGCAAACTGCTCCTCCTCCCTAGCCCCGCCCGTACCCGTGTAGAGTTTGTAAACACAGAGGAGGCGGACCTCCTCTGCCGAGTCTAGATAGTGCATTCGACCTGAGCTAACGTTAGCTACCTAGCTATCGTTACTGTTTAAACAAAATTACCCAGTCAACTATTCACTTTTAGTAGGCATTGTCTAACGGTATTTAGCCGGCTAGCTACCGATAGCTCCTGATATCAACAAATGCTCCAGCAAGTCTTGTAGTGCATGTTGATACCTCCGTTAGCTCGCGTTAGCTGACGTTAATTCACTGTTCAAAACGAAATGTCCGATTGAACTAAATAGTTGTCTTAACGTCATCTAGCCGGCTAGCAGTAGCTACAGATAGCTCCTGATATCAATGTCTTATAACATTGATTGAATGCGTATTCGAGCTGAGGGCTTGCTGAATGTGAAATGACCAAAGCATAACGTTACCAATAGGGTCCCGCTGCAGCGCCGGAGAATCCTTTTTGGTAGCTGGAGGCTACTAGAGTACACACAGACAGTGGAGCTGTTTGCAGATAGCGAGCATTTTGACTTGTTGCGTGGTGGCGATGTCTCGCAGATAATACAAGTACAAGTCTAATTATATAATATATATATTTTATTAAAAAAAAAAAAAAATTATATAAAATAATTTTTAATTTCTTTTTAATCAAAAACGATCGGTATCGGATCGGTATCGGCCGATATGGCTCACGACGATCGGTGATCGGTGTCAAAAAACGTGATCGGGGCATCCCTAAAATATAGATTTCAAATGTATGTGTCTTGTACTTAATCCACAAGTCTTCTGCATCCAGAGTAGGGCTGCAACGATTAGTCGACATAATCGACGATGTCGATTATGAAAAATCGTCGACGAGATATTGTTGCGTCGATTAGTCATTAAAAACAATAACAATTAATAATAAGTAACTGCAATGCGCAAATGTTCATTTGTAACTGCAATGCACTACAGGAACTGCTGGGGGCAGTATAGTTTCCATTGTCTGACTGCAGTGCATTCTGGTACAAAACGGCGCAGCCTGCAGGTAAGAACTTCACTGCAGAAGAAAGAATGACCGATGGCGGAAGGGAGAGAGAAAGACAGAGGAGATGAGATGGCGGAAGGGAGAGAGAAAGACGGAGGAGATGAATTAAAAAAAACAAGACCGAGGGCATCAAAGGTGTGGGAATTCTTTACAGATGACAAACCGAAGAAAACTGTTAAATGCCGATTATGCAAGGTGGAATTGGCATTTCACAGCAGCACCACGGCGATGCACAAACATCTAAAACGAAAGCACCCCGGAGCCACGGTGACGTCGTCGGAACATGGGTAAGTTCTAGAGTAGTTAGCCATAGTATTGTATTTTTTACGTTGGAAAACAGAACGTCTCATGGATATGGATATAATGCTTGCTATGCGAACTCTATTGCTGAGGCTTATAGAGGCTGCGCTGCTGCTGTATGTTGTAAGTAACGTTAAACAGCGCCATGCTTAGTAGTTAGTACAGGTGAGGTTACAGCGTTGCTGGCGCTGCTTCACTTTTAGTTTCGTTTGTTATGCCGACCAACCGGATACGGAAATACCTCACGTATATATCTGTAGTCACTCTGTCTGTAGTCCACAAAATAATATCCCTTAAGCGATAACTCCCTCTAGTGGGAAAACATAGATATTGCATCTCAATATTATTAATTCTAGCCTAGGTATATATAAGGCTGACTATAATTAATAAAAATAAACTGATAGTCTGATACTATAGCCTACAAATTCTGATGATAATTAATACAGCTTTCTGTTTTTTTTGTTCTTTTTCTATTGTAGGGCAAAGCAAACACGTGTGGATGAGTTTGTCCTGAAGAGAGGCTCATGCACCCCTCAAATGGCTGGAGTCTTCACAGAGAGCATCCTCACCATGCTTGTTAAAGACATGAGACCATTATCGATGGTTGAAGATGAGGGCTTTAAGCAGATGGTCACCACATTCCATTCAGGTTACACCTTACCTTCCAGAACTCATTTTACAAAGCTCATGGAGAGAAAGTATGAAGATACTTTTGCTAAGGTTAAAATTGCTCTTAAAGCAAACAAGAACAAGATTGCCCTGACAACTGATGCCTGGACCAGTGTTGCGACAGAGGCATATCTTGGCATCACCTGTCACTTTATAAGTGATGACTGGAAGCTCAATAGCTTCTGCCTCACAACCATGCCACTCGAAGAACGGCACACTGGGACCAACATTGCTACATGGATTGAGCAGGCTGTGGAAAGGTTTGAGATCCCTCCAAGCAAGCTTGTGGCGGTTGTTCATGACAATGGCGCCAATGTCCTGCTGGCTGCTGGCATCTTGGAGAAAAAACATGGATGGGTGTCCATCTGCTGCGCAGGCCACACATTACAGTTGGTGATCAATCATGCACTGAAACAGCCTCTGAGCACTAGGAGCAGCGAGGTGTCTCGTCGAGCACTTTAAAAGGAGTGAACTGGCTTCAAGCAAGCTGAAAATAAAGCAGAAACAGATGGGCACCCCGGAACACAAACTTATCCAAGATGTCTCTACCAGGTGGAACAGCACCTATTACATGGTGACTCGCCTGCTGGAACAGAGATGGCCACTGACTGCGACTCTGTCTGACCCGGCAGTAACACAGAGATGAACTGGCCAAAGCTCTCCAAGCTTTTGAATGTGCCACTGTCTACCTGAGTGGTGAAAACTATGTGACCGTCTCCGCCCTGCCTCCTCTAGTCAGAGGGCTTCTGAAGTCCACCCACACTGCCTATGATACAGCTCCTGTGCAGGCCTTCCAGGCGGCTGCTTCAGTGGCGACCACTACACGCTGGTCAACAGAGCTTGCCATCAAAGATGATGACCCAAGCAAAACGATCATTGCATCTGCACTAGACCCACGATTCCGAAATTCCTGACACCAGAGGAGAGGTTCACTGTTGAGAATAAATTACAAGCCCTGGTCCTACAGTCCACTAGGAGTAGGAATGAAGAAGCTGTTGTTCAACTTGACATTAATGACAATTATGCCACAGCCTCAGCTGAGACAACTAGGTCTGTTTCAGCTCTCGATTCACTGCTTGGAAGTGAGTCAACAGACAGTGACACTGAGAGCAATGATCAGGATGCACGCACACAAGCGATCATTAACGAAGTGCTGATGTACTTCGGAGAGCAGCCCATCTCAAAGACAGAAAATCCCCTGTCTTGGTGGAAGTTGAATGAGGCAAAGTACCCAACCCTTGCATCACAAGCCAAGTCATACTTGTGCATTCCAGTTACTTCCACTCCCTCTGAGCGTCTCTTCTCAGCAGCTGGGAACATCGCCTCAAAGAAGCGGGCCAGCCTCACTCCAGAGCATGTCGATATGCTCACGTTCCTGCACTGCAATTTAAAGAAATAGTAAATGGTGTGTACTGTGTTTTCCCCTGCAGGAGATGATGATGATCAGACAGACACACACAATACATTATAATTACACACACGCACTCCTCTCACTCACAGTGATCAGAGTAAGACACACACACATTGGACATCACACATACACACTCCTCTCACTCACACACAGCGATCAGAGTAAGACACGTACTAACACCACCACCAATACCACCACTACTAACACCACCACCACTACTAACACCACCACCACCACCACTACTACTAACACCACCACCACCACTACTAACACCACCAATACCACCACTACTAACACCACCACCACTACTAATAATATCATTTTTAATTTTTTTTTTTTGTTGTTTACATTGGTTTTCGATTAGTCGACTAATCGAAAAAATAATCGGCAGATTAGTCGACTACCAAAATAGTCATTAGTTGCAGCCCTAATCCAGAGGTTCTTCTAGTCTTTGGACTATAGACCGCAGTGTTGCTACTGTGTTTATGTCAGGGTTTCCGTTCGAAAATATTGTTGCCGGTCTCCGTGTCCTGCAAGATTTCAATCTACCGGACAAATGGGATCAATTCCGGTCAGAGTTTATTGAGCTTAAAAACAATTGATAGGCAGGCTATATAAAGAATGACATCCTCAAGGCATGTAGATTTATAATATTTTAACTTAAAACTAGGCTACTTTTGCGTATATACAGTCATTAATATATTCCAAATAAAATAAGTCCCTCGAGACTCCGTGCTGCTGCCGACTTGAAAATCAAATAGGTGTCTCTGTGGGCAGTCGGCCCGACATTAATAAACAGCAGTCTGTTATAATCACATTTTTATGAGCTAACGAATTCCGTTATATTGGACATTTGTATTAATTATATCAAGCGAAGAACTGAGAAATTTCGCAGAGAGAGATGACAACATTGTTGTGGGTTTGCGTGATGACTATCTCCGCCTCCCAGTCCCAACGAAGCGATAAACGAGCAACTGCAGAGCCAGCGGTGCTTTCAGGTCCGGTCTGGGGACTGCTCAGCAGCGCCACCCACCCAACAGCTGAATTGCCAATGGCTGAATTGGAGTATTGCACTGTGCGGGCACAGCTCTGTGAGCTCTGCGGCTCTGCAGCTGCATGCTCTCGCAAATCCAGCACCAAGCTCCCGCTGACTCATCGGTCATTATTAGACCTGCTTGGTGAAGCAACAATGAAACAAATGTAACTATTTTAATACAATTCAAATTGTGCTTAGAGGGAATTATTTTCACAGGACATTATGACCGGAGATATTTAAATATGTCGGACTTCAACAGATTTCCCCGGTAAAAAAACGGTAATTACCGGACAACGGAAACCCCAGCCTTATGTGACTACAGACCACTGTGTTGTAGCCTACTGTCCTTATGTGACTACAGACCACTGTGTTGTAGCCTACTGTCCTGACTGTGACTACACACCACTGTGTTGTAGCCTACTGTCCTGACTGACTACAGACCACTGTGTTGTAGCCTACTGTCCTGACTGTGAATACAGACCACTGTGTTGTAGCCTACTGTCCTGACTGTGACTACAGACCACTGTGTTGTAGCCTACTGTCCTGACTGTGACTACAGACCACTGTGTTGTAGCCTACTGTCCTGACTGTGACTACAGACCACTGTGTTGTAGCCTACTGTCCTGACTGTGACTACAGACCACTGTGTTGTAGCCTACTGTCCTGACTGTGACTACAGACCACTGTGTTGTAGCCTACTGTCCTGACTGTGACTACAGACCACTGTGTTGTAGCCTACTGTCCTGACTGTGACTACAGACCACTGTGTTGTAGCCTACTGTCCTGACTGTGACTACAGACCACTGTGTTGTAGCCTACTGTCCTGACTGTGACTACAGACCACTGTGTTGTAGCCTACTGTCCCGACTGTGACCCTACTGTTGTAGTTGTCGCGCTAGGCAGGGAGGCTGTGTGCTGGAGAGCGTGAATGCAAGTCTTGTGGCTAGCTACTGATTGATGGCGAGCTAGCACCCTTTTCCCATTACTGCCATACTGTAATTTCCTGTGGCATACGTTGCAAAAACACACCTGGCTCTTTTAGTTTTTTGCACCATGAACTAAAAGGCTTGTTATCATACCCAATTTCGTAGAGCCAAGCCCATCTCCATTTATTTCTCATGCATTCATCTACCTCCGACACATCAGAGCCTTTTTTTAGTATGCACGCATCCATGCTTATAGCATTACTAGCTAAACGGAAATGAAGTTTCCATGCTCATATGGGCTCCGATGAGTATCAGAGGTAGATCAACGCGTGAGAAATAAGTTTTGTTTGGGTTTTGTCCGCTAAAGTAGGCCTAATGCAGGATTTGTGCACATGTGTTTTCTTGACATAGCCTAATAGCCTAATGGTGTGAATGCGTTTCTTCTACTGGATCTACCTGCCTGTTCATTGTCTATGTATGCTGAAAGTCGATCAGACCAAGTTTAAAAGAATAAAAGTGATTAAATATATAACTTTTGTCCTGTAACATGTATATGTTCAAAGAGAATGTAGCGTATATCAGCCTACGATTTATGGTAAAGTCAATCCCGCGGGGTGCGTCATATAAAAAACATCTCGTGACTGAACAGGCAAGTCATATTCTTATTTTAACCTCCACTGTATATTTTTATTTAATACCGTTAGCTAAAAGGAAAAGACAACCGATATCAGGGTCTGACAGCACTACAATTACATTTTCATATCATAACAACAGGCTGAGACTCACCGGTAGAGCCGTCGCGCCGCCACTAACCCTTCAGTAAGCTGTGTGGTCCGGGCATAAATGTGTCCATAAATCCATTTAGTTAGATCCAACAGTCTGAATGTATCTTGCGATTATTATACATTTCCGACGACAAACTATTAGCGTAATCCTGTCTCTCGAGTCACTGCGTGCGACCCGTGCGTCCTGCCATTAATGCTCGCCAATGACTCTGCTTGGCGCGGCCGCAGTAGGAAAAAAATTCCCCATTTCATGATATTTGACGCCTCTGATTGGCTCAATTTAGTTTAAATCTGTATGCATCTACAAATCATATTATACCAGGTAGCCAATTGACGAGAAATCCGTCAGACTCCGAATCAAATTGACGGAACTCCGAATCAAATTGACTGAAATCCGTCTCAAGACGGAACGCTTTAATGCCCGTTTACTTTACACTGGCTTACTAACAGTCTTAACACAGAAGGTCATTCATTTAATGTTGCATATCAAGCTTGGATTGCCACATTTAGATGATGAATAAAACGTTGAAGCTTGTAAACTATGTAAAGCAGGGCTATTCAACTAAATTGTTCAGGGGGCCACATTGTCAGAAACCCAAAAGGCCAGGGGCCGGACTGCCACGGCGCCTCCCCGTGCTATGAATATATGTACACTTGACACAACACGCAACCACATTTTCACAACTTTTATTTAAAGGGGAACTATTTGACTATTTCTTTCACTATTTGGGCACTTTTACACAATTCCTGTGGGTTTATGGAACACCTCTGTAATTTTTATTTTTTTTAATTCATTGTTTTGTATTTCTAATCAAGTACTCAAAAACAGCATTTTTCTACCTCAAGATCTTAAGCCGTTTTGAGCCTGGGCTCCAACCACAGTGGGAACTGTGTGGAAACTCAGCTGATTATCATGCAGCGGTGTCTCTCTGACATCACAAATCAGCACATTTTCAGATGACTCAGGCTACGTTTAGACGAGCGTTTTGGGATGGAAGTCTGAACAGAAACCGCAAAAGTCGTCTTGCGGTTTCACTTTTAATTTTGCGTTTAGACAAGCGTTTTGGGGTGGAATTCTCCGTGCAGACGAGGCTGTAACGACGGAGCCCCGCTGTCACACGATTGGCGCATATGTCACATGACGTGCTGTGAAGACCCGCCCTACTCTGCCTCTGATTCGCAGACTGTGGATGGGGAATGTGATTGGACCAAAGCAGAGTCACTCACAGACATTGGGTCCAGTCACGCCGCGGGACAGATTCTTGTGTATTTAACCCTTTCACTGCCACACGACAGCCGGTTGTGTGATAGTAAAGGGTTAACCTTCTGTCGTGTGGCAGTGAAAGGGTTAAAAGTACTGCCAATGTAGCCTTCAGGTGATCGCCATGGATAGAATCAGACATGCTTTGTTTACGCTTCTAGGCTACTGGCGCATGCCTGTGATGAAAGCAGTACGCGCGACCAGAGCCGTGACAACCCTTTCGTCATCGTTTTATGCGGTTTGACAGTTTAGATGAGAGCGCAAAGGTTTAGCTTTTCTAGGAATTCCACCCTGGAAGGTAGTCTAACTTTTTTGCGGTTTCACCCCGTAAAAACGCTGTTTCCGTATAAACGAAATGCACATCCGAAAAAATATTTTTGCGGATTCACCTGCTAGCGTTTCCGTCTAAACGGGGCCTCAGTTCAGTGAGGGTGAATATTGTGAGAGGAGAATTGGAAGAATGCGCCAATATGAGAATTAGAGACATAGATCATATTAATATAAGTCCACATAGCTAGGAAACAATGCTAAACACTGAAAAAGGCCATTTATAAGATAGTTCCCCTTTAACTGCATTGCAAAAGTAGTATACTTTTCAAAAAAAGTGCTTCATTTATGTGCCACATCTGCAACATCTCCTGCAAAAAAGTGCTTCATTTATGACTGTGCAACAACTGCAACATCTCCTCTTCAACATTTCAATATAAAAATAAAATAAAAAACAAACAGTATATATCAGTATATCAGTAACCCTTCCAGCGTCAAAGGCACACGCTGGCTTCCTCATATTGAGCGTGCATTGCATGCACTTCTCAAACCAGGACAGGATGAACAGGACAGCTGTTTAGCATCATCCTCTGTAAGTTTGGAGAGGTTAATTTGATTAAGATATGTGTCCATTTTGTTTTGATCAAAGGTTGTTTCTGATTTATACAAGTTAGAGTAGAATTCTTTGAATGTCGCGTTTATTTCTTTGGTGTCTGTTATAAGTCCTTGTTGTGCTCTAATGGAGGTTATATCTGCAAATTTTGCATTAATTCTTAATCACGTAGCTAGTAGGTGACTTGGTTTGGAGCCTTGAGAGTAATGCTGTTGTCTTGTGCTACGTATTTGTACTTCAGATTGTTGTTTATAAATGGCGTTGATCTCTATTTTTAGTAAATTAACTTGAGATTCCAGTCGAACCGAGTCGTTATATTGTAAAGAAGTAAATAACGTAGAGTAAAGCGTTTCTAGTTCCGCCAGTTTTGAGCATCGATTCTTGCGTATTTTGGATGAAAAGCTATCAGTGAAATCCTTGATCATTCCCTTTACCGACATCCATAATATTCTAGGGTCCGGAACCGAGTTCACATTCTCTGGTAGGAATACCGAAAGAGCTTCTTTGAGTTGTGTTATGAATTCCTTGTTATTCAGCAGTGTCGTGTTAAAGCGCCATCTTGGGGCCCGGGATGATAGTACACCAAATGATCCTATTAGAAGTAAATAACAGTGATCTGATAATGCATTGGGTACCATCTCCACTTCAGTTATCAAATAGCCTCGGGGTTGCGAAAACATAATCTATTCTGGATAGTGTTTTATGTCTTGCTGATCAACAGGAGTACTTCCGGGTTGTGGGGTTGAGTGATCGCCATAGATCATTTACACCTGTATTCTTTGTCCATTCCTTTAACGCTTTAGATGACTTTTTTTGTTCATTGGAAAAATTGGGATAAGACTTATCTAGCCCAGGGTCCCAAATGGCATTAAAATCTGCACCAATTATAAATGAGTATTCTGGAAGGTTTAACATTTCCCTAGTGAGTGCAGTGTAGAAATTAGTTTCGTATAGATTTGGGGCATATACCGCTACCAACGCCATTTTCCTATTCTTGTGTATAATCTTAGCTATGGTTATCCGACCATCTGCATCAGACCATACTCCCTTCAATTCAATATTCAATTTCCGTTTCACGACTATAGCAACTCCACGGGTTCTCGTTCCAAAGGAAGAGTGGCTAATGTTATGGTATGTGTTGTCCGCTAACGTCGCTTTGTCTCCCACTAAAATGTGCGTTTCGCTTAAGAGAGCCACATCCACCGGTTTGTTTTTCATCAATGTGAGCACGCTTTTGCGTTTATGTTGATTATTGAATGTTTTATTTTTTACAGTTTTTGTATTTTTCTGACATGGGGGCTCAACAATAAATGACAATCAGAAATGTCAAGTTGCATGTTGTTATTCTAACCAGCTTAGTTCTGTTGCATTTCCAATTTATTTATGTAAATTATAAAGTGATCAGGAATCGATAAGGGAATCTATACGATAAAATCCTATCAATTCCCATCCCTAGTGGGGATCGGACGTTGTGGACAGCGACTCCTACAGGTCGGTTGGTGCGCCTGCGCAGTAGAATCAGGAAGCGACAAGGGCGGCGTGTCCCTCCCACGCAGACCCTCGCCGCTGAGAGATCGCGCTGTGCAGGTGAAAAGATGACGGCTGCCTCCTCGAGTACCGGAGGGGACACATGATGCAAGGCTTCGTCCACATTGCAGCCGGCTTGTGGGAGGCATGGCCTAACAACGTTCGAGACAGGAGAGGGTAGAATTGGACAATACGAAATTGGGGAAGGGAGAAAAATTGAAAATGGGGAGAAAAAGTAGATAAAAAAAAAGAAAAAGATATCCCAACTCATTTAACAAATGTTAAATGATCTATGTTGGTCTAAACACAATCCTCATGAAACCGATGATAGATTAAATTCACTTTCATGAGTGAAAAATTTAATTTTTTTACCACTTTAGCCATGTTTTAGAAACAAGGGGTGGCTCAATTTTGCCCTATGCTCAATTTACCCCAGTCTCCCCTACTGTGTTTCATTAAGTGAAAGAATATATAGTTTAAAATGGATGTGGATAGAGCTGCCGCGGTATTGATATTTTCCTTACCGCACAAATTTGCGAAATATTTCCTACCGCCGCGGTTATTACCGCACAGTGCGCACAAAAAAAATTTTTTTTGTAGTTACTCTTATAGCCTGCCTCTAGTCTAATGGCGCTTTTCCACTGCATAGTATCTACTCGACTTGACCCGCTTTAGGCACCTGGTACTTCGTTCCTTTTCCACTGCAGCCAGGTACTACTCCGTTTGTCTCCGTGTGGGGATGCAGGCGGGGCCGCTCGCTTGTGTACACTGAAAGCTCCATGGGCATAGCCAATTAGCCATGTCCGAGGGCTTGCAGCAAGCCAGAGTTTAACACAGTTTAAATCAATCAATCAATCAATAACAACATTAACCATACTCTCGTTGCGTCTATTCTGCCAAAGCTAACGTTACCTCTCATTGTGTATTCTACCAAGCAACCCGGGTTTAACGTTACCTCTCGTGTATATCGGCTGACGGTAGTATTAGGCTAATAACAACAACAAACTTAACACATCAGCGATCTTGTTGTGACACTAAACTCTCCGCTCGGTGGTAAATTGGGTTGATGTCGGTTTTGTTTCATCAATAAATAAGGCAGAATACACAGTGAATCCATTCTTTTGTTTATTGCACTTGGTTCTGTCGCAAACAAATCCTGAATGAAATGCATCCTTAGCGAGGCAGTAAAGATGGCGGCGTTCTGTTTTTGTTCAGAGCCTCCAAACTGTGACGCGTCTCTCTTCTGACCAGTCAGTGGTCTGCAATGTTTCACATGACTTTTCTGGTACCACTTCTACCCAATAGGGTCGCTTGGAACCGAGTAGGGTATATCTGCAAAGCCGCAAGCCGCAAGCCAACTTTATTATTATGATAATAAAACAGCGGTGACGCGGTATTCAGCCTAACTCTGCGGTGAGCGTGATGCAACAGCGATACCGCGGTAATGCGGTTATCGCGGCAGCTCTAGATGTGGAACTGAATTATTATACGATGCGCGTCAGTGTTTATACTCCTCTGTTTAGCCCCTCACTGCCTTTTTATTGACAGCCTACATGTAGCCGCAACAGTTCCTTTCGAGCGCCGCTGCTGCAAGGAAGGAGCAATAAGTGGAAAACAATGTGAACATAATTGTACTTACAGATGTTGTGGTGTCCAAGGCCGTTTCCACAAGAACGTTTTGATCCAGATGTGAAGTCTTGGTCCAGTACAGTTCTGCCACAGAGACGTTAGAAGAAGGTTTTGATCCAGATGTGAAGTCTTGGTCCAGTACAGTTCTGCCACAGAGACGTTAGAAAGAGACTCTTTTAATTGTATCCAACATGTCTCTGGTCCGACTCACAACAAAAGGTAACACACTTGATCTGGTTCACAATCGGGTTAAAAGTCAGTAATGTTTGCACAGAGGAGTTGACGGTGACCGATCACAAATGTGTTCCGTTTAGGGATGCCCCGATCGATTGGCCAGCGATCGGTATCGGCCGATATTCAGTATAAATATGAGATTGGTGAATTCCGATAATGCTTTATTTTCGCCGATCATGAAAACCGATTGATGACACGGAAAACATGATCCAATTCTCTGCAGAGTTCTCACTCGCTCTTCTCTCACAGCCACACTCTGCTGCTGCACGTATTGCCCCTCCTCCTCCTCCCCCTCCCAGACCCATCTCATGTCAACAAACCCTTCAGCAAGACTCGACTGCATGAGCACCGCAGAGCTCCTCTTTCAACATAACAAGCATTAAATAAAATGGCCCAGTCTATTCACTTTTGTTTAATACATGAGGCGTTGTCTAATGTTATCTAGCTACTGATAGCTCCTGATATCAACGTCTGATATCAGTTTGGTATTCGTTTTCGCAAGTGCTGGGCTGGCTAGCATTGGTTAACTAGCTATCGTTCGTGAGCTAACGTTAGCCACCAAGCTAACGTTACTGTTTAAACAAAACTACACAGTCAACTAGAGATGTTCCGATACCATTTTTTCCTTTCCGATCCGATTCCGATACCTAAGCTTTGGGTATCGGCCGATACCGATATTTATCCGATACCAGTGCATACATTAAAAAAAAATATATATATATATATATATTATATAATTTTTTTTTCTTTTTTTTTTACAGATACTGTTATACAGTTTTTTTAGTAATAACTAGAAAGTAATGGTATTTATTCAACAACAGGTGATTGTATATATTTGTATTAGTATCATTAATCAATGAGTATGGGGCTGCAGCACTGCAGATATACCCTACTCAGTCTGTAAGCTAGTGGCAGATAGAACGTTCGAATGTTGTGATTTTCGATGCAAAATAAATATTCAAAATTCTCTTTTGAAACTCCGCCTCAGACTTATCCTTTGGCACTTGGAACTTGCTGTACTTTGCTTGCAGGTCTGCAGCCATTATTGCTGGATTATGAATAGCACCAACTTTAGACTCAGTAACGTTATCAAGCTAAGCTAGCTGACCTAGCTCGTCTTCCCGCATTGACATTTGATAACGTTAGTCAGCTAACGCTAGTCAGTAGTAGGGGTGGGAATCACCAGTTTCATCACGATACGATATCGATTCTTTGGACAACGATACGATATTTTCCGATATCACAAAGTCTGCCACGATACGATTCGATTCAGGTGCCTGCGATCGATATGAGACGATATTATATGCCCATTTAACACAATCAGTAACATAAAAAAAAAAAGGCAATGGAAATATCATGACATTTTTATTTTTGATCTCTTTCAGACATTTAAATGAAAAACAATCTATTGTTTTTAATACAAATAGACCTCCTGTTCACTGTTTTTGGTTCGTTTTTATTTTTTTTCCGATATTAACACTATGGTCGCCAAAACCGCCGTACGACCTCTTTCCTCGCCACGCTCATTCTGCCAAAGATGCCGTACCAAGTCTTTGATATCAATA
This sequence comes from Notolepis coatsorum, assembly GCF_963971535.1. NCBI lineage: Eukaryota > Metazoa > Chordata > Actinopteri > Aulopiformes > Paralepididae > Notolepis > Notolepis coatsorum. Next base: position 93,925,498 of record NC_140167.1, on the reverse strand, counting down.
TTTCAAAAATCGGTGATCGAAATCATATTTCTCCCCCGGACACTTGAGATATACTGTTGATCCCTTCTCAACTCTCCAACGGTTCAAGAGCGCCATCTGGTGGCCGATCGGTGGATCGCCCAAACAGGAAGTGATGCGCCGGAAGTTGTGCTCTCCCATATTTCGTCTGGGCACTCGCTATCGTTAGCGGGACTCCATCTTGATACACTGGACATCGATCGGTTGCAAATAACTCGATAAACAACATGATTTGGACGTATATACTATTATACAACCTGGAAATGGATCGCATATTTCTACATCCCATAATAGGAACATTTCTGTTCCACGCTCATCGCCCAACGCTACGAGGAAGCTACGGTAAGATTCAACGTTATTTTCTAACGTGTTCTATACCAACTGCTCTAATGATCATATCACTCACACTAGATGAATCCTATAACTTTGGCCACGGAATTATAAACGACCCCCCCCCCCCCATCCGGTCATCATCAGATCATACTTAGTAACTTCTAAAAGCACGTCCATTTGAATTTTTTTATCTCGCGCAGATTCCTATCAAACTGTATTTCATCATCAATATAATACATTTGGGGCTATAAATCACGTTCTGTAGAAAGCTGCAGAAAACGATAAAAACATACTTATACTTTAGACCGTATTTTAGTATGAATATGTGAATGAAAAAGTATAACGTTGCTACACCCTGAACAATAGATATAGGACGTTGAATGGGCCATAGTAATGTCAATTTTATCAATACAATTTAAAAAGTTATAGACCTGCAAAGAAGGGGACCTTCTCCATATTAAATAGGGCTGGCGGAGGATGGTAAATTATGAATTTAAGCCTGGCGATCAAAGTGTTAATATCCTATCACAGCGCTGTATTTTGGCTGGAAAAGGCATATTGGGAGTCAGAAGGTGCAGTACCGGCCAGATCCTGTTAGTGGGGCTATCTCGAGAATGCAGTAATTCCCCCTCCATCCCAGTCCCTAGTGGACCTCTGCTGCTCTCTCTATCAGCTTAGCTTAGTTAGCTCACGCTAACGCAACGTTAATTTCGGTATTTAACGCGATGTGGGCATAAAGGAATGGCGAGGATGGAAAGCATGTTAGATGCATTTGACCCCTTGTGGGGGAAAAAAACTACAGGCACTTATTTCGGGCAAAATAGGAGGACTCTGAAGCAATGTTGTCTAACGTCTACACACGCTGAGCTACTGTTGTTGCAGCCAGCCGGGCGGATATGCTCACAAGGGGATTTTCAAAATAATCGCATAATCGCAATATGAATCGATCTTTTTACGTTGCATTAGGGCTGGGCGATATGGAAAAAAATCATATCGCGATAACGATATGATAATTTTATTTTATTTCTCGATATCGATAATTATCGAATTGTTATAAGTATTTAAATTTTTTTTTTTTTTTTTTTTTTTAACAACAGATGTATGTTTATTTTGCAGCAATTCTTTGTCGTTGCCGCCATCTTTAGTGTTACATCCCCTCACACTCCAGTTCTCAGGCTGCAGCTGGTTTAAAAGCTAAAGTAAACCGGCTTCTCTGCTGGCTGTGGCTCCAGAGGAGTTGAACAGTTCTGGCTCTGTTAGTTTATTTTCGATCTTTTGGCGCTTTTTTGGTGGACAAACCACCGCACATGTGCACTGTGACTCGTGACTGGAGTCTAGTTCTGCTAGCACACATGGCCTACTGTGTACAGACGGTTTCAAAATGTATTTTAAATTAGAAAGCAAACAAAATAAATGGACGAGAAAAATAAATCTCAATTTGGTCAATATTGTCATTTGGACAAGCAAAGCCATTACTTTAAGTTGCAGGCAAGAAAGACAAGTCTGTCAACTGCCCTGTTGCAGGCAAAAAAAAAAAAAAAATAATAATAATAAAAAAAAAAGAAAAAACGATTTTTCGATTTTTTTTAATTTTGATATTCGATATCGATTATTAAAATATATCGCGATATTTATAGTTATCGTTATATCGCCCAGCCCTACGTTGCATCGATCCTATTTGATAATTGATAATAGATCGATATATCGATCTGGATCGATGTAACGTCCCACCCCTAGTCAGTAGCTACTTAACTTAAATACGATTCACCGTGGGTTAGAGCTGCCGCGGTATTGATGTGTTCCTTACCGCACAAATTTGCAAAATATTTCCTACCGCCGGGGTTATTACCGCACGCACACAAAATTAAAAAAAAGTTTGAATGCATTTTCTTTTAGTAGTAGTCTACTCTTTATAGCATATAGCCTGCCTCTAGTCTAAATGTCTATCTTTAGAGGATGACTTTGCAGCATGAATATTGTTTGGGATTCGGCAAGCACGCATTAGTTATTGAAAGTGAAACACGGATTCGAAGTTTCCCCTCTGGTCGTGCGCCGTTCACTCGGTGTCGCGGGCAGGGGTGGTTACCCCCCGACCCTTTCTTATTATTATTACTATAAAGTTACTACTTTATAATAAAGGCATTCGTTTTGTGGCATTAACATTATATAGTTATACGTTCAATAACATCAGCGTATTTACCGGACCATAGCAAGGCAAGCAATTTGCTCAGAGCGTGCTGAGTTGTCCCATTCTGCGGTCTGTTAATAAAGTTTTCAATCAGACAAGTGTATAGAACGAAGGGCTTTTATTATAACATTCGTTGCAGACAGTAAAATCATTATGTCTCGTTTAGTACTCCTGAGGAGCGATGGTAGTCCACTCCGGCGGGGAGCTAAAGCTAACGTTATTAGCCGTATTGTGATGAGCTCTGATCAATGGCTGACATTCAGGACGTAAAAAACTGCAGGACGCTCCAACGTGACGCGTCTCTCTTCTGACCAATCAGTGGTCTGCAATGTTTCACGTGACTTTTCTGGTACCCAATAGGGTCGCTTGGAACCTCGATAAAGGAGTAGGGTATATCTGCAGAGCCGCAAGCCCAACGAGAGGAGGGTACTTTATTATTATTATTATAAAAAACAGCGGTGATGCGGTATTCAGCCTACTCTGCGGTGGCCGTGATGTAACAGCGATACCGCGGTAATCGCGGCAGCTCTACCGTGGGTGCATTATTGTTGATAGACGATCACGGACAGTGTCAGGTCCTGGAGAAAGGACAGGCGATCATCTGATTTGATGTAACGGGCGGATGTTGTTCCAACTAGCTAGCTTTTCAGCTAATGCTATCATAACACCAGCAAAACACATCCCGTCCGAGCTCCCCGTCACACCGCACTGTCGGGGACAATGGAATTTAAGAAAGTGTATCTGCTGTTAAAATGACACAGCATCACACTTTAAAACACGTTCATTTTATAATCCTCACTCTCCGCAGGAGATAAATTACATCATGGGATCGGAGGCTACAATTCACGTGTATCGGCCGATACCGATACCAGCATTTTAGGCAGTATCGGCGGCATTTCCGAAACTCTACAGTCAACTATTCACTACATGATGCAATGCAATGATGCATTGTCTAACTGGCTCGCTACTGATAGCTCCTGATATCAACAAATGCGCATTTCAGTTTAAGAATGATAGGGATGCGCCAGCATGAGACCTCCGTTAGCTAGGTAGCTCACGTTAGCTCACGTTAGTTTTAACGAAATAACCCAGTAAACTAAATAGTTCACTTTATTTTAATACATGCATTGTCTAACGTCATCTAGCCAGCTAGCAGTAGCTACAGATAGCTCCTGATATCAATGTCTTGTAACATAATTGACATTCGTTTTTGCAGCTGAACATTGGCTAATTAGTAGGGATGCACCGATATGAAAATTGGCCACCGATACCGATTGTTCAACTAACACTATCGGCCGATACCGATATTTGTATATAAGTATTTGTAATTTTTTTTTTAATTAAACTACTGTATATTTGTATGTGTATGTTTGTATTTGTAGGCCTCTTTACTTACTTAAAAAAAGGAAACATCAAGAAATATGTTTATGGTATCACTATCTCTCTCCCAGTATCGTCTGGCGGCCTGCAGAGGGATACTATTTTCTCAACCAGAGCTTTCAACCAATGCAATGGAACCATTCTGGCGGCCTGCAGCGGGATACTATTCTCTCAACCAGAGCTTTCAACCAATGCAATGGAACCATTTTGATTGACAGTCGATTCGGCCAATTACGCCACACCGCTAGCACCCACCTCCTGCTGTCCTTACCACCAATCGGCAAGCGTTTATTCATTTTCTACTTTCGGGCATGCCGCCATTGTTCTGTTTGCGAGAGCGAATACGTTAGCTGCCCGGCCCGCCGACCAGCGCTCCACAGCATGACCAAATGAGACATAATGATTTTACTGCAACAAATGTTATAATAAAACAAAGCCTTTCTATACATTTGTCTGGTTGAAAACTTTATTAACAGATTGCAGAATGGGTAGTTTGGTACGGAATGAGCAACAGAATGGAACTCAGCTATGAACGGACTAACGGAGTAATGCCTTGTTTACTGCTATCTTCGGGTAAATAATATGCTTGTTATTGAACGTGTAACACTAACTATATAACGTTAATGCCACAAAACAAATGTTTGTGTCATTTTAACAGCAGATACTTTCTTAAATGCCATCTTCCTGAGAGAGGGTGTTGACGGGGAGTTGTGTTATTAATAGCATTGAACAGCTAACCGAAAGCTAGCGTTAACTATTGTTAAAGGTTTAGCCATAACGTTACCTTGGCTAAAGTTTGGGCTATTCATAATCCAGCAATAATGGCTGCAGACCTGCAAGCAAAGTACAGCAAGTTGGCAAAGGAGTATTCCAACGCAAATCACATTTTCACCAGTAACGTTAGTCTTGCATCTCCCGGTAGCTAATGAACGGACTCGGAGTAATGCCTTGCTGCTATGGGGTAATAATAATATGCTGATGTTATTGTCCGTGTAACACTAACTATATAACGTTAATGCCACAAAACGAATGCCTTGTTAATCATAAAGTAACTTTGATGCAGTAGCTTGTGTGTGGGGGACGGCGGGAGTTGTGCAGGTAGGTCGCGAGTGAATTATTTTTTTTGCCTTTTGACGCTACAAAAATTGATGGTTATTTATCAGCGACTGCTATCGGCACATTTGAGCTTATCGGCCGATAGGCCGATAGCAGTCAACAAGGCACTTATCGGCCGATACCGATACCCGACCGATATATCGGTGCACCCCTACTAATTAGCTATCATGCTTCATAACACGTTTCAGACCCTGTTGAACTATCGCTCTGACTCAATAGTATCCATCTGCAGAACGTCAGCCCCAGCACTCTCAGGCCCCACGCTGAATGTGATTTGACCAAAGCAGAGTATACACACAGACAGTGGAGCTGTTTGCAGATAGCGAGCATTTTGACTTGTTGCGTGGTGGCAACAGGCAATGTCTCGCAGACAATACAACTACAAGTATAATTATATAATATATATATTTTATAAAAAATATATATATTTTTTTTTTTATAAAACCAAAAACGATCGGTATCTGTATCGGCCGATATGGCTCATAGACGATCGGAGATCGGTGGCAAAAAACATGATCGGGGCATCCCTAGTTCCGTTTAACTTGTCCTTTGATAACGGGTTTGTACAGAGAAGAGAGTTAAAAGCTCCCGCATTGTAAACAGCCTGGCTGTAGAAACGTTTGCTGCTAGTTTTAAGTAACAGTGATGCACAGCCATCTTAGATGACGTCATGCCCCTGGTAACTGGCTCCGGTTGCCCCGTAGACTCCTCCCCTCAGCCATCTTAGATGACGTCATGCTCCTGGTAACTGGCTCCGGTCGCCCTGTAGACTCCTCCCCTCAGCCATCTTAGATGACGTCACGCCCCTGGTAACTGGCTCCGGTCGCCCCGTAGACTCCTCCCCTCAGCCATCTTAGATGACGTCATGCCCCTGGTAACTGGCTCCGGTCGCCCCGTAGACTCCTCCCCTTGGTTGAATTACGACATCTGTGAGCTCAGACGGAAGTGTCGCAAAACAGAGAGGCAATGGAAATCTTCCAACCGCCAAGCACATTTTAACAATCTAATTAAGAGTGCCAGGGCTACTTCTTTCTCTAACCTTATCTCCTCCAGTAAGCAAAATCATAGAGTGTTATTTAAGACCATAAACTCAATTGTCAGCAGTCGCCCCCCCCCCCCTCCCCTCTGCACCCATATGTTCAAATGATGACTGTAATAGTTTTCTTTTGTGTTTTTTAAACAAAGTTGCTGATGTAAGGGAAAACATCACCCCCCCCCCCCCTCCTCCCTCTCTGTCCAGTTAGCCAATCTTCCTTGAGCAGTTTTTCGCCTGTCTCCCTGACAGACCTAGTCTCTGGTTCTGTCACAGTTTATTTTAAAGTAACGTTGCATTCTTCTGTACACATCGCTTACTGAACCGAAGGTCCCAACCGAAACAGTTCGGTGAGAATACGTGTACTGTATATATATATATATTAGGGATGCCCCGATCACGTTTTTTGCCACCGATACCGATCACCGATCGGCGTGAGCCATATCGGCCGATACCGATCGTTTTTGATTAAAAAGAAATTAAAAATCATTTTATATAATTTTTTTTTTATATAAAATATATATATTATATAATTAGACTTGTACTTGTATTATCTGCGAGACATCGCCCCCACGCAACAAGTCAAAATGCTCGCTATCTGCAAACAGCTCCACTGTCTGTGTGTACTCTAGTAGCCCCCAGCTCCAAAAAGGATTCTCCTGTGCTGCAGCGGGACCCTATTGGTAACGTTACTGTGCTTTGGTCATATCACATTCAGCAAGCCCTCAGCTCGAATACGCATTGAATCAATGTTATAAGTAGGGATGCCTCGATCACGTTTTTTGCCACCGATACCGATCACCGATCGTCGTGAGCCATATCGGCAGATACCGATCCGATACCGATCGTTTTTGATTAAAAGAAATTTAAAAAATTATATATATATTTTTTTTTTATAAAATATATATATTATATAATTAGACTTGTACTTGTATTATCTGCGAGACATCGCCACCACGCAACAAGCTCCACTGTCTGTGTGTACTCTAGTAGCCTCCAGCTACAGCCAGGATTCTCCGGAGCTGCAGCTGGACCTATACTCGAGTAGCCTCGAGCTACGGCCAGGATTCTCCGGCGCTGCACCTGGACCCTATTGGTATAACGTTACTTAACTGTGGTCAGCAAGCCCTCAGCTCGAATACGCATCGAATCAGTGTTATAAGACATTGATATCAGGAGCTATCTGTAGCTACTGCTAGCCGGATATATAACGTTAATACAACGCCTCAGTGAATTATTTAGTTCAATGGGACATTTCGTTTTTAACAGTGAACTAACTTGCGCTAACGTGAGCTAACAGCTAACAGGTATCATACCTACCTACTATACTTGCTAGAGCATTTGTTGATGTCAGGAGCTATCGGTAGCTGGCCGGCTAGATACCGTTCGGTTAGACAATGCCTCATCATGTAAAAGTGAATAGTTGACTGTAGGGCTGGGCGATATGACGATATTATATAAATATCGGGTACAGTTAATTAACGATACACTTTTTTAACGTATCGTGGATATCGTGATGTTTTGCCCAAGAGGATTGTGTCGCGTCAATCTGGTCCACACGTTGACACTTTTGAACAACGCCGCTCCCACACACACACTACTGCATCAAAGTTAGTTAGTACTTATGATTAACAAAGGCATTCGTTTTGTGGCATCAACATTATATAGTTACACGTTATATAGTTACACATCAGCGTATTTACCCAAACATAGCAACGTCCGATGACGACATAGATAGCAAGCGTTACTGTTCATATCTCAGTCCGTGCCGAGTTGTGCGTGCCCATTCTGCGGTCTGTTAATAAAGTTTTCAATCAGACAGATGTATGGAAAGGCTTTTATTATAACATTTGTTGCAGTAAAATCATTATGCCTCGTTGTCATGCTGCGGTGCGCTAGTAATCACTCGTCGGCTGCGGTGAGCTGTTGTTGTCGTTGAGCTGAGCTCTCGTTAAAATCAAGGAGGGCATTCAGGAAGTAAAAAAACAATAGCGCTGCTTGCCGATTGGTGCTAAGAACAGCAGGGCGGGTACAAGCGGTGTGACGTAATTGGCAGACTCGACTGTCAATCAAAATTATTCTGTTGCCGGCTGAATGATTGAATGAATGAACGTTATTAACGATTGCAGAATGGGTACAATACAGTACAGCTCAATACAACAACAGTGGACTGACTGGAGGATGAAGACCAGAAAAAGACTTTCGGCTTTTTTACATAAGGGTCCTCCATTTTCAATTCATCAAAACATTTAGAGACATACAAATATACAGTAGTTTCATAAAAATGCTAAAATCCTATTGATTGATTTAAAACTTTATTAACATATTGCAGAATGGGTACAGTACAGCTCAATACATACAATTGTTAAGGGCATGCAGACCAGCGAAAGACTTTCGTCTTGTTTACATCAGGGTCCCCCATTTTCAATTCATCATATTTCATATCTAAATCATATAATATCTCATTGCTAAATATATGCAATATATAATCTAATAATCCAATAATCTAAATCTAATATATAATATAAAAATGCTAAATGCATGGGTATTTTATTTTGTCTTTAATGTTAGCTTGCAAACTCAAATACTGTCTTGGTAAGCCTCATAATGAATTGTTTGGGGAAAAAAAGAAAAACATCGTGATGCGTATCGTGTATCGCCGAAAGGTCAGAAAATATCGTGATATCATATTTAGGCCATATCGCCCAGCCCTAGTTGACTGGGTCATTTTGTAACGGTAGCTAAGCTAACGTTAGCTCAGGGAGACGCCGACACGCCGTCCTCCCGTGTCTCACTAGACTAGACCCGTGTTTACATGCGTGCGGGAGGGGCTGGACTCGAGAGCAGACGCCGCACCACCGGTGTCTGAGACAGAACTCAGCGACAGCGAGTGAGATCGGGTTTACGATCGGTGAAAATAAAACATTATCACCGATCACCGATCGCATATTTATACTGAATATCGGCCGATAATGATCGGTGGCCGATCGATCGGGGCATCCCTAGTTATAAGACATTGATATCAAGAGCTATCTGTAGCTACTGCTGGCCGGCTAGATGACGTTAAGACAGAACTTTTGTTCAATGGGACATTTCGTTTTGAACAGTGAACTAACATCAGCTAACGCAAGCTAACGGAGGTATCAACATGGACTACTAGACTTGCTGGATCATTTGTTGATATCAGGAGCTATCCGTAGCTAGCCGGCTAAATACCGTTAGACAATGCCTACTAAAAGTGAATAGTTGACTGGGTAATTTTGTTTAAACAGTAACGATAGCTAGGTAGCTAACGTTTGCTCACGTCGAATGCACTATAGACTCGAGCAGAGGAGCCGCCTCTCAGTCCTCTGTGTTTACAAACTGTACACGGGTGCGGGCGGGGCAAGGGAGCAGCGGCAGTTTGCAGGTCGTGTGTGTCTGAGACAGACAGCGAGTGAGATCTCCACTTGATCGGTTTCCGCGATCGGCGAATATGACTCATTATCGGAATTCACAGATCGCATATTTATACTGACCGATCGATCGGGGCATCCATAATATATATATTAGTGCTGTCAATCGATTAAAATATTTAACTCTATTAATCGATTAAGCGCATTTTTTTTCTACCTTAAACAGATCTTTTTCAAGTTCCAAGTTTTTACACTCTTATCAACATGCGAGTCAACAAATGCTTGCTTTATGCAGCCATTTAACACAAACGGATGACCCTCATGCATTGCTAATTTGCATCAAATTCAGAGTGATGCACAAAATAACTTAAGAAAATAATTTAAAACAATGAATAAAGTGTGCATGAAATAATAGGGGAAAGAAAACGTTAGGAACTTGTTACATTCACCCACACAAGGGCTGAGTAATCACACCCCCCCCCCCCCTCCCTCTCTCACCAGGCCACGTGAGCGGATCGGCGCGGCCGAGAAATCCGCTCTTCGCTCTTTAAAGCTTGGTCCGCTCCGCTAATCGATCATGTTGACCCCGCCCCCAAGTCGCTCCCCGCTCGCTCCCCGCTCACCTTGAATCGAGCCCGGCGCCAGATCGCTCGGCAGATTTTTTTTTTTTTTTTTGGGAGCATGGTGTAAATTAGCTCAAACTACAACAGTCTACACCCCCTGGGCCCCTTAACAATTGTTTGTACTGAGCCGCATTGTAATTGTACCCATTCTGCAATGTTAAATAACGTTGTTTATCCATTCACTAGCTATATTAAGCGATGATAGGCTAGCCGAGCCACAATGCTATGGTCGCTGCCATTAACGTTAGCATGTAAGCTAACGTCAACAACAATGGCGTCGATACTTTTTCTAACAGGAGTGAGTGTGGGCGTCTCTACAGTGACAAAGCCTGAACCGGATATCACAGGTTCACCCTTCTCATTGGTTGAAAATGGCCTTCATGTTTGTACATCGCCATCTGTTGCTTTGGCATTCTACTGCATGTATATTACATCAACAGTGTTAAACCACTGTGAGCGACCTGGAGTGGATTGGAGCGGAGGAGAACTCTCGCTCCGGACGTCGCGCCGACCCATTTTAAAACCCACTCCTCGCTCACGTCAAAACCGCCCGCTCCGCGCCGCTCACGCTCCGCTCACATGGCCTGTCTCTCACACACACTCTCCCAGCTCTCTTTCTCTCTTGCCCCTTCCTCATCTCTCTCACCCCCTCTCTCTCTATACATCTCACTCACACACACACTGACACACACACACAGACACTTCAGAAACAAACATAGTATCAATGGGCCTCATTCAACAATACGCTCTTATTATTTGTCTTATATTCTTGCTTACCTGTCTGTTAAGAGAACAATAAGAAAAGCCACCGCCACATTCATCAAGCTGTTCTTAAAGTCCAAATCTGTTCTTACCCAGGTTTTTTTAATGGTGAATCCCACTCATTCTAAACTGGATACGCGTTCTCGCCAGGGTTTCCGTTAGAAAAAATTGTTGCCGGTCTCCGTGACCTGCAAGATTTCAATCTACCGGACAAATGAGATTAATTCCGGTCATAGTTTATTGAGCTTTAAAACAATTGATATAGGCTATATAAAGAATGTCATCCTCAAGGCATGTAGATTTATAATAGTATTACTTAAAACGAGGCTACTTTTGCGTATAGTCATTAATATATTCCAAATAAAATAAGTCCCTCGATACTCCGTGCTGCTGCTGACTTGAAATAAAATAGACCGCGTATGTGGGCAGTCGGTCCGACACTAAACAGCAGTCTGTTATAATCACATTTTTATGAGCTAACGAATTCCGTTATATTGGACATTTGTATTAATTATATCAAGCGAAGAACTGAGAAATGTTGCAGAGAGACGGCAACATTATCGTGGGTTTGCGTGACGACTCTCTCCACCTCGCAACGACTTGGTGCTGGTCATAATGTCCGGTGAAAACAACACCCTCCAAGCACAACTTGACCACCCGAACCGTACCAAAACAGGCCAAAATTAAATAGCCCATGCGACGAACGATTCATTACATTCGTTTCATCGTTGCTCCACCAAGCAGCCGGTCCAACAATGAAAGCTGTTATCAGCGCGAGCCGGCCGCAGTTAGTTTGCAAGAAGCATCCAGCTGCAGACCCGCAGAGCAGCTTTCCAGGTCTGGGGACCGCACTGTGCCAGCAAAGCTGGTGGGTTCTGTGGGTCTGCAGCTGCATGCCTTCCGCAAATCCAGCAGCAAGCTCTCGCTGAGCGAAGCAACGACAACAAACGCAATGATTGTTTCGTTCATCGCATAGGCCACCCAACTCCAGCCCATCCAAATACAATTCAAATAATCAAACTGTGCCCAGAGGGAACTATTTTCACCGGACACTATGACCGGAGAGATTAAATATGTCGGACTTCAACAGATTTTGCCGGTCAAATACCGGTAATTACCGGCTAACGGAAACGCTGGTTCTCGCGCAAGTCATTTGCATACAGAGACACGCCTCGCGGGCTCATTATAATACGAGAGCCGTGGGTCTGCATTTTATAGAGCGGATCCCCCTGGCCGTATTGAAGCGCTGGAGCGCTTTGCGATGGATAAAAATTAGATAGGAATCAAATGTATTGTCATCATACAGCACCTATAGCTATATAATGGAATATACTGTATTAATATAGACACAACGTCATCCACGATTGGTTGGTATTTTCTAAAGTGGTCGCGTCCAATAAACAAGTGACTGCGGTCACAAAATCCCCAGGCTTGCAAACCGCAGTCACGAAAGGGGCTAGGTTCATTTAGTGCAGAAACGGATCGGAAACGCTGCAAATTAAACACAATCAAGGGTCATTTTCTTCAGTGCATCTCAATGCCAAAGAGCTGCTGTGTTACGCTTTGTACTAGTAATAACATAATCAAAAATCCAAATCGAAAGTTTTATATAATACCAGTTGAGGCATCACGGATAGCTGGCGGCTATGAAGAGGGCGTATGTGACTCTAGACGGGAGAGTCGATCAAAGCAGACCCTGGCCCCCCCAAGTCAAATCATACGTATGTCTGCTCTACCCATTTCATAACAGGTGAGAATAAGGAACAAATATGTATATATCGTAAATTAAGTTTTATTGGCTGTGAGGCTGTAAACAGCAGAGAAATGTTAGCGGCTAGCTACTTCACCATAACGTTAGTCCATTCTCTTAAAGTAGCCTACATGCCTTTTTTTCCTGCCTTAGAATCACCAGAAAGGCTTTCGAAATAGTGAAATGCCATGTTGAAAACAAATTATATGAAAAGGTTATGAAATGAACAAGAAAGTGATAAAATATGTAATAAAAACGGATCTCAACGCATACATTTGATCTAGAAATCAGTTTGTTTTCCACCATACCAAGATGGCGGCGGTAGCACTTAATGGCGTCGTGAGCACACACATTTATCTATCATTCACAGATAGACTGAGGTTAGAATTGGACATTAGAAAATAAACAATTCAAAACACAATTGACCAAAAACAAACATCACGACATACCTGTCATGTAAAAGAAATATACAACGCGTCAGCATTAAGCACTTAATGGCGTCGGTAGCACACACATCTGCGCTTGGAGAAAACTCCAGTACGGCCAAATCTCTTATATAAACAACTGCACATCATTAACATCCAATTACTGTGCAAACCCGGTTCATTATTTGGAAACTTATTTTACAACATAATCGACTCTTAAGACCAGAAATATATATCAAGGTAACTCGGACAACTACGTACCTTCTATCATCCACAGGACAGTCTCTGAGGTATAAACGGGACGTGAAGCCAGATACCATAACGTCGCTCGCGCGAGAAAAAAGCAAACACGTCACTTCGGGAGGAAGTGACGATTTCAAAATAAAAGACCCAGCTCCCAAAAACGACCCTCTGCTACAACTTTGAGAATACAAAAATTACAATAAATAATAACAAAGCAATAAAATAAAACGTGAGGGATTATTTGTGGAATGCATAACGTATATTAAATATACCTGCTACATTAACACCCTCTTCCTATATTACTGTAGCTGCTGTAGTCATAGAACAGTACAGTATATGGATTGTTGGTCCAGTGTTGCCAGATGGGAAATGTTAAAGTATCGTACCGGAGGCTTAAAATGGTCGTATGCAAGTCAAGTCATAATAACCACGACAACAAATAGGCATGAACTTGTAATTTCAGAAAACATGTTTTTATTGATGGATGAATGAATGAATGAATGAATGAATGAATGAATGAATGAATGAATGAATGAATGAATGAATGAATGAATGAATGAACGAATGAATGAAAACTTTATTTAACAGATTGTAGAATGGGTACAATGCAGTACGGCTCAATACACACAATTGTTAAGGGGATGCAGACCAGAGAAAGACGTTTGTCTTGTTTACATCAGGGTCCCCCATTTTCAATTCATAGTGACATTTATGACATACACAACATACATGACATTTATGGCATAGGGACATACATGACATACAGGTATATAGTACTGTTACATTTGTGACATATACGATATGCAAATATACAGTACTGTTACCCATAGATCCTAACAGAGAATATATACATATGATGGGGAGGAGACTGTACATTAGGAGGGGGTGGGTGGGTGAAAGAAAAAAAAATATATAATATACGGTGGGGAGAAAATATATACATATGGTGGGGAGGAGACTGTCTATTAGGAGGGGGTGGGGGGGGGGGGTTGGACATTTACGGTGGCCAGTTTCGAATTGCAGCCTCCCGTAGGTGCTCTTTAAGAGCGGTTTTGAATGTGGGTAGGGATTCACATCTATTTTACGGCTGTGGGTAGGGCGTTCCACATTGTTGTGGCATAATTGCGAAATGTGTTTAGTCCCTTGTTTGTGCCGAATCTGGGTTGCACATGAGTTGTGGAACTCCCTCTGGTGTTGTGGGCGTGGTATTCACTGACCTTTGGGAAGTATTTCGACATGTACATGGGTACCTGTGTGGTGTAGTGTATCTTGTAGACCAGGCCCATTGCAAGTTGCTGTACTCTGTCGTCTACTCTGCCGGTGCAGATTATGCAGAGTTAGTTCTGAGCTGAGTCTTTTTTCAACCTGTAACTTGTTCTTGTCAGAGACCAGCAAGGCTGAGTCATCCACGAACAAGAACAAGCTGCAGTCACAAGCTGACAACATGTCATTTGCATAAATTAGGAACAGTAGCGGTCCTAGTATGCTTCCTTGTGGAACACCACAGCTCACTGTGAGGGGGGGGGGATAGAGTACCGTTTACCTCCACCATCTGTTCTCTCCCCTCCAGGTAGGATTGCATCCAGCTCACTGATAGACTATAAAAATCAATTGCTTTTGGCTTGTCAATCAGAATGGAGTGATTGACAGTGTCGAAGGCCTTTTGTAGGTCCAGCATGACCATGCCGCAGTATTTGCCCGCGTCCACCTCTTGTTTGATGTGGTCGTTCAAATAGAGAAGGCATGTGTCAGTAGAGTGGGATGTTCTGAAGCCAGATTGGAATTCGTAGATTAGATTTTTTTTTGTGACCGAACGTGACCGAACTCGCACCAATTACGTCAAATAAAACTCTGTGGTGATGACCAAGTATCCGTTCGCGAGGAAAGATCTAGTCCCAACTTAAAAATTCTGATTGCACAAAACGGGCAGGATTGTAAATGGAGAACTTTTTATTCCTAAATCTACACCAATACATCTTTCACCCAGAGTTAACATTGAGTAGTCCGCCGAGGTGGGAACGGGATGAACCGATACAGCCTTTAATTTACGGCCTACTACGGTCATTCAGCATCACAAGGAGAAATTGCATTGAAATCTCCTGTCCACGCCACTAGGGGGCGCACCTGTCCCATTGACCTCTAATATCCAACTGAGGTGGGGTGGGGGTGACATACCAGATTTACAAATACAGTACTGTTTGTGATACAAAAAGAGTCTAAAAAAGAGAGTATATACATTTGACGAAGAAACTGTACATTGGAGGAGGTTGGTAGGTGTGGGGGGGGGGGGTTGGGTAGGTGGGGTGGGGGGGGGGGACTGTACATTGGAGGTGGTTGGGTGGGTCGGGTGGGGGGGGGGGTTGTGTAGGCGGGTGGGGTAACTGTACATTGGATTATCGACGAAACCTTACTTGGTCCCAAGAAGAGGGTCTTGTGTATTATTGGGTTAGGACATTTACTGCACATTGGAGGGGGTTGGGTTAGGACATTTATGGGGACCCGGTTTTGAATTGCAGCCTCCCGTAGGTGCTCTTTAAGAGCGGTTTTGAATGTGGGTAGGGATTCACATCTTTTTACGGCTGTGGGTAGGGCGTTCCACATTGTTGTGGCATAATTGCGAAATGTGTTTAGTCCCTTGTTTGTGTCGAATCTGGGTTGCACATGATTTGTGGAACTCACTCTGGTGTTGTGGGCGTGGTATTCACTGACCTTTGGGAAGTATTTCGACATGTACATGGGTACCTGTGTGGTGTAGTGTATCTTGTAGACCAGGCCCATTGCAAGTTGCTGTACTCTGTCGTCTACTCTAAGCCATCCTATAGGTAGTCAAAGTGGGCAGGGTCGAGGTGGGTTCTAGGAGTAAGGTCAAGTAGTAGTCTGACCAGTTTGTTTTGTGATGTTTGTAATCTTGTTTTTAGCGCCTTTGAGGTGCTTTGGTACCATGAGGTGCAAGCATAGTCATAGTACCCTTGAATGAGTGCTCCTGCCAGAGTCTTCAGGGTATTCTTGTTTACCAGAGAGGAGATCCGGTACAAGAATCTAGTTCGTTGGTTGACTTTTTTGATTACATTGGATGCCATTTTGTCACAGGAAAGATTTGCCTCTAGGATGGAACCCAGTTATGTAATTTCATCTTTCCTTGTGACAATATTGTCACCCACTGTAACTGAGAAGCCGTCGGTCTTGCTGAGTTTGTTATTTGATCCGAAGAGAATGGACTCTGTTTTACCCAGGTGTAATGATAGTTTGTTATTAGCGAGCCCCGTGCAGATTTTGCCTAGTTCAGAGCTGAGAGTTTTTTCAACCTGTAACTCATCACTTCCTGATGAGCTCCATACTTGATCCACTACTGTTGGGATTTAGGCCAATAAGAGCTACATTCACTGTATGACGAAAGGGGATATTTTGAGAGGCAGGCACAAGCACCCAATCAGTGTGAAATGTATATAAAGTAGGCAGATGAATGAGAGAACTGTTTCACAATAGAACTATCTTGTTTCACTTTAAAGTAACACAATAGCAGAGTTATAGACATAAACATTATATTTTGATCGAACTATGAACGTGTCTCAAATGCAAGGAAGCTTCCTATCACCTTGCTACCTAACTAGGAACCTTCCTAATTAGGTACCTCGTTTGGATGTAGGTAATAGAAAAAGCATTCGTTTGAAACAGCCTTTCTAACCGGCAACACATGACTCCAGCTGAGTTCTATAGGCAGGAGCTCAGGCCCCCAGCCGCTGTCTCCACTGGTCCTATGGTTTTAAGCAGAAACACAAGTCAGTCTATGTAAATATTACATTTCTAATTCACTGGTCCTATAGTTTTAAACAGAAACAAGTCAGTCTATGTAAAGATTACATTTATAATTCACTAGTGTCGAATAGATATCCCTTTCCAATGTACAGTTTCTTCCCCCTCAAATGTATATATTCTCTTTTAGAAACTATCTGTAAATAAACAGTACATTTGTATATCTTGTATGTCATAAATGTCTGGATGTAACAGTACTGTATATATCTGTATGTTGTGTATGTCATATATGTTACGATGAATTGAAAATGGGGGACCCAGGGGAGCTCCAGTAGCTCACCACGTACCGCGAGTGCTATTTCAGCGCCGTGGACAACCGTGCTCGTCACGGATCTGGGGCTGAGCGCGTTCGAATCCCGGACGGCAGCCGTGCCTTTCCCAGAGTGTCTTCCCCCCCATCTGAACCCTTTCAGCCTGCTTCTGTCGGTCGAACTTGACCAAGTATGAATGCGATGAAAAAGCGATAAACGCTAAAAGAACCAGCTGACTGGTCAAAGTAAAAAAAAAAAAAAATACTTAACAATTGTGTATATTGAGCTGTACTGTATTGTATCCATTCTGCAATGTGTTAATAAAATCTCCAATCAATCAATCAATCAATCAATCAATCAATCAATCAATCAATCAACACTGAAGCCAGAGCAGAGACTCTGCAGTTACCACAGCTCGCCACTAGAGGGCAGTAAGATTTGTACCATTTGAGGCGTGGTCCGGCGAAAATTTTAGAATTTCTTTTAGAATTTTAAATGCATCAATTTGGTGCACTTTGAGGGTCAAGTAGAGATCAACATACTGTATGTATAAAACAACAGCCTAGAGGCTTTTAACCTCTTAAGCCCGAGCCCTATTTTCTGAAAATCCGCCTAAAAATACATACATAAGTAAATGGAAGATTGCTCCACTTCTACAAGGTTAATTTGCATGTTATTGGTATAGGGACATCTATGGACCTCAGGGAATGTTTTCCCATTGTCAGAAATAGTGTGTCTATTACTAGGCTTGCTTAAATTACCTCCTGAGGCCCAAGCTGTTTTTTTTACCTGCATTTTTTATTTCTCTTGGCTATTTGGGCTTATTGGACCCTAATTAGAATAAAAACTAAATATCATCTTTTGATATGTACTTTTAGAGAAAAATGATGTCCACATAATATGGATTCTTGGTCCGAACTTCCATAAAACCCAATTAAGTCACCATTGTGTAATATAATGAAAAACTCTTTATTTCCACCTTGAACACAGCAGTTTTTTTTCTGACTGCTTTTGCATGTATTAATAACACATACACACACATTTTTGAACATGTTATTTTTGAACATGTTTTGAATATCAGAGTAAAAATGGAAACAGGGCAGTACATACAGGATACAGTACATACAGGATACAGTACAGTACATACAGGATACAGTGCAGTACATACAGGATACAGTACAGTACATACAGGATACAGTGCAGTACATACAGGATACAGTACATACAGGATACAGGGCAGTACATACAGGATACAGTACATACAGGATACAGTACAGTACATACAGGATACAGTACATACAGGCTACAGTACAGTACATACAGGATACAGTGCAGTACATACATGATACAGTACAGTACATACAGGATACAAGGCAGTACATACAGGATACAGTACATACAGGATACAGTACATACAGGATACAGTACATACAGGATACAAGGCAGTACATACAGGATACAGTACAGTACATACAGGATACAGTACATACAGGATACAGTACATACAGGATACAGTGCAGTACATACAGGATACAGTACATACATAACCCAACTAATTTATGTATGTATATATGTATTTAGTGATTGAATTGGTATGTATTACATTTAGACAATGTACAGCCTTTTAACTGCACCAGATATACTTGTTTTCTCATTTTACATGTGTGCATGTTTACTAGTATATTAGCTGTTTCGACGAGCTTCAGTCCATAAGTACACAAACGTGTACATCATGTTTAGCAACATGCTAAGTTCTTATTTTTACACTTTTCTTTTCAAATTTGCTTGTCGTGACAAATGTCCAACGCTTATATACATATCTAAATAAGAATAAGCCATAAAATAAGGCAGGACTTCTTACCTGGTCGATGTTTGTGTCTGGAGTTGCCACTTGAATCTTCCCTCCTATTCGCCGCCATGTTGAATTTTTACCAATGTATGTTATACTCTTCTGACACCACCAGATGTCCACATATGTAGCCATAAGTCCCCAATTCAGCAGTGTACACAATTGTGGACATACAAGCTAAAAAGTGCTGTCCACGCATGTGACTGTGGTAATATTGCCTTGGAATTTCATAATTAATATGTGTGAATAAATTAGAGAACCATACTGCAAAAAGGAATGTGTGCCCTTTCAACAGTAGAGGGTGTTTTAAGTGATACTGGTGTTACAAGAGACAAAGGTCACCCCCACTAGGTGATCAGATTAGTACTGTATGGTAAATAAGGCCCAAAGGGTTAAAGCGATCATGTCACACCCCCCCTCGTGAGACAAGCCAGGTCCCTTCATCTCAGCAAAAGATCACACGGACGTGGGCCACCGATGGGCCCCTTCTGTCTCTGTCCCATCAACGTCGCCACAACCCCAGGGGGGGGGCTGCCAGCGCCCACAAGGACACCCCCCACAAGAGATCAACCCCCACAAGAAGACGCTGGATTGGACCAGCCATATCTATTATTGGCTAGAAATTATAGTATATAGGAGGGCCCTAAATGATAATTCGGGAGCTCTCAGGCCGGACCCAACAAAGGGGGTCTGGGGGCTCCTCCACCGCTTCGTCCACCCAGAGACTACTGTGAGCTGATGCATTTTATGTGAGTAAAATCATGGGAAAACACCATTTGTTGTTTAAAGTTTAGTGTAAATCCTTAATATCTGAAACCAGATTTACTCATGTATAAATGTGTACAGCATAGTCAATGTATGTTCAAATTATGTTAACCAAGTGACTGTTTGATGTGCAGTATTTAGGTTTGAGATGCAAACCTGATTGTGATATTTCTGTACAACAGACAGCTGTTAATATTCTCTGATCATCTTTTGTATGTAGAAGTCAACCTTTTATTCACCCTTGGCCCTGAATCAAATAAATCAGTTGAGTTGAAATACAATTCTGGTTTGTCTGGCCTACACGTTTTATTCCTCATCTGCTAAGTCAGAATGAGGAGACCAACAATTCTATCAGTATGAATCTTTCCTCCTCCTTCCAGATAATCAATCTCATTGTATTGTGCTACAATAACCTCAAATTATTGTAGAAAGTCTGTGGGAATTTACTACATGACCACTAAGCCTTAAGAGGTTAAATAAAATTGTGATGAAACACAGGAGAATATGAATTATGATTTTTCTTTGCATCTTTGACAGGAAATAACACCATGCTAAAAATGACCAGACAGGAAAAACTGCCACTGAGCTCGTTCAGTAACTTCTTGAGATCACGTGTACAAAAAAATCTAAGGGAATGAATAAAGGGAAGATGATTAAACAGAATGTTTTGTACTAGATACAGTACTGAATTCTGCCATCCGGACTGCAATCTACTCGTTCCAATGACAATGAATTTGGATTTAGTATCACCAGGCGTGCATGAAGAACCGAGAATGAAATCTACTGTAAATACAGTCAGCTTTATATTTTTTCTTGACAGGCAGTGCTCATCAAACTTTTGTATGACCTCGTCAAACTTGTCTTTGTCGTCGGGTTGAGCAGCAACACAAAGGTGTTGAAGACTTCTATTGCCTCTGTGCCGGCGACGGTGAGTAGCATGGCTATTTTCCTCGCATCTACACTCTTGTCCACTCCAACAGCGGCGAGATACAGCAGGAATTGCTGTTTGAAAGCTCTCCAATTTGCATCCACATTTCCCGTCAGTTTCAATGTGCCGGACGGTTTGAATGCTTTCATCTTCTTGCATTGCTTCTTACTTTTACTCCTGGTACCATGTAAAGATTGTAGTCTACTATCAATAAGACACTCGGTTAGATCTTTATGCTTGCTTCAGCCAGCTGTTTATTGTCCGCAGGTTGTACACAGGTGCCCTAATTATATAGCCCTACCAGTAACCATAGTAACAGCTTGCATGATGTTATACTGCCACTTAGTGGTAGCAGCTATGATAGCACTTATCATTACAGTCAGATGTTACCTTTTTCTGTATTAACTCGAACCTTAGTGAGAGTACAGGAGAGTGTTCCCTTCACTCTAGGGCCGAAGTGGTCATGTACAGTCACCCTGTGCCCCTGTGTCGCACATGAAATGCCTGCCTGAGATGGTGTCCCGAATAAACAGTAGCCTGCCGGCCCCACCAACGCTCATGGCCACTGTTGAGCGCCGGCTCGGGCGTTTCCCGGCCCCTTGTAAGTACATGGGGGACGGCATTGGTTAGCCCTGGCTCCATACTTTGTGTGAAAGAAACACCAGCCAGTGTCTCTCCCTCGCTGGCGAGGGGCTGCCACCGCAGCAGCAACGGTATAATCCCCATGGTGAGAGGAAGAGGGTTGGTCCTGGTAGAACACGGCCGCACAGTGTTGATGTTGGCTGGCCAAAAAGAACTTATCCGCCTCCGCGGCTAACATACGGCAGTCATTTATTGTTGTGTTGGCCAAGGAAGCCCTTACCTGAACCGGTAACTGGCGTAAGAACAGCTGTCTGAAGAGAAAGTGGTTGGGCTCATGCTCTCCCATCAACGCCAGCATCCTATCCATAACATAAGCTCGGACGGTTTACTGTCGCCCAGACCTTGCAATGAAAACAGCCGGTTAGCTTGTTCCACCTCAGATTGTTCAAAACACTCCAACAAGTGTGCCTTCAGCGTGCCATATTTGTCGTGCGCCGGAGGGTTTGTGAGTAGACTCACCACTCTCTCTCTCTCCCTATCTCACTAACTCTTTATCTCACTCACTCTCACTCTCTTTCACACACACTCTGTCTCTCTCTCTCTCTCTCTCTCTCTCTCTCTCTCTCTCTCTCTCTCTTCCTCTGAGCAGGTGGCTGTTGAACAACACTGACTTGAGTTGTCACCAGGCGCTAACACCATGTGTTTTATGATATACAGTAGATTAGGGTCACAATTGATTAGGAATTTGAAAAATAGACATGCATTTTAATACCAAACTGCCAGTTGAATGTAAATTAACTAAAATGTATTATTATTGATATGAGAAGTGAAAGCGCATTACTGGTTCGTGTCCCTTTTTGGAAGAATGTGCCCGGAATACAAACCAATAAATGGGTAAAAAAAAACACAGCCCAACGCCTAATGATATTTTCCTGTTGGCACCACCCATAGTAGCAAATACAACACACAATTACTGTAACTTGTTAATTTAAAGCATTTTACGCCTGATTTGATGTGGTAATAATATGTCAATGTTGTCATTAATATTGGAATATCATTAGAATGTGGCTCATTGAAGCCTATTCATATTCAAATGGAATCTTCGCGACAGTTGACAGTGTTAATATATATATATATATGGATTGATTGTGATATTTTTTATATTAAATATATCATGCCTCATTGTTATGTATTGATATTAGTGATTCACATTTCTTCGTTTTTAATATTGTATTGTGAGAAAAGTTCCCAAAGGGAATACAATATTTATTTATCCATCCCTCCATTCACCAATCCATACATCTATCCATCCATTTATTCATCCAATTTGTTCACCCATCCATCCATCCATCCATCCATCCATCTATCTATCCATCTATACATCCATCCATTTATTCACACATCCATCCATCCATCCATTTATTCACACATCCATCAGTTCCATCCATTTATTCACACATCCATCCATCCATTTATTCACACATCCATCCATTTATTCACCCATCCATCCATTCACTTACTCACTCACCAGGTAAACAGGAGGGAGTCTGTAATCCAGACGTCACTCACAGCAGACATTAGAGCTCATGATGTCTGTTGACAGTCTGTGGCAGAAGTTAGCTCAGCCTGATCAACCCATACAAAACATGTGTGATGATAGAGAAGAAGTGTGTGGTGCTATGTATTGATAAGATAAGATATTCCTTTATTGATCCCCTTGGGGAAATGTGGGTGTCATGGCAGCATGGGGGAGGGGGAGGGGAGGTACGGGTATGGGCAGGGTGATAGTAGGAAGACATGAATATAGCCAATAACATTTTATCTGAATATAAAAGAAAATACGAGGGGAAACATTTTAAATAATAATAATAATAATAATAATTGCACGCAGTTTATTTTGGTTGCACTGTACTTGTGCTGTATGATGACAATACATTTGGATCTAATCTAATTACGCCATTGGCATTTTTCGTGTTCCACCCTCTGTCCAACGCAATGTATTTCCCCATTGCCCATTTCTAAATCGTCTCGTTTAAAACAAATAAAGCATTAACATTGGCATGGTGTACCTTTCTGTGCTTATTCATCCACAATCTATAGCTCAACATGAAAATATTCGCAATTAATCATAAAAAAAAAACGCCAAATTTTATTTCAACCAAAAATGCTTAAACAATAATGTTAGTGATAGAAGGGAACTCAGTCATATGCATTTGTAACAGTCTACAACAAGTAATTCCCAAGCTTACAAAAAAAAAATAACATGAATTTTTTCATTAGACATTAGAAATACTGCAGTTGAGAGGGCCTGTATAAACCAATACAAGTAATAGCTTTGTTGTGTCTATCAATAAAAACGTATAAAAAGTCACTTTTCACTCACTTTTCACCCCACCTTCAATAAAATATCGACACTTTACTGTTGTAAACGCAGCACTGTCAGACACCCATCTTCACCACAAGGGGGCGATATAGTCCCACTGCAGCAGTCACCTGCAGAAACATGACCAGTGCTTTATGAGAGTAGCCCCCTGTGTGACATTTCTATTGTCTGTCTCTCTCTCTCTCTCTCTGTTCCGTTCTGATCCAGTAGAAACCAGACCGTCTGGAACCAGTTAATTCCCGATTCCGTTTCAACTTGCTCTCGAGAGTCTGAAGTTGTATTATTTAGTTCACGACAACAGTGGAAGGGTTCCCTGTTCGATTCCCGTTCCTCCCGGGCAGCAGCGTGTCAAAGTGTCCTCGAGCAAGACACACTTCGCCCTAATTCCTGACACAATGTTTAGGTTTGGGCACCTCGCGTGGTCGCCTCCGCCGTCGGTGTGAGTGAATGTGTGAGTGAACGGGTGAACGTGAGGAACAAAGAATTGTAAAGCGCTTTGGATAAGAGCTGTTATATAAATGCACAGTTTCTCATTTACTTTCTCACATTAGGCTGGTAAAGATATGCTTCCTAAAGTGTGTAAACAGAAGTACAGGAAGTACCGGCTACAGGCTTTCCGGTTTCGACAAAACAATTATAGAAACGTGTGAAGTGCACAATATTTCCTCGTTTGAGCCACTGCAACGGCTTTGCCTGAAGAATTTACTACATGACCGGGACGTTCTAGCTTGTTTGTCGACAGGATTCGGGAAAAGTTTGGTCCGTTCGGAGGCAGCTTCCAGGGGAAGTACATACACCGGAAATTCTACCCCACAGACACTTTCGGCCGTAGTTCTTTACCAGGCTTTATCTCACGGAGGAGATAAAACTGGAAATGAGGTTATTCTCACATTGTCTCTCCGTTCTTGTCTTGGGTTCCCCGCTCCACGTTCTTGTCTTGCGTTCCCCGCTCCACGTTCTTGTCTTGCGTTCCCCGCCCCTCTCAGGGGGCCCACGTCAGCCTCCTGGGTAACGTGCCGCTGTCGCCGCCCTCCTGGACGCCGCCGGCGGGGTGGTACCCCTCGCTAAAGGAGCGCATGGCGCTCTTCAGCTGAGAAGACGCCCGCCACGACTCCACCTTCCTCTCCAGGTCCAGCAGGAGGTCGGGCACGACGCACTGCTCCACCAGGAAGACCGCGGGCTGCACGACCAACAAGAGGGCCCAGCCCAGGGCGCCGAACCAATAGGAGGAGCCCAAGAGGGTGAAGTCGCGGCCGATCTCCTCCCGGTGCTGATAGGTGAAGAGAGACCAGCTGAGCAGGAAGAAGAACCCTGGAGGCGGGAGAGGAGAGAGAGGACATGTTCTTATTAATGTATAAAGAGGAGAGAGAGGACATGTTCTTAATGTATAAAGAGGAGAGAGAGAGGACATGTTCTTAATGTATAAAGAGGAGAGAGAGAGGACATGTTCTTAATGTATAAAGAGGAGAGAGAGAGGACATGTTCTTAATGTATAAAGAGGAGAGAGAGAGGACATGTTCTTAATGTATAAAGAGGAGAGAGAGGACATGTTCTTAATGTATAAAGAGGAGAGAGAGAGGACATGTTCTTAATGTATAAAGAGGAGAGAGAGGACATGTTCTTAATGTATAAAGAGGAGAGAGAGCACATGTTCTTAATGTATAAAGAGGAGAGAGAGAGGACATGTTCTTAATGTATAAAGAGGAGAGAGAGAGGACATGTTCTTAATGTATAAAGAGGAGAGAGAGAGGACATGTTCTTAATGTATAAAGAGGAGAGAGAGAGAGGACATGTTCTTAATGTATAAAGAGGAGAGAGAGGACATGTTCTTAATGTATAAAGAGGAGAGAGAGAGGACATGTTCTTAATGTATAAAGAGGAGAGAGAGGACATGTTCTTAATGTATAAAGAGGAGAGAGAGAGGACATGTTCTTAATGTATAAAGAGGAGAGAGAGAGGACATGTTCTTAATGTATAAAGAGGAGAGAGAGAGAGCACATGTTCTTAATGTATAAAGAGGAGAGAGAGAGGACATGTTCTTAATGTATGCAGAGGAGAGAGAGGACATGTTCTTAATGTATAAAGAGGAGAGAGAGAGAGGACATGTTCTTAATGTATAAAGAGGAGAGAGAGAGGACATGTTCTTAATGTATAAAGAAGAGAGAGAGAGCACATGTTCTTAATGTATAAAGAGGAGAGAGAGAGGACATGTTCTTAATGTATAAAGAGGAGAGAGAGGACATGTTCTTAATGTATAAAGAGGAGAGAGAGAGAGGACATGTTCTTAATGTATAAAGAGGAGAGAGAGAGGACATGTTCTTAATGTATAAAGAGGAGAGAGAGGACATGTTCTTAGTGTATAAAGAGGAGAGAGAGGACATGTTCTTAATGTATAAAGAGGAGAGAGAGAGAGGACATGTTCTTAATGTATAAAGAGGAGAGAGAGAGGACATGTTCTTAATGTATAAAGAGGAGAGAGAGGACATGTTCTTAATGTATAAAGAGGAGAGAGAGAGGACATGTTCTTAATGTATAAAGAGGAGAGAGAGGACATGTTCTTAATGTATAAAGAGGAGAGAGAGAGAGGACATGTTCTTAATGTATAAAGAGGAGAGAGAGGACATGTTCTTAATGTATAAAGAGGAGAGAGAGAGGACATGTTCTTAATGTATAAAGAGGAGAGAGAGAGGACATGTTCTTAATGTATAAAGAGGAGAGAGAGAGGACATGTTCTTAATGTATAAAGAGGAGAGAGAGAGGACATGTTCTTAATGTATAAAGAGGAGAGAGAGAGGACATGTTCTTAATGTATAAAGACGAGAGAGAGGACATGTTCTTAATGTATAAAGAGGAGAGAGAGAGGACATGTTCTTAATGTATAAAGAGGAGAGAGAGAGGACATGTTCTTAATGTATAAAGAGGAGAGAGAGAGGACATGTTCTTAATGTTTGAAGAGGAGAGAGAGAGAGGACATGTTCTTAATGTATAAAGAGGAGAGAGAGCACATGTTCTTAATGTATAAAGAGGAGAGAGAGAGGACATGTTCTTAATGTATAAAGAGGAGAGAGAGAGGACATGTTCTTAATGTATAAAGAGGAGAGAGAGAGGACATGTTCTTAATGTATAAAGAGGAGAGAGAGAGAGGACATGTTCTTAATGTATAAAGAGGAGAGAGAGGACATGTTCTTAATGTATAAAGAGGAGAGAGAGAGGACATGTTTTTAATGTATAAAGAGGAGAGAGAGAGAGGACATGTTCTTAATGTATAAAGAGGAGAGAGAGGACATGTTCTTAATGTATAAAGAGGAGAGAGAGAGCACATGTTCTTAATGTATAAAGAGGAGAGAGAGAGGACATGTTCTTAATGTATAAAGAGGAGAGAGAGAGGACATGTTCTTAATGTATAAAGAGGAGAGAGAGAGGACATGTTCTTAATGTATAAAGAGGAGAGAGAGGACATGTTCTTAATGTATGAAGAGGAGAGAGAGAGGACATGTTCTTAATGTATAAAGAGGAGAGAGAGAGGACATGTTCTTAATGTATAAAGAGAGAGAGAGAGGACATGTTCTTAATGTATAAAGAGGAGAGAGAGAGGACATGTTCTTAATGTATAAAGAAGAGAGAGGACATGTTCTTAATGTATAAAGAGGAGAGAGAGAGGACATGTTCTTAATGTATAAAGAGGAGAGAGAGAGGACATGTTCTTAATGTATGAAGAGGAGAGAGAGAGGACATGTTCCCAACGTATGAAGCTTTATGATTTTAGATTAGATTAGATAGATTAGATTGGGTTAGATTCGATTAGATTTGATTAGATTGGGTTAGATTAGATTTGATTGAATTGGATTGGATTAGATTAGATTCAAATGTATTGTCATTATATAACATAAGTACAGTACAGCGAAAAGAGGTTTGCAAATGTAACAGTAAAGTGCAACAGCAACATACAATGTACATGTGATTAAACTGGGTATAACATGTATAAATTAGTACTAGTGCTAATCAGATGTATGTACTACAGTTGTAATATTAATTAATTCATTAATTAATTAATTAATTAATAATTAATATGTACAGTGATACAGGTATAAAGACACTATGTAAGTCGTACTGGCCAGCAGTGTAACTAGTAAGAGTAGGTAAGGGATATGTACAGATATAGATATAGTATCTACAGAGATGTAAAAAGGATTATGCAGGTATGTACAGACAGATGTGGATACATATATATACATAAGAATAAATATATATACGGTATACAGCATTATTGTACATGCTATCATACAGAGTTATATGGGTTATATGCAGGAATATTCAGACTGATATAGATATGAATCCAGATGATTATTAATGAAGTACATTTACCATTGTACAGGATGTGATGATGTATTTATGTCTTGTGTCGTAGACTAGGGTGAGCACATAAAGCCAGAAAGGGGCGCGTGCATCTTGTACATTGCATTACTTCACACGCATGCATTTCATTGGGTAAGCAAAATGGGGGGGTTTCTTTCAGGTATTTAGTAAATTTTGCGTGTTTCATACTCAGTTCAGTTCAGTTCAGTTATTTTTTATTTCAGGTTTTGGACACATAACAACGGTCATTCCATAAATCGCCAAAGCTTTACCAGCTGCTTTTGCAGCATTGTCCATTTGTCCGAAAAGGGCTGAAGCACTAGGCTAGTCGGGCCCTACCCCTGAAGACTTACATTTCATTTTCTTTTTCTTTTCTTTTTACATTTACATACATAGTACATATTACAGTACACATTACAGTATAGTATATCTGCAGTATATAATATATATAATAGTATATAGTAGGGATGTCCGATATTATCGGCCGATATCGGCAGTAAAATGTGATATCGGAAAATATCGGTATCGGTAAAACATTTTTTTTCTTCTTTTTTTACATTTATTTAACCTTTATTTACCCAGGCAAGCAAGTAAGAACCAATTCTTATTTTATTTATTGTCAAAAGTATGCATGTTGGTTTAATTCAACAACAAGAGATATGTAATGTTAATTTTTACTTTTTTAATTATCATATTTTGCACAGATAATGCTTACATTTAGAAAGCCTTTTGAATGCATCCAGTGAAATTATTAGTTACCTGAAATTATTCAGTTTTTTGGGGGGAAACCCTGCATATATCGGTATCGGTTGATATCGGTATCGGAAATTAAGAGTTGGACAATATCGGAATATCGGTATCGGTAAAAAAGCCAATATCGAGCATCCCTAGTATATAGTATATAATAGTGTATACAACACATATATAATGTGATATGATATATATAGTACATATACAATATAATATAGTACCATAATATAATAGTATATAGTGTAAATATAGTTTAATATAATATACAAATTAATTATAATATGTTGATTATATAATGTAATATGATATAACGTACAATACAGTATCATATGTATTTTTTTTATTAATTAAATGCAATTAAAGCTCTTCTTCCCTTCTGTACCTATCGTCTAGATTTGAATTGATTTATGTTTTCACAATATGTATGTTCCTCCTCCAGCTCTAGCCCGTCCCACTGACCTGTAGGCGCCAAGGTGAGCAGCAGCAGGGTGGTCGGTTAGAGCAGGGGTTCCCAAACTTTTCAGGCCGGGGCCCAGAAAATAAGGCGTCAGAGAGCCGCGGCCCAATGCACATCGTCTGGTTTTTTTTTTTTTTTTTTTTGCCATGCGACCGATTTTTTAAGCCAAATATCACTTCAATCCTATTAAGTTAGTTCAAGTTAGTTATTCATTTATATGTGCTATTTATGAGAGGGCTAACTTGTTGCAAAATAATAATGATAATAATAATAGCCTCATTAAAATACTACTGTTGCTTCGGTTGTTTTCAGCGTTTTATGTGCATAATCTGTTATTTAGTTTGAAATGTTCGTTGAAATAAGTAGATTTTTAGTTTTTGTTTATTTATTAAGTTAATATAAAACCATATAGTCACATTTTAGAATACAATAGAAAATAATTTTAGAATACAACTAGAAACACTGTCCTGGCCTGCTTCTAAGTTCAGTGGCCTGACAAAAAAAATTTAAATTAAAAAAAAAAAAAAAAAAAAAAAAAAAAAAAAAAAAACGTTTTTTTTTTATTTTTTATTTTTTTTATTTGTTTTAAATCATCTCGCGGCCCATCCGTGGCTGCTCGCGGCCCACCTTTGGGTCGCGACCCCGACTTTGGGAACCACTGGGTTAGAGCGCCTGTCCCACCATGAGCAGAGAGCGCGTGTTGGAGTAGGAGCGGACCGTCTCAGACGTCCAGCAGAGGGCGAACAGGAGACACAGAGCACCTGAGCTCATGGCCATTAGGAACGAGACAACTCCAAACACCCTCTCGGCCTCCAGGGCTGCAAGAGAGAGAGAGAGAGAGAGAGAGAGAGAGAGAGAGAGAGAGAGAGAGAGAGAGAGAGAGAGAGAGAGAGAGAGAGAGAGAGAGAGAGAGAGAGAGAGAGAGAGAGAGAGAGAGAGAGAGAGAGACAGAGACAGAGACAGAGACAGAGACAGAGGGAGAGAGGGTTGTTATGTTGAGACAATGAACACACAACCGTGTAGTTTCATAACTTTATTCGACTGACTCTTACGTTACATCACACAACCCTTACTCGAGCGCTACCCACGCCCCTCTCTTAAAGGCACAGTAGCCTACAGTGTAACTGCTAGTGTCTCACAACCTACACGTAGCATAACAGGACATAACATCCCCCCCCTTCCCTTTTGCAACAGCAATAGAACATTCCAGTCCATGAACAGAAACTGAACACTTCAGTCCACCAACCCGTGGCATTTACCCAGTAACATAGTCCCCATGCCAAGCGGGTGGAGCCCTCACCCTCTGAGGGCGAGCAGGCTGGGGAGCAGGGTCTGGTGGTTGTGGTGGGTTACCTCCCACCCTGGGTTGTGGTGGGTTACCTCCCACCCTGGTTGCTTCCAAGCGGGGCTGCCAACTGCAGGTTGCAGCTTGGCCCAGGGATGATGCGGGCAGTGTTGGGGCACCAACCTTATGCAGGCGGTTGGAGTGCCAGCGAGAACCATCATCTAGTCTGTAGGTGGCCGGACCCAGTTGATGGGTCACTCGGAGGGGTGCTGACCAGTATGAGCTCAGCTTGTTCTTGCGGTGGGTGTGTTTAATCCTGACCCAATCCCCTGCCGACATAGTGGGGGTCTGTACTCTGTGAGAGGCATCATACCTCCGTTTCATCTGAGCCTGTGAGCTTTGGACCTGATCTCTGGCCTTCACGAGCCCAGGGCTCTCGCATGTGGGGGCCGGTTCAGCTCTCAAGCAGTCTAGTGGTTGTTTCATTTCTCGCCCAATCATGAGCAGAGCCGGAGAGACCCCTGTGGTGGAGTGCTTGGATGCCCGGATGGTCAGGAGAGTTTGGGTGAGTGCAGCGCTGAAGGTTTTCCCCTCCTCCAGGCAGGCTGGGATTCCATTCTTCCGAGATTTGTTTAGGCGTTCAACGCCGCCGTTACTGTCAGGATGGTAGACCGACGTCCTGATGTGCCTGATGGACCTCAGTGACAGGAACTCCGAGAACTCTGCCGAAATGAATTGAGGCCCATTGTCTGTGGTGATGACACTGGGCAGGCCCCAGCGCCCAAACAGCTTGACGAGGTTGTCGGTGATGCTCTGTGTGGTGATGGAGCTGAGTTCGATGGCTTCTGGCCACTTTGAGTGTAGGTCGTGCACGACCATCAGGTAGCGGGCATGTGCCGGGGCCCCATGAAGCTCTCCGCATAGGTCAACCTGAATGTGCTCCCACGGCGCGGACGGCCACGGGGTCGGGGTGAGGGGTGCTGTAGCTGGTTGGCCCGTTTTCCCACTCAGCAGGCAGCAGGTACAGTTGCGCACCAGCTCCTCTACGTTGTCGTCTATGTGAGGCCACCACACTGTGTCTCTGCAGCATTGTTTCGACTTAACCACCCCCAGGTGGCCGTCGTGCGCCATGTGCAATACCCTGGCAGGCTGAAATGCGCCAGTGTTGGCGGGGACGTGAGCTGCTGTTTGATGACGCGCACAGCCTCCCGGCAGGCCGGGGTCCAGTCCCATACAGCATCCTTGCGTAACAGCTGGCGCAGAGGGGCCGTCGAGTCAGAATAGTGTGGCATGAACCGGAGGTAGTAGGCAGCCATGCCCAGAAAGGAAGACAGCTTGGACGGCGACTGCGGGTCTGGCAGGGACAGGATTGCTTCGGTGTGGGACATGATCGGGGTGATACCCTCCCTGGAGAGCCTGAACCCCAGGAACTCGACCTCAGTAGCTCCAAAAGTACACTTCTCTGCGTTGAGTGTGACCCTGTGTTGCTTGAATCGCTGGAAGACCTGCTCCAGGCGAGCGTCGTGGAGTGCAGCGGTGGGCGCGTGCACCACCACATCATCCAAGTAGATGCTGACCCCCTGGATGCCAGCCAAAATGAGCGACATTATTTTCTGAAAACAGCTTGGGGCTGATGACAGGCCAAAAGCCATGCGCTTGTACCTGAAAACCCCCACATGTGTGACAAACGCTGTGAGGTCCATACTGCCCGGTGCCAGGGGAACCTGCAGGTAGCCGTGACGTAAATCCATTTGACTGAAAATCGTGGAGCCATGGAAATGGCTAGTCAGCTCCTCCGCTGTGGGGAGGGCATACTTGTCAGGGATGATGGCTTTGTTTACGTCTGTCAGATCGACGCAGAGACGCAGTCCGCCCCCCCGTTTCTTGCTATCACCAGGTTGGACACCCAGGGCGAGGCGTTGATCGGTTCTATGACGTCCTCCTTCACCAGACGATGAATCTCCTCCTCCACCGCGTCACGGAGGGCCAAGGGAATGCGCCGCAGCGGCTGAATGACGGGTCGGACAGACGTGTCCACAGAGGGCTGGTGCACAAATCCAGTCATACAGCCCAGGCCTTCGAACAGTGTCGGGTGATGGTCAGGCCAGGACGCGGTGACCTGCAGGACGCGTAGACCCCCAGCGTCGGTCAATGTGAAGTCCAGAGCATGAAACAGGTCTAGCCCCATGATGTTAGCCCCTCTCCGCGTGATGTAGAACTCGGTGTCAGGGATGCGTCTCTTTTTGTACTCCACAGGTATAGGCAGGCTACCCCTAAAGTGGTGATCGTGGCATGGCCATACCCCGATAGGGCGTTTGCTGCTGTAGCCAACGGCACATGACTGAAGAGCCGGTCATAAGTGGACTTATTCAGGAGCGACACTTTAGCCCCTGTGTCCACGAGGAGTGGTATGGAGGCCCCACCCACACGACATGTGCAATGACTGAATGAGGCCTGTGGGCTTTGTACTGTATTGATGGGAACAGCCCCAGACTGTGCGTGATCAGGAGGAGAGCGACACCAGCGCACAAAATGGTTAACCCTGTTGCAGTTACGGCAGCGCTTGCCTAGAGTGCTGATATATAAATATATATAATATATATATAATATATATATAAATATATTAGAGAAACGCATTTTAAATGCACACAGAGTGTGTGTGTGTGTGTGTGTGAGAGAGAGAGAGTGTGTGAGAGAGACAGAGAGAGAGACAGAGAGAGACTGAGAGAGAGAGACTGAGAGAGAGAGAGAGTGTGTGAGAGAGAGACAGAGAGAGAGAGAGAGAGAGAAAGAGAGAAAGAGAGAAAGAGAGAGAGAGAGAGAGAGAGAGAGAGCACGAGTAATATCACCTTTGTAGTAATCAAACCCCTAGTTGTCAATTTAACGTGGTGCATTAAAACTTCACTCCAGTACAACAGGTAAACAATCAGTTCATCATTCTACAGACGCCATAGCAACGGTACAACCCCACCGCCTGTACCTGAACAAGCAAAGAGGAACAACAGCTGTTCCGTACGCCAGTGTAGTTATCAGTAGTTATGCCACAAAACTATGGAACAAACTGCCCTAAAACATCAGGGAAGCCAACTCAAAAGACAGCATAAAACCTATCTCTTTGCTCAGGCATTTAAAGCGGACATGCATTGCTATTCCTAGCACTATTTGGGCAACTTTACACAATTCCTGTGAGTCTATTGAAGACATCTGTAAGTTTTTTTTTTTTAAATGCATTGTTTTATATTTCTAATCAAGTACTCAAAACCATCATTTTTCAGCCTCAAGATTTCAGGCTGTTATGGCCTGGCTCCGCCCATAAGCACTTTGAGTGACAGTCAGTCCACACAGTCTGCGACTGGTAGAGAGAGAGAGAGAGAGAGAGAGAGAGAGAGAGAGAGAGAGAGAGAGAGAGAGAGAGAGAGAGAGAGAGAGAGAGAGAGAGAGAGAGAAGACAGGCCGTTATTGATAAGGCCCCCTCTCGCCCTCCCTCCCTTTCTCTCTCTTCCTTCCTTTTTTTCTTTCTTTCACTCTCTCCCTCTCCCGTTCGGGGGGGTGTGTCGTACGGCAGGTCCCCCCCCCCCCAAGTACTCCCGAATGGGGGGGGGGGACCTGCGTGCGGAGTGTTTCTCTCTCTGTCTCTCCCTCCCTCTCTATCTCTCTCTCTCTCTCCCTCCAGGGTGCATGCACTATTTTATCAAACGTTTTACTTCTTACTGATGCACTGCTCTGTTGTATGTTAAATACCCTGTTGTATGTCCGTTCTATTTTATAATTTTTTGCCTATTTTTCAACGGAATAATTTTAAACTATTTTTATTATTTGTATTACTGAATGAAACTGTAAACAGAGAACATATTGGGATGCTAGATCCTAATGTAAAACACTGTGATTTTCCTTAACTTGCTACCTGTCTATCTTTTTTATGCTCGCTTATGGCTGTATTTTTTACTGTTGTGAAGCACTTTGAACTGCAACTTCTGTATTAAAAGTGCTATACAAATAAAGTTATTATTAAAGTTATTATTATCAGTGTACTGGTGACTCATGGCGGAGTGCTGATTCTGAATGTGTCAGACGACCACAAGAACAAGGCCAACAATGGGGGCCTGTGTCGGATAAAACAATGAACAGTAATTGGCAAAGGCCTGCTTTGTAGTTCCACAGTTCCCAAAGTAGGGTCCGGGGCCCGCCAGCGGCCTGTCGGGGTGGTTCCGTGGAGTCCGAGGCAAAGCGGTTTAATCTCTCTCATTCAGTTCATTCTGTAGACGCCAACACTCTGGCGATAAGGTATCAGAATGCCTGGTTCCATTGTAGGTGTCACTGTTTCACCCTTTCACTGTTTCACTGTCACCCTTCCCCCGAACTATGAATCACTAAAGACACTTTTTGAACTGCTGATTGAAACGTACAATGTTACTCACTGTGCCTTGTATATATATTATATTTATCTATTTTTAACTTATTTTCTAGCACTCGCTTGTATTTAAATTAAGGCTGTCAAAGTTAACGCGGTATTAACGCGTTAACGCACGATTCTATTAACGCCACTACTTTTTTTAACTTACGATAATTATTTTTTTTTTTTTTTACTAGACTTCACTCAGGTGTATTATTGATACTCTCATTGATACTATGTTTGTTTCTGACTCAAAGTGTGTGTGTGTGTGTGTGTGTGTGTGTGTGTGTGTGTGTGTGTGTGTGCGTGCGTGCGTGCGTGTGTGTGAGATAGAGAGAGAGAGGGGGGTGAGAGATGAGGAAGGGGCAAGAGAGAGAGCTGGGAGAGTGTGTGTGAGAGAGAGAGAGGGGGGGGGGTGTGATTACACAGCCCTTGTGTGGGTGAATGTAACAAGTTCCTAACGTTTTCTTTCCCCTATTATTTCATGCACACTTTATTCATTGTTTTAAATTATTATTTTCTTTTAAGTTATTTTGTGCATCACTCTGTTTTGAATTTGATGCAAATTTGCAATGCATGAGGGTCATCCTTTTGTGTTAAATGGCTGCATAAAGCAAGCATTTGTTGACTCTCATGTTGACACACTACACACTTGAGAGTATTAAAACTTGAAAAAGATCTGTTTAAGGTAGATAAACAAATGTATTAAAGAAATGCGATTAATTTGCGATTAATTTGCGATTAATCGCGAGTTATCTATGGACAATCATGCAATTAATCAGATTAAATATTGTAATCGATTGACAGCACTAATTTAAATATGTTTTAGTTAAGTATTGTGTGATTTTGTGTGAAGGGCGGACTAGCAAAGTAAGATTTTCATTGTATGGCAAACTGTCTGTTTAACTGTGCACATAAATAATAAATAAACAATCTTGAATCGTGAATCTTGAATCTTGAATCAGGGGATAACGTATCAGAATGCCTGGTTCCATTGTAGGGGTCACTGTTTCAGGGGATAATGTATCAGAATGCCTGGTTCCATTGTAGGCGTCACTGTTTTAGAGGATAATGTATCAGAATGCCTGGTTCCATTGTAGGGGTCACTGTTTCAGGGGATAACGTATCAGAATGCCTGGTTCCATTGTAGGGGTCACTGTTTCAGGGGATAATGTATCAGAATGCCTGGTTCCATTGTAGGCGTCACTGTTTCAGAGGATAATGTATCAGAATGACTGGTTCCATTGTAGGCGTCACTGTTTCAGGGGATAATGTATCAGAATGCCTGGTTCCATTGTAGGGGTCACTGTTTCAGGGGATAACGTATCAGAATGCCTGGTTCCATTGTAGGGGTCACTGTTTCAGGGGATAATGTATCAGAATGCCTGGTTCCATTGTAGGCGTCACTGTTTCAGGGGATAATGTATCAGAATGACTGGTTCCATTGTAGGGGTCACTGTTTCAGGGGATAATGTATCAGAATGCCTGGTTCCATTGTAGGGGTCACTGTTTCAGGGGATAATGTATCAGAATGCCTGGTTCCATTGTAGGGGTCACTGTTTCAGGGGATAATGTATCAGAATGCCTGGTTCCATTGTAGGCGTCACTGTTTCAGGGGATAATGTATCAGAATGACTGGTTCCCCTGTAGG
This sequence comes from Notolepis coatsorum, assembly GCF_963971535.1. Classification (NCBI taxonomy): domain Eukaryota; kingdom Metazoa; phylum Chordata; class Actinopteri; order Aulopiformes; family Paralepididae; genus Notolepis; species Notolepis coatsorum. The sequence continues at coordinate 93,888,769 of NC_140167.1, read as the reverse complement.
GGTCACTGTTTCAGGGGATAATGTATCAGAATGCCTGGTTCCATTGTAGGGGTCACTGTTTCAGGGGATAACGTATCAGAATGACTGGTTCCATTGTAGGGGTCACTGTTTCAGGGGATAATGTATCAGAATGCCTGGTTCCATTGTAGGGGTCACTGTTTCAGGGGATAATGTATCAGAATGCCTGGTTCCATTGTAGGGGTCACTGTTTCAGGGGATAATGTATCAGAATGCCTGGTTCCATTGTAGGGGTCACTGTTTCAGGGGATAATGTATCAGAATGCCTGGTTCCATTGTAGGGGTCACTGTTTCAGGGGATAATGTATCAGAATGACTGGTTCCATTGTAGGGGTCACTGTTTCAGGGGATAATGTATCAGAATGACTGGTTCCATTGTAGGGGTCACTGTTTCAGGGGATAATGTATCAGAATGACTGGTTCCCCTGTAGGGGTCACTGTTTCAGGGGATAATGTATCAGAATGCCTGGTTCCATTGTAGGGGTCACTGTTTCAGGGGATAACGTATCAGAATGACTGGTTCCATTGTAGGGGTCACTGTTTCAGGGGATAATGTATCAGAATGCCTGGTTCCATTGTAGGGGTCTCTGTTTCAGGGGATAATGTATCAGAATGCCTGGTTCCATTGTAGGGGTCACTGTTTCAGGGGATAATGTATCAGAATGCCTGGTTCCATTGTAGGGGTCACTGTTTCAGGGGATAACGTATCAGAATGACTGGTTCCATTGTAGGGGTCTCTGTTTCAGGGGATAATGTATCAGAATGACTGGTTCCATTGTAGGGGTCACTGTTTCAGGGGATAATGTATCAGAATGACTGGTTCCATTGTAGGGGTCACTGTTTCAGGGGATAATGTATCAGAATGACTGGTTCCATTGTAGGGGTCACTGTTTCAGGGGATAATGTATCAGAATGACTGGTTCCATTGTAGGGGTCACTGTTTCAGGGGATAATGTATCAGAATGACTGGTTCCATTGTAGGGGTCACTGTTTCAGGGGATAATGTATCAGAATGACTGGTTCCATTGTAGGGGTCTCTGTTTCAGGGGATAATGTATCAGAATGACTGGTTCCATTGTAGGGGTCACTGTTTCAGGGGATAATGTATCAGAATGACTGGTTCCCCTGTAGGGGTCACTGTTTCAGGGGATAATGTATCAGAATGACTGGTTCCCCTGTAGGGGTCACTGTTTCAGGGGATAACGTATCAGAATGACTGGTTCCCCTGTAGGGGTCACTGTTTCAGGGGATAATGTATCAGAATGACTGGTTCCCCTGTAGGGGTCACTGTTTATGGGGATAATGTATCAGAATGCCTGGTTCCATTGTAGGGGTCACTGTTTCAGGGGATAATGTATAAGAATGCCTGGTTCCATTGTAGGGGTCACTGTTTCAGGGGATAACGTATCAGAATGACTGGTTCCATTGTAGGGTCACTGTTTCAGGGGATAATGTATCAGAATGACTGGTTCCCCTGTAGGGGTCACTGTTTCAGGGGATAACGTATCATAATGACTGGTTCCATTGTAGGGGTCACTGTTTCAGTGGATAATGTATCAGAATGCCTGGTTCCATTGTAGGGGTCACTGTTTCAGGGGATAACATATCAGAATGACTGGTTCCATTGTAGGGGTCACTGTTTCAGTGGATAATGTATCAGAATGCCTGGTTCCATTGTAGGGGTCACTGTTTCAGGGGATAACGTATCAGAATGACTGGTTCCATTGTAGGGGTCTCTATTTCAGGGGATAATGTATCAGAATGACTGGTTCCCCTGTAGGGGTCACTGTTTCAGGGGATAATGTATCAGAATGACTGGTTCCCCTGTAGGGGTCACTGTTTCAGGGGATAACGTATCAGAATGACTGGTTCCCCTGTAGGGGTCACTGTTTCAGGGGCTAATGTATCAGAATGACTGGTTCCCCTGTAGGGGTCACTGTTTCAGGGGCTAATGTATCAGAATGACTGGTTCCCCTGTAGGGGTCATTGTTTCAGGGGCTAATGTATCAGAATGACTGGTTCCATTGTAGGGGTCACTGTTTCAGGGGATAATGTATCAGAATGACTGGTTCCATTGTAGGGGTCACTGTTTCAGGGGATAACGTATCAGAATGACTGGTTCCATTGTAGGGGTCACTGTTTCAGGGGATAATGTATCAGAATGACTGGTTCCATTGTAGGGGTCACTGTTTCAGGGGATAACGTATCAGAATGACTGGTTCCCCTGTAGGGGTCACTGTTTCAGGGGATAACGTATCAGAATGACTGGTTCCATTGTAGGGGTCACTGTTTCAGGGGATAACGTATCAGAATGACTGGTTCCCCTGTAGGGGTCACTGTTTCAGGGGATAATGTATCAGAATGACTGGTTCCATTGTAGGGGTCTCTGTTTCAGGGGATAATGTATCAGAATGACTGGTTCCATTGTAGGGGTCACTGTTTCAGGGGATAACGTATCAGAATGACTGGTTCCCCTGTAGGGGTCACTGTTTCAGGGGATAACGTATCAGAATGACTGGTTCCATTGTAGGGGTCACTGTTTCAGGGGATAATGTATCAGAATGACTGGTTCCCCTGTAGGGGTCACTGTTTCAGGGGATAATGTATCAGAATGCCTGGTTCCATTGTAGGGGTCACTGTTTCAGGGGATAACGTATCAGAATGACTGGTTCCATTGTAGGGGTCACTGTTTCAGGGGATAATGTATCAGAATGCCTGGTTCCATTGTAGGGGTCACTGTTTCAGGGGATAATGTATCAGAATGCCTGGTTCCATTGTAGGGGTCACTGTTTCAGGGGATAATGTATCAGAATGCCTGGTTCCATTGTAGGGGTCACTGTTTCAGGGGATAACGTATCAGAATGACTGGTTCCATTGTAGGGGTCTCTGTTTCAGGGGATAATGTATCAGAATGACTGGTTCCATTGTAGGGGTCACTGTTTCAGGGGATAATGTATCAGAATGACTGGTTCCATTGTAGGGGTCACTGTTTCAGGGGATAATGTATCAGAATGACTGGTTCCATTGTAGGGGTCACTGTTTCAGGGGATAATGTATCAGAATGACTGGTTCCATTGTAGGGGTCACTGTTTCAGGGGATAATGTATCAGAATGACTGGTTCCATTGTAGGGGTCACTGTTTCAGGGGATAATGTATCAGAATGACTGGTTCCATTGTAGGGGTCTCTGTTTCAGGGGATAATGTATCAGAATGACTGGTTCCATTGTAGGGGTCACTGTTTCAGGGGATAATGTATAAGAATGCCTGGTTCCATTGTAGGGGTCACTGTTTCAGGGGATAACGTATCAGAATGACTGGTTCCATTGTAGGGGTCACTGTTTCAGGGGATAATGTATCAGAATGACTGGTTCCATTGTAGGGGTCACTGTTTCAGGGGATACCGTATCAGAATGACTGGTTCCATTGTAGGGGTCACTGTTTCAGGGGATAACGTATCAGAATGACTGGTTCCATTGTAGGGTCACTGTTTCAGGGGATAATGTATCAGAATGACTGGTTCCCCTGTAGGGGTCACTGTTTCAGGGGATAACGTATCAGAATGACTGGTTCCATTGTAGGGGTCACTGTTTCAGTGGATAATGTATCAGAATGCCTGGTTCCATTGTAGGGGTCACTGTTTCAGGGGATAACATATCAGAATGACTGGTTCCATTGTAGGGGTCACTGTTTCAGTGGATAATGTATCAGAATGCCTGGTTCCATTGTAGGGGTCACTGTTTCAGGGGATAACGTATCAGAATGACTGGTTCCATTGTAGGGGTCTCTATTTCAGGGGATAATGTATCAGAATGACTGGTTCCCCTGTAGGGGTCACTGTTTCAGGGGATAATGTATCAGAATGACTGGTTCCCCTGTAGGGGTCACTGTTTCAGGGGATAACGTATCAGAATGACTGGTTCCCCTGTAGGGGTCACTGTTTCAGGGGCTAATGTATCAGAATGACTGGTTCCCCTGTAGGGGTCACTGTTTCAGGGGCTAATGTATCAGAATGACTGGTTCCCCTGTAGGGGTCACTGTTTCAGGGGCTAATGTATCAGAATGACTGGTTCCATTGTAGGGGTCACTGTTTCAGGGGATAATGTATCAGAATGACTGGTTCCATTGTAGGGGTCACTGTTTCAGGGGATAACGTATCAGAATGACTGGTTCCATTGTAGGGGTCACTGTTTCAGGGGATAATGTATCAGAATGACTGGTTCCATTGTAGGGGTCTCTGTTTCAGGGGATAATGTATCAGAATGACTGGTTCCATTGTAGGGGTCACTGTTTCAGGGGATAACGTATCAGAATGACTGGTTCCCCTGTAGGGGTCACTGTTTCAGGGGATAACGTATCAGAATGACTGGTTCCATTGTAGGGGTCACTGTTTCAGGGGATAACGTATCAGAATGACTGGTTCCCCTGTAGGGGTCACTGTTTCAGGGGATAATGTATCAGAATGACTGGTTCCATTGTAGGGGTCTCTGTTTCAGGGGATAATGTATCAGAATGACTGGTTCCATTGTAGGGGTCACTGTTTCAGGGGATAACGTATCAGAATGACTGGTTCCCCTGTAGGGGTCACTGTTTCAGGGGATAACGTATCAGAATGACTGGTTCCCCTGTAGGGGTCACTGTTTCAGGGGATAATGTATCAGAATGACTGGTTCCCCTGTAGGGGTCACTGTTTCAGGGGATAACATATCAGAATGACTGGTTCCCCTGTAGGGGTCACTGTTTCAGGGGCTAATGTATCAGAATGACTGGTTCCCCTGTAGGGGTCACTGTTTCAGGGGCTAATGTATCAGAATGACTGGTTCCATTGTAGGGGTCACTGTTTCAGGGGATAATGTATCAGAATGACTGGTTCCATTGTAGGGGTCACTGTTTCAGGGGATAACGTATCAGAATGACTGGTTCCATTGTAGGGGTCACTGTTTCAGGGGATAATGTATCAGAATGACTGGTTCCATTGTAGGGGTCTCTGTTTCAGGGGATAATGTATCAGAATGACTGGTTCCATTGTAGGGGTCACTGTTTCAGGGGATAACGTATCAGAATGACTGGTTCCCCTGTAGGGGTCACTGTTTCAGGGGATAACGTATCAGAATGACTGGTTCCATTGTAGGGGTCACTGTTTCAGGGGATAACGTATCAGAATGACTGGTTCCATTGTAGGGGTCACTGTTTCAGGGGATAACGTATCAGAATGACTGGTTCCCCTGTAGGGGTCACTGTTTCCACCCTTTCAGCTGCCGTACGGAACCAGACTGAATCACATCTGACAATACAAATATTCTAAAGTAGTTTAAAGTTTAACGTTTTGTTTTATTTGTCACGTATACAGTACATGTACATTACAGTGAAATGCCGGGTTCTGTATGAGCCCCCTGAGAATGTGCTTCATAATACTGTCAAAAAAAAAGAAGAAGTAAAAAGAATAAAGTCCAAACACAACCTGAGCTGAGAAAACCTGACCAAATACACCGATGCTGCCCCCTGCTGTTCAAGATGTTAAATGGCAAGGCCCGTCCACCTCTCAGTACTTTTGTCAAACAAAAAACATCTTATAATAGGTCCACAAGATGGAGAGGGGACTGTACTGTACTGCTCCTTCAGTCAGTCCTGTTCTGCAGTCAGAGCCACTCAGTTCTGGAACATCCTACCAACTGGAATAAGACACTGTGCTGCCTACCACACCTTTACAGACAAACTGTTATGGTTTGTAAACAACCCCAACAGCACGGCACAGACAGGTAGTTCAGAGTTAGCCAAAAACCAGGGCGTATTTATTTACAAAACAGAAATGTGCGAAAACAACAAAAAGCACAAGGGGAGAATGTTCTTGGGCAGAGTTGTCTGCGGCTCTGCAGCTCGTCTTCAGAGCAGAGACGGCACTGTGGCGTTGCGCCTCTGACTCTGCGGCTCTGCAGCTACTTGACGATCCACTCGGGAAGGAAACAGAGAGAGAGAAAATGTCAACAAGACGAGCGAACGGAATACAAGGCAGTCCAGTCCTCCTTAGCTGAGTCCAGTACAAACACACGCGACTTATCTTCAGTGTTACCAAACACACAAAAAACAGATTGGTCCCGAGTCCAGAAAAATGCGAGAAAAAACAAAGCATCCAAAAAAGTACGTTTCCAAACTCACCAAGGCGCAATTGCGCAAAGCGGGCAACGAGGCACTGATCCAACGGATGGCAGAGAGAAAGCAACAGCGGCGAACTCCATAGACGTCCTGGAGAAAACAGACGAGGTACAGCACGGGAGGAAAACAAGCAGCAGCTAGTGGTAAGCCCAAAACGACCCGACACAGAACGTTAGGAACACCAGAGTATATAAGGGCTCCACCGAGCTGATTAGAACTCATTTCAGGTGCGTGAAGGTAATTGGTACCTTGAAGCGTGCGGAATCGGACCAATCCTCACAGTACCCCCCCCTCCAAGGGAGCCACCCGGCGACCTGCCCGGCCTTGGCTTCCCCGGATGGGACCGATGGAAGTCGGTGATCAGGGCGGGGTCCATGATGAGCTGGCGGGAGACCCAGCTCCGTTCCTCCGGACCGTATCCCTCCCAGTCCACCAGGTACTGGAACCCCCGTCCCCGCCGTCGGACGTCCATGAGCTGATGGACCTTCCACTGGGGGTGTCCGTCCACCATCTCGGGAGGAGGCGGATCTGGAGCAGGAGGCATCAGGGGACTGAGAGAGACAGGTTTAACCCGGGACACATGGAAAACGGGGTGAATGCGCATGGACGCAGGAAGCTTAAGACTCACCGCCGCGGGACTGAGCACCTTCTGGATCTCAAAAGGGCCGACGAACCGGGGGTTAAGCTTCTTGGCCGAGGATCGAAGCGGAAGATCCTTGGCGGACAACCATACCCTCTGCCCAGGGTGGTACGTCGCCGCAGGGATCCGGCGTCAGTCAGCTCCACGACTGGCGTGCTCCGATGCCCGGTGCATGACAGTACGGTTAGTTAGGGTTAGATTTTTTTTTTTTTTTTTTTTTTTTTTTTTAATTCAGATAATGGTTGAAGAAGTGCGTCTTTAGTCGACGGCGAAAGATTGGACGTGATTCGGCTGTCCTAACTGGGGTGGGTAGTTCATTCCACCATTGTGGGGCAAGGACTGAGAATAGGCGACTTCTCTTTGATGACCCTCCCGGAGCTTGGATAGGGCCGCTGCGTTCTGAATGAGTTGAAGAGGCTTAGTGGCAGTGGCCGGGAGGCCAGCGAGCAGTGCATTGCAGTAGTCGAGGCGGGAGATGACTGTTGATTGGACGAGGAGTTGGGTGGCTTCTTTTGTCAGGAAGGGGCGGATCCTTCTGACGTTGCTCAGAAGGATAAGGGATATGTACAGATATAGATATAGTATCTACAGATGTGTAAAAAGGATTACATGCAGGTATATAAATGACAGATGTGTAAAAAGGATTACATGCAGGTATATAAATGACAGCATGCCAGAGGTACGAGTTATTTGGAGTTGAGTGCGGCTCCGGTCGCTCACCTTTGAAGATGACGCCCTCTGCGTGCCGGGCCTGGGCCGTCAGCTCGGTGTCCGTGTCGTTCCACGCCGTCCAGAGACCCCGGCCCGCCAGCCAGGACGGCGTCCACACGGCGAACGATACGCACAGGCATCCCAGCAGCCCGACGCACGACTCCGCCAACCGGAACCGACTGATGGGGTCCCCCAGCTCCAGAACCGGCATTATACACCGCTGCTGTCCCGGGAAGAGACCGACGACGGAGGGAGACAACAAGTAGAGACAAGTAGAGACAAGTAGAGACCGGTGAGCTGGAGAACAACACGACTAACTCGTCTCCAAACTGTCCTGTTTCTGATTTAATTAAACCCGTTTACCCCCTGTAGGCATATTAACATTCCATGTCAGTAAAGTGGTTTTGTTTGCATTTGTTTGTTTGAAGTTCAGTTTCAACTCTAAAAGATGTTTCAAGTTTCTCAAGTTTCTTTAATATATATATATATTAATTTGTATGTCATAAATGTATAGAGTTCAAGTTCAAGTTTCAAGTTTCTTTAATAGTTGTCATACAGAAGTACAGAATACTTTTATACAAAATGCTTCTTTCTGTTACGCTCCAGAGACTGTACTAGACAAAAAAGATAAGTATGAAATAAAATAGTATAGCATGTAAAAAATAGAAGTAAAAAGTCACGTACGTAGACAGTGTTCAGTATATACATATGTACAATGTTCAATGCAGAATAGAAGTAACTGAGTTACCATACAATATACTATGCAATATACTAATATACAATATACTATATAGTGCAAAGCAGAAATGGGATGAGGTACAATTTAGGTACAATGTCTGTACATATGAATAATAATCACAATAATAAACATGATAATCATACATATATTTTATATCATTTGAAAGCCCTATAGTTGTGATATTTAATATGGTACCAAATATGAGGTACTTTGAAATGCCCAGTAACTAATAATGTAATAACAAACCCATGAGGTTCTGGTTCTGGAAGGGCCAGATTTGGAACAATAGGCCCCAGAGGGTTAATTCCGCCTGGATAATTTGTTGTATTTTGGGCTGTAAAATGGTCAAAGAATGTCCTAGGAGTAGGTTAAGTGTTTTGCCCTTTTTTCCTTTGTTACTTAATCTTTCAATATCTGGCAGTTATTTAACATTACTGTATGATTAAGTGTGTATTAACAACAAGGAAAGACAGGTAGTGGGGGGAAAGTATTGTTTTTAGAACTAGAAGGACTTTTGAAAGGCAACATCTTATGACAAGGTATGAGCAATTTTGCTAATATTTACGACCAAAATATTAGGATTATATTCAAATGTATTGTCATCATACAGCACAAGTACAGTACAACAACAAACATCTAACCAGAGTGCACATGTTACAGTAAAGTGCAATAGTAATATACAATGTGCAGGTGATTAAACTGGGTATACAATATATGAATTAGTACTACTACTAAACTAATACTAAATTACTAGTACTATAGTTTGTCCAATTTAAGCATAGTTAAACGTGTGATTATGACAAATAATGCCATTGTTGTTCCATATTGTACTATACATTCAACACTGCTTCGTCCCATTAGCCAAACCATGCTTATAATTATGACCAGTGATACTGTATAATCTCATTGTATTGTTGTTTTCTTATAGCCTAATGTGTACATTAGATTGCCACGACACAACTACCCAATTATCACCACCATAAGATGTTCCAAAGATATAACTGAGTAACTTACAACATTAGTACACTACTCGTATTTAAAGCAGCATATCTTACCTTGTTGAAGAACAATCAGTGCTCAATGTCTCTGGAACAGACGCTGGTTGTATGTCTATACTGTACAAACAGGAGTCCAAACACTGATATGTAGTGACTAACAACAAGCAAACCACAAGCCCTCTCTCTCTTCTCTCTTCTCACCCACAGACCATACAGTGGAACATGACACTGTGCCCCCCCCCCCCCTCATGACACTGTGCCCCCCCCCCCTTCATATTGCTCCACCAGTTAGAACGGAAACTCTGTGTCCGTTGTGTGACATCATCATCTCATGCTGCACGGAAAGTGAAAGCAATATCAACAAAGAGGATCCGATAAAAAAAAGGAGAATAATAAACTGTATTTGTATTATAGCACCGTGACCTTTCCTTTCACACAAGAATTGCAGCCCAAATTCACAGGCAGCAGTGATGCAGACCCAAAATAGACATAGGCATGAGCATAAAATTGGCATAATTCAGAGAATTGATTACGTTAAAAAACTTCCCGAAAGAATTGTAATAGTCCTCTGTCATTAAAATCTATAATAAAGATTGTAAAAGGATAGAACTTTGAACTTTGGTAAAGCAAGGAGAAGCAAATCAGACTTTGTTTTAAGTTGGTTTTAAGTTGTAAACCAGTGGTTCTTAAACAATCTGACATCCATGTTCCATAACCCCCCCACCCGATGGGAATTACATCTCTCAGTTATGATTATTTTCTGTTTATTGATTGATTAAAAACTTTATTAACAGATTGCAGAATGGGTACAATACAGTACGGCTCATGGGTATCTATGAAATTCTCAGCCATTAATGTTTCTATTTGGCTCAGTTTGTTGGGTCAATTACGTATGTTGTCAGTGTTGTGTGTAAAATGAAGGCTTCTAACAATGGGTGGAGAGTGGGGAGGACCAAAATAAAAACTTCATTATTATAATATCAGATTTTTATTTAACTACCAAGTGTGTAAAAATTAAACATTACAAAATGTAAACCTTTTCTTTGATACAAAAGTGACACTTTCCCTGTTTCTGAAGTGGGATTTTTATATTTTGATTGATTGTGCTTCACTGCATGTATAGGCTCATCTCTGGTTCCAGTCAAGTTGTTGGCCTGATATTAAATCAATCAATCAATCAATCAATCAACCAATCAATCATCTTTATTAACAGTTTGAGTGCCAGCCATTAATATGGGAAACATGGTTAAATGCCAGGACCCACTTCAATGATAGCGCTCTAAACGCATAATCTCTGTCTTAAATTATGGCTATGTGTCTAATCTGCCTGTCGCTTATCAATGACTTGTTTGCAGTCAACATTGTCGAAACGGATTGTTTTTTAATCGGTTAATTTTCGTTTTATAGCATTTTGAAAAGCCCTAGTTTTTCAGGAAAATATATAGATTCCGTGATAAAAGGCATTTACTGGAATATTCTAGCATACACAAAAAACGTTGGCATTTTTCGGCCTATTTATGAATAGTTTTCAAATAAATGCTAGATTATCGATAGTATATGTGTACTTATGCACGCTATAGAGGCGGGCTGAAAAATCGATTCTCTCATTTCCTCATCAGCGATCACAGCCACACACACACACACACACACGCACAGGGCAAACGCTGAGATATAGGTGAAAACAGCTCTGATTATCCTAAGACTGGTAAAATAAATTCCTTACCTAAGATCAGATGTTATCCAAAAAGATTATTCCAATTCCTGATCGCCATTCCAAATATCGATCACGCTTATGATTACAGTGTTGGGTCCTGTAAATACATAATCCATGCGTTTTCCGGGCCGGCGAGCACAATCGATCCTTCAGTTGGCTTGAGGGAAAAGTAAAATGAGCAAACTGGCCACCCCCCCTTCAGCAGTGTAAAGTAATGGGGTGCAGTACCACAGGGAGAGACGATAGGGGGCGGTATCTTCCCAATTGAGCTCAGAGAGACTCTGCAGCACTAACCCGAGGCTCGATTGATGAAATATGAATTCAAATCGGCAATAAAAAAAAATACGACAAACAAACGCTATATAGCGTCGGGGGCACTCAACGGTCGGCATGAACTAACGACAAAATGCGTCCGTGGCACTCAATGTGTTAACAGACACAGGGTCCACAGAGTAAAAAAACACACAAACATAATCAACAAATTACATCACAATAAATAAAAACATAAGCAGCTCTACAACAGGGCACTGTACCCAATACTTCCAGACACAGGACTGTAACTTGAGGTCAGTGAGACTCGGTTGAGTCAGCAACAGGATGATCCTGTTCTGAGACACATTCAGACGACAGATACATTTATACATCAGGTGTCTGAGCAGAGCATGAAGGAGTTAACTCCAGCAGCACAAAACCTTTCACTGGCGCTGCAGCACCTAGGCTTCCTCAGCACAATCCTCGGGCAACAATCATTGTAAGCAACCTAAGTTTATGGAAGCTAGCCTGCTTAAACTTGAGCCACAAGGGGGCAGTATGGAGAGGAGTGCAATAGGTTAACTTTCACCGCAGCAGAGCAGAAATGGAACTTCTTCCTCTGCATGTTCGCTTGAGCACACAGTACTCGCCGCTGTCGGTACATGTCATCATCATCATCACTCATTTGATCAGTAATAATGTGACCCAAATATTTTGTACTACAGCAGACGGCCAGCACCAGCCCAGACAGATAGAAAGAAGGAAAAATAAATATCCTTATCGCTTTTAGTCCTGCAAATCAGAATGACACTCTTCTTGGCATTGTATTTCACGTCATGCCTTACTCCATAATCAGAACAGATGTTGAGCAGCTCTTGGAAACCACTACTACTTGGCGACAGGATGGCCAAATCATCAGCATACATGATGCTCTCCCCCCCCCCCCCCCCCGAAATCAGCAACGCCCCAACCCTGGACACCTTCAAAACTGCTCTCAAAACACACCTCTTCACCAAGGCTTTTCCCCATCAGTTAGTTTAGATTAGATTAGGTCCATTATCCCCTACCTGCCCTCATCCCCCTTTGTTCCCTACTTCCCTAGCCCTATTTTTTGTTATGATTGTGAAGCGACCTTGGGTTTCATGAAAGGCACTATAGAAATTTGATCTATTATTATTATTATTATTATTATTATTATTATTATTATTATTATTATTATTATTATTATTATTATTATTATTATTATTATTATTATTATTATTATTATTATTATTATTATTATTATTATTATTATTATTATTATTATTATTATTATTATTATTATTTAAGTGATTCACCACCATGTTACCATGAAACACATCTGTTGTGAAGGGCCAGATTAACACTGAGAATCTACGTTTATTATTTTATATAACTTGTATATTATTTATATATATAAGCTATATCCCTTTAAGCCTTCGTTTGAATCATAGCATTACTCGCTTTCCTCATTGGATAACGCCCTTGGCATTGACAGCGCCAACAGTTGCGCCCCCCAGACAAGTTCAAAGACGAGTCTGGACAAGTTGAGACATGCCCTTGGCCAGCGCATTGATTCCAGACAAGAGATTCGGTTGCGCCCTAGAAACCACTCTAAGTATATATTGTGGAAGGCGCAAGCAGCAGCAGTTCGACCTAATGTAGTGAGCAGTTCGTTCGACCTAACCTAACGTGAAGTGAAGCGTGAACCTAGCAACTAGTGTGAACTTTAGCAAGTGTGTGTGGACTTAACGTAATTAGTATCAGAACATGAGGTGAACCTAGCAGCAGAACTATTGGACATGTGAGCAGTGGAAACTACCAGCGGTGTATCGTTACGGATAACTAGTAGCTCCTTAGATACGACCTTGATATTGTAGAACCATTGTTGGTGGATTATAGTGACTTGTGCAAACGTAGTACCGTGGAGAAGAGCATCGTTAATACCATTGTCGTTTGGATTTAACTACCCTGAAGATCTGCATCGGGCTAGCTTCGAGGACGAAGCTAGCTAGCTATCATCACTGCCGTCGGGCACTGGATTAAGAGCTATTACCCTGCTATCGATCACTTGGATTACAAGGACCGGATCCGTATGAGACCCCCTTTCTTCAGTGACCAGCCGGAGTATCCGTCTATTCTTCAATCCTCTGGAGCTTACCACTCTGTGGAGGAAATCACCAGTCTCCAGCTATACCCTCGTTTGCCCCCCTATATCGCCATCTCACGCCATGCAGCGTTCCGGTCTAGTATTATTAGCCTAGGAATTATTCATTCCCACTGACTTTGATACTCTGACATTCTAATATCATTCGCCATAAAAGAGCGACCAAATAATTCTCAGTTGTATATTTGACATTGATAATAAAATACTGTAAACGTTATCTCTTTGTCACCGTGCCTTCTATTGAGTGTCTGCCATATTTAACTGTACTGTCTGGCAAGTAATAATAATATGTAGTAGTGGTTTAATCTATCACAATCTTTAATACAGTCAGGGTTTTGTAACCCCTCAGTTACAATTGGTCCTTCGAGCCGGAGGGTATCAGTAATACTAATCATATTAATAGTAATATGGCCAGCGGCGGACACTCTCCAAACGGCTCTCCCAAACTAGAGCGCCCTAGGCGCCAGCGTCAGCCCCCTCCACACTTGGAGGACTACGCTGTAGTTCTACCTCCTAGCTTATCTAAAAAGACGTTAAGCACGGATACAATTAATAGCTTAAGTATGCCCAACCTTATCGACCTGTCGGCCCCACTAGTAGAGACCCAAGCTGGTTTAAGCGAAACGGACTTAGCTCACGGGGGGGGGGACAAGCGGGACATGACTTGACTATGCCCAACGACCACAGCGCCATCGAGATAGACCTCGGAGCGCCAGAAGATAAAGACCACGCCTCCGAGATGGACCTCGGAGCGCAAGAAGGTACAGAACGCGCCCCCGAGATGGACCTCGGAGCGCAAGAGGATAAAGAGCGCGCCCCCGAGATGGACCTCGGCGCACACCAAAGAAAAGAGTACCGCGCCTCAGAGATGGACCTCGGAGCGCGGGAGAAGATAAGAAACAGCGCCCCCGAGATGGACCTCGGAGCGCGTAAAGAGAACAGGTCAACGCCAAGCCCTGTCAACTCCAGATCACCATCATCAGCGTCATCCCCAAGCGAGGCCGACCAGAGGCTAGCGCAAGTCCTGACCGCCACGCTGACAGCTTCAACCGAAAGAGACCGCATCCAGGGTGAGCGCGACCGTCTCCAAGCGCAACAACAGAGTGAGCGCGAACATTCTTCAATGGAAAGAGAACGTCTCCAAGCGCAACAACAGAGTGAGCGTGAACACCTCAGACTGGAAGAGAGTCGCCTCCAGGCTGACGCCGCAATGACCATCAGACTGGAAGAGAGGCGCCTCCAGGCTGAAGAAAACATGGAGCGAGACCGCGCCAATGCGCAACGCGAGGCACAGCGCGACGCAGCCAATGCCCAGCGCGAGGCGGAACGAGACCGTCTGCAGGCGCAAATGATGGAGCAAGCGCTCCAGAGGGTGACTCCCCACTCCTCCACCTGGAGCTCCCGGAGATCATCACGACACGGGTCGAGGGCACCTTCCCCTCCCCGACCAATCTACACGGGACCCAGCCAACGGGAAGAACCTGCTTACGTCGCCGAGAAACTAACCAAGCGACTACAAAGCCTAGCGGAGGACGAGGGAGGACATAAAGCCCACACGCACGAACCCATCTCAGACCAGGAGGAACAGTGCAGCCCCGATCTCAGCCCCGACACGCTGTGTTACGAACCCCCAACCCGTCCCAGGGGTGAGTTTGAGCAACAGACAGCACCGAGGAGCAGTACCTGGGGGCCCGGCCTCTGGTTCCCACCCAGCACGAACCCACGACCCCACGTACGGGGAGACTCGCCAAGGAGGCCTCTCCCCCTACGCGCATCAGTGTCACAGCCATCCATGGCATCTTACATTGGGACACCCACATTCCCAGACTTTACGCGTGAAGACAAACAGGTAATTTATGACAAATAGGGAGTCCACACGTGATAACAATTTAACAAAGAATGATTTATTTAAACCTATCTAACCACACAAAAACATAAGCACATGAACACTGGAATGTTTTGTATTAGAATCAGTGGTGAGTGCAGTGTGTGGATGAGTGAGTAGATATGCTGTGGTGTGTGTTGGTGTAAGTATCAGTGTAACTGAGGGGTACAATTCGCTGACTGTATTAATCAAGTATTGGTATCATTAAACCACTACCGTATTATGTACATTACTGGCCATACTGTACACAAGTATATGATGAGAACTTCTCCACAATAACACGGTTTCCACACAAGTACTCGTTTAGAATATTTATTACATCAAAAGAATATTAGATTACATTACTTAGATCAATTCGGATGCGCTTATAAGGCAAAGAATGTGCGTAGGCAAGTCAATACTGAATATTAGGAATTATCTAGGGAATAATGGTAGGGAGGTTACTACCGGTTGTAAGCCAGCAGGGGGAGGCAATGCTCTATACAAAGTCAATGGTTCCACAGGCGACAATTACTCCCTGTGTCAGCGGGGAAAGGCAGCCTCTGTACTCTCAATGTGCGCGCCGCACAGGTGAAGCCGTGGAGTCTCTGCTCCGACAGAGACGGGCTCGAATGATGTCCTCACGGGCATGTGTAGATCCCCCAGCAGTGGGTGTAGACGGTTCTCTGCTCCAGCAGCTTGGTGAAGAATGAAGAATATTAATCCTGCCGGAAAGTGGCTCTGCAATCACCGGTGTAGGTATCCTCCATGGTGCGCGGTGGTTCACAATTGAACTTGACGTTACTATCCTATTAGCATGTGGCAATAAGTGCTCTATGTAGACACACAATTACCCACTTCACGTGGTCTTTGACTCGTAATGAAGGCTTACTAATAAATAGCGAACGATACGTTGAACAAACGTAGTAGGATAACACAACTCTATTTGAGGCAATACGAGCCCTACTCTACCGCACGTTGCATAGTGTGGTCAGGCGTCACTTGGGTAACTGAACACGACTGAACTCCAACTCGAACTGAAAGGAACTGAAAGGAAGTCCTGTATTCGCCGGTCATATTTATACGTACGGGGGATAATCAAGTGCCAGCCTGCTCACTGTCTCGTAGCCTTGGGCAGAAGCGGGCATGCACAGACATGTCGTGTCGGTAGCTTTCAAGTCGGCTCTAGGGGGTAAGTCACTGGCGCCTGGTGGCACGCCATCCAATAGGAGAATGAAATATTATGGGCTGTGTAACTACTAGGTTAAAGGGACATTCCGTGTATATGTACAAAGAATATACAAGGGATATCAAACGATATACAAATATTATGCATAAATAAATATATATATTCGGTTTAATCTGACCCTTTGTAACAGCCGCCCCCTAATTAGTCCCACCTAATTAGCTAAGCAGAGACAGATTAACCGCACTGTCCACTACTCAATGTCCGTTGTGAGGGGTCGGTCAGTTCACAAAGTCATGGGTCATGGTCGTCATTAAGCGAGTCGGGGAGCCTTGGCGACTCGATCAGCCTCGTCACGGGTCGGTTGTAGGTCCGCCCTTGGCCGAGCACTTCTGCCACTCTGACCCTTCCGTCGGCACCAGTGGTCACTTTGCTTACGCGGCCGGCCGGCCACGCAGCTCGGGGTAGTGACTGGTCTATGGTCATGACGACTGGACGGGATGAAGGGGGGCTTAGGAGGAAGCGGGCCTGAGACTGCTTTGATCTGTGCTTGGCTGTGCCTCCTCCTCCTCCGTCTGTCTCTCTTGTTTGCTCTGTACCCCATCTGAGGAGGGGCCGGTCCCGGCCGCCCCGTCAAGGAGTCGCTTGGGGTGCTGGGTTCGATGTCAGCTACGTCTGGAGCGCAGCTGAGGGGGGTGGGGTTCCGAACTCCCTCTGGTACCCACGGTTCTCTCACGGGCCTCTCGCTTAATGTCAATAGCCTCTGCTGTACGGGGGAGAGGCCGGTGTCGCTCGCCTCTGTGTGTAGGCAGCGTGTAGACGTGGGTTGACTGTCAAGTCCGTAGAGGGGGCCCTGGAGCGTCCATCCCAGTCGGGTCTGAACCGCGACTGGGCATCCTTTGGGTCCGACGTGGGCCGCCTCAATTGGGAGAATGAGGTCCGCGTGGTCGGAGCCGATGAGCAGGGTCGGTGTGGCGCTGTCGATAAGCGGTAGTTGACGTAGGTGCACATACTTAGCCATCAGCTGTGGGATGGGGTAGGTGTACTGAGACAGGCCTATGTCGTGGCTGGTGAAGACGTTAGTTATACTATACTTGTAACTGAGGGGTACAATTCCCTGACTGTATTGATAAGTATGGTATCATTAAACCACTACCGCTTGTACTTTAACTTCTGGCCATCCAGTACATGATATAGATATGATGAACACTTTCCCACCTGATGAAACGAAGTCCACACAAATGTATAAATCGAATATTTTATATAGCAAAGGGTATATACAACGTTCACTTAATGACATTTATGATTTGAATGCACTTGTAAGGCAAATGAGTATTCGTAGGCAAATCAACATTGAATGTCCAATCTCTGGTTACGCAGGGAGCAAGTATACAACCTGGTTCTTTAGGGAACTATAGCGATGGTACTTAAATGATTATAGCTGGATACACTAAAGGGGGGTCCCGCTGGTTGTAAGTCAGTAGGGGGGGGGGGGGTTAGGAGAGCCGCTGGCGATATCCCATCTGGCCGACGATTTCTTGGGAGAATTCAGAGTGCTGAACACGGTGCTCACAGAACCTCGGTCCGCAGATGAATACAGCTGGGCCCTCTTGTAGACGGTCGCTGCCGGTCCACAACGAAGAGACATGAGGCGACCTCACTCGGGGTAGAGCGCCGTCTCACCTGGACTCCTCTCGGGGGGGTAGTTCCAACACTCAGCAGTGTTGGCCATTATCCATGGCATAATCAAAGCACCCAAAGCACGTAGATAATCCAAGCCGTGTAGGGCTCGCCGTCGTCCGGGTAAAGTAATCCAATGTACAGGTCCACTCGTCCTGGCCCAGAGCTCCTCGGATGCAAGCACCACACGTGGTCTGCCCAGCCTGGTTAAGACTCTAGATAACGCCAGGAACGATGGGGGTACTACTCACTTTATAACTCTAACCGAACGATGCACCATACATAATAGACTATTATTAACTTAATAGAAATACGTCCCACTCGACGGTATAGTGCCAAACTATGACAATTCAACTATTAATCCACACGATGTCTCAATGCCTATTCTGAGGCCAAGTAGGCCATACTGCACCACATGTGGGTCGTGGGTGAGGCTTCACGTCTGTTACTAGGTTGGAGGGTAAAGGACTAATAGACTTAAAGAAGGTTCTACTTTACTTGCGCCATATATATATGCGCTGTGAACAAATAGTACCATTCGTATTTCGCCAGACGTATTCCTACGCGGAACCGGGCTTGTAACGACATGTTCGTCGGCACGATTGAACTTGAACCAAGGGGCTTGGCTGCTGGCGCCAGGTTCTTGTCCAATGGTAGAATGAAACTATTATGGGCTGTTAGTAGACTAAAGGGATATTCAGTGTATATGTACAAGGAATATACAGGGGATATCAAACGATATACAAATACTATTAAATATATATCCATAAATAAATATATATATTCGGTTTAATCTGATCCTTCACAACAATACTGCTTCTCGGGCTGGTCCACCGCTGCTATCTTGAAGGAGACCTTTTCACCCTTTATGGTCTTCTGGTCCCTTCTGATGGTGCGCATGGTCATTGTATCTTTGACACCTCGCAGGCCCAACTGGGCTGCTGCGGAAGCGAGGAGGAGAGTCTTTTCAGACCCATCGTCCAGGATGGCGTAAGTGTCCAGGACCTTGTCCTCGTAGCTCAGGAGCACTCTGACCACTTTGAGGAGCACACGGGGGGTCCCGCTATGCTGGTCAATGTGGAGCACTCCTGTGGGTGGTGACGTAGAATCTATATGGTGCGAGTCGCACCGTGGCTCCCAGTGTCTGCCGTAGCAGTCGGGACACCAGGGAGCGGTCTGGTGGAACTTTGGTGCTGGTGCCACCGCCTCGGCATGGTACATTACCGCGACGGGCCCACTCTGTTGTCCTGGCTGACGCCTGTTGATGTCATGCAGGACCTCCAGGTGGGTGCCACCGCACCTGCTGCACTTCTTCTTCAAGCGGCACTCAGATGCCAGGTGGCTGCGCGCGCAGCGGAAGCAGCGGCGGTGGTCCTTGGTCCACTGACTCACCTCGTCCGTGGTCAGCTTCCCGAAGGTGTCGCATTGGTACAGCCGATGTTCTCCCTCACAGTACTGGCACTCAATCTTCCACTGGTCCTCCTTTGTCGAGGGGGTGTTGTGGTTCTTGTGTGGTACTGATTCGGCTTGGTGCATAACGGTCACCAACCGGCGGTTGTCCGTTTGTCCCCGAGGTCCGAGTCTTGGGCTTGGTCCACTCCATACGAACGTGTCGAGTCGTAGGCTACTGACCTCCCTGGTGAGGAACTCAGATAGGTCTAGGAGGGATGCCTCTGGACCGTTGGGGTCGCGGTAGTCTCTCTGCCGCCTGAAGCGCTCTTGTCGGGCGGGAGGGAGCTTCTCTAATATCCTCTCTACGTTGGAGTTAGCGTACAGTTCGTAGATACCCTTTTCCTTTTGGGACCCCAGCATCCCTACCAGGGACTGTACCTTGATAGACAGGTCATCTAATGCTCGGTTGTCTCTGGCTGGGGGGAGACGGTCAATGTCTCTTATTTCCTGTATCACATAGTCCCATACGCGTCCATAACGTTGGTCGAGTGCTGCTAGAGCCGCTGTGTATGGGGTAGTAGAGTTGGCATAGGCCAGCGCTATATTGTGCGCTCGGGGCACCTTGAGGTGCTTCAATAGGGTAGCATACTTGTGGTGTTCATCAGCTACATCAACCATCATGGTCTCTAAGCACATCCGTAGTTCCGTGTACTGTGCTCGGTTCTCATGGGTGAAGTCTGGAAACGTCGGTGCGCCAAGGTACGATGCCATGGATGACTGGCACATCGGTGAGCGTTGGGGAAGAGGCCTCCTAGGCGAGTCTCCCCGTGCGTGTCGTCTTGGGCTGGTACTTGGTGGGTACCGAAGGTCGGGTACCCAGGTGCTGTCCCTCGGGGCTGGCGGTGCGTCAAACTCACCCGTGAGTTGAGTCGGGGTTTGTAGCGCAGGGCCTCGGGGCTGACTTCTGGGCTGTACTGGACCTCCTGGTCCAGAGTACGTTGCTGCTGGTCGGGGCTGTACTGGGCCTCCTGGGCCAGAGTACGTTGCTGCTGGTCGGCTTGACATTCCTCCTCTTCCTCCTCCTCTTCCTCTGCTAGGACCTGGAGTCTTCTGTTCAGTCTCTCTGCGTGGTCCGGTTCTTCCCGGTTGCTGGGTCTCGTATGGACCGGCTGGGGAGGGGGTTCGGAGACGTGGACAGGATCCTCCTGTTGGCGGGGTCCCGGGTCGCTTCGTCGGGTAGGGGAATGTGTCCTCGACCCATGTCTTGACGATCTCTGAGAGCTCCGTGTGGAGTGAGGGGGTGTCGCCATGGCAACCAGTTTGTCCATCAGCTCCGCCTGCAGCCGGTCGCGCTCTGCCTCGCGCTGGGCATGGGCTGCGTCGCGCGCTGCTTCGCGCTGGGCATTGGCGACGTCGCGCTGCGCATTGGCGCTGGCCTGGGCAGCGTCGCGCTGTGCGTTGGCGGCGTCGTGCTGGGCATGTGCGACGTCGCGCTGTGCATTGGCGGCGGCGTGCTGTGCATCGGCGCGGCTTCTCTCAATGTTCTCTTCTGTCTGGAGGCGTCTGGTCTCCAGTCTTATGCGGTCGTCTTCACTCCTTTGTTGCGCCTGGAAGCGCTCTCGCTCGCCTGCAAAATGTTCACGCTCGCGCGTCTGTTGCGCTTGAAGTCGATCGCGTTCGGTGGAGGCTGCCAGGGTGGCGATGAGTGCTTGCGCCAGCATCTTGTCCGCCGCGCTGGGGGAAGACGCCGTTCGGGGCGATCGGCTCCCGGCAGTACTTGTTGGAGACCCGTTCTCCTGTTGCGTACCGAGGAGATCCATCTCCTGGGTGCGCGTCTCTTCTTGTGGTGGGTCGGGTTCCATCCCGGGAGGGCTTTCTTTATCCTGGAGCGCTCCGGGGACTACCTCGTCGGCGTTGTCGGGGGATAAAGTCGTGTCAGTTCCCTCCTGGTCCCCACCGTGAGCTTGGTCAGTTACATTAGAACCCACTAGGGCCTCTGTTGGCGGGGTAGCCTGGTTGGTAGGGTCGGACATAATTTTACTATCCGCTTTAGTTATTTTATCCGTATCTAATTTCCCTTTAAAGCTAGGTATTGGACTGACAGCGTATGCCTCTAGATAGGGAGGTGGCTGCCGTCTGCGCTGCGGGCGATCTAGCTTAGGAGAACCGTTTGTGGAGTGTTCGTCATCGGCCATGTCAATATTAATATTATATTAATATTACGCTAATTATCTCCGGCTCGAAGGACCAATTGTAACTGAGGGGTACAATTCCCTGACTGTATTAATCAAGTATTGGTATCATTAAACCACTACCGTATTATGTACATTACTGGCCATACTGTACACAAGTATATGATGAGAACTTCTCCACAATAACACGGTTTCCACACAAGTACTCGTTTAGAATATTTATTACATCAAAAGAATATTAGATTACATTACTTAGATCAATTCGGATGCGCTTATAAGGCAAAGAATGTGCGTAGGCAAGTCAATACTGAATATTAGGAATTATCTAGGGAATAATGGTAGGGAGGTTACTACCGGTTGTAAGCCAGCAGGGGGAGGCAATGCTCTATACAAAGTCAATGGTTCCACAGGCGACAATTACTCCCTGTGTCAGCGGGGAAAGGCAGCCTCTGTACTCTCAATGTGCGCGCCGCACAGGTGAAGCCGTGGAGTCTCTGCTCCGACAGAGACGGGCTCGAATGATGTCCTCACGGGCATGTGTAGATCCCCCAGCAGTGGGTGTAGACGGTTCTCTGCTCCAGCAGCTTGGTGAAGAATGAAGAATATTAATCCTGCCGGAAAGTGGCTCTGCAATCACCGGTGTAGGTATCCTCTGTGGTGCGCGGTGGTTCACAATTGAACTTGACGTTACTATCCTATTTTATTACTTACTTTTATTTTTTTCCATCCTTTCCTTGTACAGTGTCCTTGAGTCTGAGAAAGGCGCTTCTCTCTTAAAATTCAATCTATTATTATTTATTATTATCCTATTAGCACGCGGCAATAAGTGCTCTATGTAGACACACAATTACCCACTTCACGTGGTCTTTGACTCGTAATGAAGGCTTACTAATAAATAGCGAACGATACGTTGAACAAACGTAGTAGGATAACACGACTCTATTTGAGGCAATACGAGCCCTACTCTACCGCACGTTGCATAGTGTGGTCAGGCGTCACTTGGGTAACTGAACACGACTGAACTCCAACTCGAACTGAAAGGAACTGAAAGGAAGTCCTGTATTCGCCGGTCATATTTATACGTACAGGGGATAATCAAGTGCCAGCCTGCTCACTGTCTCGTAGCCTTGGGCAGAAGCGGGCATGCACAGACATGTCGTGTCGGTAGCTTTCAAGTCGGCTCTAGGGGGTAAGTCACTGGCGCCTGGTGGCACGCCATCCAATAGGAGAATGAAATATTATGGGCTGTGTAACTACTAGGTTAAAGGGACATTCCGTGTATATGTACAAAGAATATACAAGGGATATCAAACGATATACAAATATTATGCATAAATAAATATATATATTCGGTTTAATCTGACCCTTTGTAACAATCAGTGTTACAATATGTTAAAGGATGCAGCTTGGGTGTTGGTACAACCTGTGCCTGGGAGTGGAGAAAGCAGACAGAGAGGGAATTAACCAGAGACACATATATTGAGGTGCAGGCAGCTCTGCTCTGCACAGGTGAGTCTCATACAGTTAACGAGCCACCCACTCCACCATGCTTCCTGGTGAGTCAGACTCTCCATTTAGCAGGTAGAGTGGGGGTCGTCACAGCAGTATACCGAACTGCGCATGTGTTTAGAGACCATTATGTCCGGAGTACAGGACGAGTCCTACAAATATGCCATCCTCCTCAAGCACCTCAAAGTACCCAGAGCGCACAACATAGCGCTGGCATACTCTAACTCCCAGACTCCCTACTCTGATGCCCTGGTGGCCCTCGACGCGTGTTACGGACGTGCATGGGACTATGTCATTCAGGAGATACGGGAGATTGAACGTCTCCCCCCAGCTAAAGACAATCGAGCCCTGGATGACCTATCCATTAAAGTACAATCCCTGGTAGGGATGCTCGGGTCACAAAAGGAGAAGGGGATGTACGAGTTGTACGCCAACTCCAACGTGGAGCGGATATTAGAGAAGCTCCCCCCATCCCGCCAAGAACGTTTTCGGCGGCAAAGAGATCACCGTGACCCCCACGGCCCAGAACAATCACTCCTAGACCTTGCTGACTTCCTAGCCAGAGAGGTCAGCAGCCTATGGATCGACACCTTCGCGTGGGGCGGCTCTAACACTAAAGATGGACCGAGAAGGTTTAAAGACAACAGCAGGCCCATCACTGTGATGCACCAGGCCGAGGCGGTGTCACGGCAGACGAGTCACAACCCCCACGCCAAGGAGAAATGGAAGGCTGCCTGTCAGTACTGCGACAGTGAACACTGGCTGTCACAGTGCGACGCCTTCAAAGGACTGACTACAGCCGAAATAAGTCAGTGGCTTAAGGATAACCGCTGCTGCTTCCGCTGCGCACGCGGCCACATGGCAGCAGAGTGCCGCCTCAAGAAAAGGTGCGGCAAGTGTGACGGCACCCACCTAGAAGTCCTGCACGAGAGCAATAAACGCCCACCAGGAGACCAAAGTAGGCCCATCACAGTGATGTACCAGGCCGAGTCGGTGTCACCACAGACGAGTCACAACCCTCCCGCCAAAGAGGAATGGAAGATCACATGTTTTTACTGCCACGGCGGACACTGGCTGTCACAGTGCGACGAGCACAAGAAACTGACCCCCGCCGAAATGGATCAGCGGCTTAAGGCTAACACGCATGACGCCGCTTACTGCGAATCACTGCGCAAGGTCCACAAGACAAGACTAGCTCTACAAGGCAACTCACCAACAGAAGTGCTCCACATCGACCCCGCGTATAGTGGGAGCCCCAGAGTGCTCATCAAGGTAGTACGAGTACTCCTCAGCCACAGAGACAAGGTACTCGACACCTACGCCGTCCTCGATGACGGGTCGGAGAAGACACTCCTCCTCGCCTCCGCCGCGACCCAGTTGGACCTGCGGGGCCCAGAGGAGACGATGATCCTCCGTACCATTAGTCGAGACTTAAAGACAATAAAAGGTGAAAACGTCTCGTTCACCATAGCAGCGATCGACCACCCTGAGAAGCGGTACAGCATCAACAAGGCGCTCATGAGCTACGACATAGGTCTGTCAAGCTACGATTACCCCATCCCACAGCTGATGGAGAAGTACGACCACCTACGCCAACTGCCCATACCGCTCATCAGTGGAGCTACACCGACCCTACTCATTGGCTCCGACCACGCGGACCTCATTGTCCCCATCAAGGCGGCCCACACCGGACCCAAAGGATGCCCAGCCGCGGTTAAGACCCGACTGGGGTGGACGCTCCAGGGCCCCCTCTACGGACCTGCCAGCCAACCAACGTCCACCCGCTGCCTTTACACCAAGGTGAGCGACACAGACAACACTCTATTACAGCCCGTTGAGAGGCTATGGACACTAGACGCGATGCCATTCAGGACCGAACGCAAGATGGTTCGGCCCAAAGAGGACAAGTACGCCATCGCTCTACTAGATCAGAAGACTACGAGAGTCAAGGTCGACGGAGTGTTCAGACACGCAACCCCACTCTTGAAGCGGGCTAAGATGCCGGTGAGAGAACCGTGGGCCAAGGAGGAGGGCTGGGAAGACCCCATACCCGAGTACCTAGCTACCCCATGGAGAGAGTGGGAGGGTGAACTTATTTCACTCCGCGAGGCGGTTATCCCGCGGAGTCACTTCCCCCCTACCGTGCGACTGGAGAAGGGTCAGACAGACCTGCACGTCTTCAGCGACGCCTCGGAGGTGGCGTACGGAACAGTGACAAACCGGAGGGCTCAAGAAGAGGGAGTTCTGAACTCCACGCCCCTCAGCTACGCTCCAAGCGACGTAGCTGACATCGAACCCATCACCCCAAACTACCTCTTGATGGGGCGGCCGGACCCGGCCCTTCCTCAGACGGTGTACAGACAGGACGAGAGGAACGGACGGAGGATGTGGAGACACAACCAAGTACAGATCGACCAGTCTTGGGCCCGCTTCCTCCTACGCTACCTACCATCCCTTCCAGCCCGTCAGAAGTGGGTTAAAGACAGGGACAACCTGAAAGTGGATACCGTCGTCATGATAATAGACCAGTCACTACCCCGAGCTACGTGGCCGGCCGGCCGTGTGAGCAGAGTGATTACTGGTGCCGATGGGAAGGTCAGAGCGGCAGAAGTCATCGTCCAAGGGCGGACTTACACCCGACCTGTAGCTAAGTTGATAGAGCTGCCGGAGATCCCTGACTCTCCTGACGACGACCATGACCCACTGACTTTGTAGATTGTTCCAACTCCTCATAACACAGTATGAAGAAGTTGACTGGACATTAATATTAATCTGTGCCCATTTATTTAATAATTAGGTGCGGACTAATTAGGAGGCGGCTGTTGTGAAGGGCCAGATTAACACTGAGAATCTACGTTTATTATTTTATATAACTTGTATATTATTTATATATATAAGCTATATCCCTTTAAGCCTCCGTTTGAATCATAGCATTACTCGCTTTCCTCATTGGATAACGCCCTTGGCATTGACAGCGCCAACAGTCGCGCCCCCCAGACAAGTTCAAAGACGAGTCTGGACAAGTTGAGACATGCCCTTGGCCAGCGCATTGATTCCGGACAAGAGATTCGGTTGCGCCCTAGAAACCACTCTAAGTATATATTGTGGAAGGCGCAAGCAGCAGCAGTTCGACCTAATGTAGTGAGCAGTTCGTTCGACCTAACCTAACGTGAAGTGAAGCGTGAACCTAGCAACTAGTGTGAACCTTAGCAAGTGTGTGTGGACTTAACGTAATTAGTATCAGAACACGAGGTGAACCTAGCAGCAGAACTATTGGACATGTGAGCAGTGGAACCTACCAGCGGTGTATCGTTACGGATAACTAGTAGCTAGTAGTAGAGATGATTGTGGACTTCAGGAGGTCGGGGGTCAAGGACTACAGCCCCCTCAGCATCGACGGGGCACCAGTTGAGAGAGTGAACAGTTTCAAGTACCTCGGAGCCCACATATCCGAGGACTTGACATGGACCACACACATTGACAGTGTTGTGAAGAAGGCACGACAACGCCTCTACTTCCTCAGGCGCCTAAGGAAGTTCCAAGTCAGTCAGAAGATCCTTAGGAACTTCTACTCATGTACAATAGAGAGCATCCTGACCGGCAACATCACCTCCTGGTTTGGGAATAGCACTGCACAAGACCGTAGCAGACTACAAAGAGTGACACGTTCAGCCGAACGCACAATTAGAGGGGGGCTTCCCACCCTCCAGAACATTTACAACAAGCGGTGCAAGGGGAAGGCTAAGAGAATTATTAAGGACTCGAGCCACCCGAACAACTGCCTCTTTGAACTGCTGCCGTCAGGCAAGCGATACCGGAGTCTTATGGCGAGCACAGAAAGACTCAGAAGGAGCTTCTATCCCCAGGCCATCAGGCTGCTAAACGAACAATAATCGCTAAACGAACAATAATCACTATGCAACAACCATCAAATGCACACAGCACACACACCCACACGCACACACACACTCACTCAAACAAACAACACACTGCAGCACCCACTCTCCACACTTTAGATCACACAAACACACTTACACTTTATATTTATTGATAAAGGATTTGCACTACAACTCGTACACCTACTGTGAATTGTACCTAAACTGCACCTCGTCCATTTATGCCTTGCACTATATAGTATTGTATATTAGTACACTGCACAGTATTGTATATTGTATGGTAACTACGTCTACGAACATTGTACATATGTCTAAACTGAACACTGTGACCTCTTTTTTTTTCTTCTAATTTTTACTATGTTTTTATTTCATACTTATCTTGTCATGCACAGTCTCTGGAGCGCAACAGTAAGAAGCATTTTGTACAAAAGTATTCTGTACTTCTGTATGACAACTATTAAAGAAACTTGAAACTTGAAACTCCTTAGATACGACCTTGATATTGTAGAACCATTGTTGGTGGATTATAGTGACTTGTGCAAACGTAGTACCGTGGAGAAGAGCATCGTTAATACCATTGTCGTTTGGATTTAACTACCCTGAAGATCTGCATCGGGCTAGCTTCGAGGACGAAGCTAGCTAGCTATCATCACTGCCGTCGGGCACTGGATTAAGAGCTATTACCCTGCTATCGATCACTTGGATTACAAGGACCGGATCCGTATGAGACCCCCTTTCTTCAGTGACCAGCCGGAGTATCTGTCTATTCTTCCATCCTCTGGAGCTTACCACTCCGTGGAGGAAATCACCAGTCTCCAGCTATACCCTCGTTTGCCCCCCTATATCGCCATCTCACGCCATGCAGCGTTCCGGTCTAGTATTATTAGCCTAGGAATGATTCATTCCCACTGACTTTGATACTCTGACATTCTAATATCATTCGCCATAAAAGAGCGACCAAATAATTCTCAGTTGTATATTTGACATTGATAATAAAATACTGTAAACGTTATCTCTTTGTCACCGTGCCGTCTATTGAGTGTCTGCCATATTTAACTGTACTGTCTGGCAAGTAATAATAATATGTAGTAGTGGTTTAATCTATCACAATCTTTAATACAGTCAGGGTTTTGTAACCCCTCAGTTACAACATCAATACTTTTACCAACTGATTTCCAGTTCCGCGTGCGCGTTCTGCGATCTGATTGGCCACTGACGTTTCTGGTCGTGTGACATGTGCGGCCAATCGTGTGACGCCTGTTTCTTTCACCGGTTAAGCTTAGGCACTCTTTCGAAGTTGGTTACGGTTAGAGTTTGTCTTAGAGCAGGGCGATAGAACACCAGCCGTGATTCCAAACCAGTGATAAACTAGGCGATAGGTAGTTTGCATGCTGTTCGAGGCGGAAATGGGCAAAGACACAGGCGTCACGCGATTGGGCGCACATGTCACATGACCAGGAACGTCAGTGGCCAATCAGATCGCACCAGAAACGTCAGTGGCCAATCAGATCGCAGAACGCGCACGCGGAACTGGAAATCCGTTGGTAAAAAAATAGACGCAACCCGTTCGGTGTTTGCCAAGCTGGACAGAAAGTTCACTCATATAAAAATGTAAGAGTGCAGGGAGAGTAACTCCGGACGCCGTGCCCAACACCAGAAGGAGAAGACAGTATAACCCATATGACCTGCATGGTCTGGTTGGCATACCAGGATTCTAACAATATTACCAGGCACGCCCCTCTCCCTCAGCTTTAAAAACTGTTTCTGGTGAGTTAACTCGGTCGAATGCCTTAGAGCATAGGTGTCAAACTCATGGCCCGCCACGTCATTTGATGTGGCCCCCCAAGAGCTCTGGTAAAAAAAATTAAATAAAAAACGTTTTTTTTTTTTTTTTACATTAATCTTGGGTTAAAAAATAGCGGCGTTAAAATAATTGTGGGTTAATGCGTTAATAAAGCTTTAACTTTGACAGCCTTAGTTATTACACATTCTTACACATACATGTATGTTGAACATCTGAGGTATTGATGAAGTAACAAAGGAAAAAAGCCAAAAGCACTTACTCCTCAGACATTCTTTGACAATTTTACAGCCCAAAATACAAAAAAGATCCAGACGGAATAGGTAACAAAGGGTTGAAGAAATATTGTCTGAACTGTCAGATGCAAACTGGCTGTGTGACATAACCGAGCATCTCGCTCAATTGAATAAGAAGCTGTAGGGACGCAAACAAGTCCCACCCAAAACTTGACCAATATAGTTGTGAACTGAGACAACCCTTATTTTGGAGTACAGTTACAGTTGTGTGTTCATGCAGACACATAATAGCAATTTCATTACGAATTGAAAATGGTGGACCCTGATGTAAACAAGTCGAAAGTCTTTCTCTGGTCTGCATCCCCTTAACAATTGTGTGTATTGAGCTGTACTGTACTGTACCCATTCTGCAATCTGTTACTTAAAGTTAATTAAACTATCTTCCATTAGTTGGATGTATGGCCTCTGCAAGGTTGTGTGCAGCCATTTGTTTTTGTAACATCTGCTACATCTGTCCCACGTGTTCTTTGCAGCTCAGTTGTTAGTTCTGCCCCTCTTGACTGTGACAAAAAGGTTTTGAACAAACTTAATGTCATAGCTTGTATTTGATGATCTTCTTCTTTGTTATTTACATGAATGGTTTGATCATTGATTAATGGAGTAATATGGGGTTCTGATAAACTAAAATTATTTGTTAAAATAACATAAGCTAACAAATATTTGTACATCTATGCAAATTCATATGCAATATGTATAACTTGAATAAGTAATAAATACAGAAACAACATGTTTAACAATATGTAAATGAGTAGCTACATTTATTTTACATTAACATTTATACGGTCTTTGGCCCTTTGAGGGCAACCATAATGCTGGCCCTCTGTGAAAATGAGTTTGACAACCTGCCTTAGAGGCATCAATAAAAACCCACTAACACAGAGGAATGCTTACCCTTATACATATTAATAACTTCTTTCAAAGCATTAGATACAAAGGTCAGTGCCATGGTTGGCTTTGAACCCAAACTGATTGTCAGAAGTGACAGTGATGATAATAAATCAAATAAACTAGACTAGTGCCCCCTTTGAGCATCTCACCCCCCCCCCCCCCCAGCACTCTCTGAACGCTCCCTAGGGAGGTGGTACCGGCCCGGCTGAGAGACCCTAATATAGACAGAATGGATTAGGCATGGAGTATAAACTATGCTACTGTGACGTGTGCAGGGGTGTAAAAAGTACCCAGAAATTATACTTAAGTGAAAGTATGGGTACCGTCTCAAAATCAGAGTATCTGGCTAAAAACACACTTTTAAATGTACTTCAAGTACTAAAAAGTCTAAGTAAAAAACGTTTTTTCTTACTGTCTATTCTTCTGACAGCAGGTGTTTAATCAAAGATCCCCGCGTTCTAGTCTTACACAAGGACCAATCAGCATGGGTATGGGCGGGTTCATTTTACATTGATGGGGATTTGATTGGCTGTTTTTAAATAAAGTCCGGCCGCAGGATTAATAACGTTAACGTTAGTTCGGCCAGAGAAACAAATATACTAATTAAAATGGTTGGACCTGCGAGATTTGTACTTTGTAGGTCTGCATTTTAAATGTAAGGAGTAAAAAGTATGTTTTTTTTCTCTGAAATGTAATTGAGTAAAAGTACAAGTATACAAACCTAATAATACTTGAGTAAAGTACAAATCCCCCAAAACAGTACTTAAGTATTGTAACGAAGTACAATTACTTGAGTACTTTACACCCCTGGACGTGTGTCATCGTGGAAGGGAAGTTCAAGCCTCCAGACCTTCCTCCTGGTTGTTCTGACTGTGTGATGATCCCACAAGGTCAAACCAGCACCACAAGGTCAGACCAGCACCCTGGGGACATGTTTATTACAAACAGCCAAGACCAAGCATGTGGGAAGTGTGACTTAGGTTATGACATTAATCATTTACATTCAGTCATTTAACTGAACGCTTTTATCCAAAGCGACTTACAAGTTCTGTACGACAAGTCATCAGGAAGGGCACAACTCTATCAGCTGAGTGACAATGTTCATCAAAGTGTTGAGTGCTACAGTTTATTTAAATTTTTATTTAATTTCAAATAATGGTTGAAGAAGTGCGTCTTTAGTCGACGGCGAAAGTTTGGACGGTTTTCGGCTGTCCTAACTGGGGTGGGTAGTTCGTTCCACCATTGTGGGGCAAGGACTGAGAATAGGCGACTTCTCTTTGATGATCCCCCAGGAGCTCGGATAGGAGTGGGTCTGAGGCGGCCAGAAGATGCAGAGTGTAGGGGTCTTGAGGGTGTGTAGTTAGAGACCATTGACCGGAGGTAGGCGGGAGTGGTTCCCTTTGCCGCACGGTATGCCAGGTCGAGGGCCTTGAAGCGGATTCATGTAGCAATGGGGAGCCAGTGCAGGTCCCTGAGAAGTGGGGTGACATGGGCTGTCTTCGGTAGGTTTGAGACCAGGCGGGCCGCTGCGTTCTGAATGAGCTGAAGAGGCTTGGTGGCCGCGAGGCCAGCAAGCAGTGCGTTGCAGTAGTCGAGGCGGGAGATTATGACAAAAATCCCACTCTCTCTCTCCCGAGTGTGGTAACTTTGTTGTTGACTTTGAATCCTTTAGAGGAAGAAACCATACCGTACAAGTAATTTTTCTGATTTTCATTTCACGATCTATCGTGCGTTCACACGTGAACCTGAGGTCATATTTACTGAATCCTGTCGGTTGTTGAAACAGACGTGCAGAAAATGATGAAACAGATGTGCAATTCTTCACCAGAGGGTTAATTTCATCACTCAGATCTGTCCAGCTGAGCTACCGTCCTTGACGGAACCAAAATATTTCATTTATTTCTCCTCTTTTTTAATGCTCTTACTAGGCCCAACCCAAAAGATTTAAGTAAATCTACATTAGATCCCATTCTCACCCACAACTAGTTTACCTCGACTGCAGTATTCTGTCATGATGTCAGTGATCATTGTGCTATTGCCTGTGCATGTCTCAAAATGACCCAAGTTCAAACTTCAAACCTTGTTGTGTTTTTTCTAAAGGTATTTTAAATTATTTGAAGGATTTCTGCATTTCTGGACCATAACTAGATACACAAACTCCCCTGCAGATTGGACTGCATTAGCGCTGTAATGCACAATCCGGACTAGGGTATCCGAGTCAGAATATAATTTCAAATCTATTTTGGAAACGGATCAAATCATTGTTCCAGTTCCACTTCAGTCCTACCTGGAGGCACTTTAGTGACTCAACTTAAATGAAGAGCAAGGATGATATTGTTGGGGTGCTTTAATGAGCATTTTATATCAGCTGGGTCTCTTTTTAATACATACTGTATGCAGCAGGGTCTCTAAGCTCTCATTAGTTTTGTGAACCTCTATCCTGTAGAGACCAACCTAGAGACCCCTTTGTTTCAGACCTATTTCCAGTGTGGATATCAGTAAAGTTCTGAAAGATATTGATGAAGTAATCTGGACCCAACAACCTGGATCCTCATCTTTTAAAGTTTGTAGCCGATTCAATTACTGAACCTATTGCCCATATTTCTAATTGATTTATATATTTCATAATTTTTTTATTATCAACATTGGACACCTCATTATTCGCTAAAATCTTTTAATATTGTATTATGTGGACTGTATAAATCAAGGTGGTGCTATAGACATGAAGTCATTCACTGCATATATCTTTATTTTATTTATGCATTTGTCCTTTATTTGTACAGGTAAAGCACTATGAGACTTTCTATCTTTTTTTTCATGAACTGCCAAAACACATTGGACAGAAAAGTACAGTTCCAACAAATATTCTGTTGAACATCAACAAACATGTTTATCAAATGAAACAAGTACAAACAACTAAAATATCAAGAGTTAAAAAAACATATGTAATCTTCTAATGGAATTAAATGTTCTAACTTCAAGGTGCATTGCATGTGTTCAAGTTCATTCCATTTGTCTGGGGTATATTTAAAACCAGTTTTGCCAAGCTCATTTTGTACATGAGGTGTATCTATAGCTAAGCTAAGTAATGCTGTGACCTAGTACCATATGTGCTGTATTTAAAAGCAATCAAAGAGCAGACGTAAAAAAAATAACTAGCATAATTTAGTCGGCATGTAGCATCCTTTGGCTAACCTACCATCTAGCCTGCGTGGATGTGTGTCTGAAGCAAACACATTGATATGTAGCAAACAAAGAAGCCTCCTGGTAAAACATTTTATAAAGTCACTTTGACTCAGTGTGTTGGTATCGTCTCTCATCATGAAATGTCATTCAAGTACAGTAATATTAGGGGAAATATAATTGCGTCTTTACTAGCCAACAGCGCCCCTCACAGCATCCCGGCTCTGGCATGGTGTGGATGTGCAAGGCTTGTGCTGAGCCAACACATGCCTAGTGGCTAGTGAAGAGACACAGAGGAAATACTATTATTCCTATACTTTCATGATGATGAGACCCTGACACACACACAGTGTGACTTTATAAGCCATGTTGGTCCGGGGGGCTTCTTTAGTATTCTCGTCTGTTTCAGACCCAGAGGATAACATACATCTGAGGACTAGGAGCAGGGAGGGCTAGCTAGCTTACTTCTTAGCATGCCTGGTCTGTAGGCTAACTAGCGTCCACTTTAATGAACAAAGATCCAGAATTATATCCAAGATGACACAGGAGTTGGTCCTTTCTACAAGACAGAACGACTGTAACACAGGGTCAGAGGTCAGCCTGAAACCCTCTGGTCAATAGGGAGGTGGTTAATATGCAACACAGGGTCAGAGGTCAGCCTGAAACCCTCTGGTCAATAGGGAGGTGGTTAATATGAAACACAGGGTCAGAGGTCAGCCTGAAACCCTCTGGTCAATAGGGAGGTGGTTAATATGAAACACAGGGTCAGAGGTCAGCCTGAAACCCTCTGGTCAATAGGGAGGTAGTTAATATGCAACACAGGGTCAGAGGTCAGCCTGAAACCCTCTGGTCAATAGGGAGGTGGTTAATATGCAACACAGGGTCAGAGGTCAGCCTGAAACCCTCTGGTCAATAGGGAGGTGGTTAATATGCAACACAGGGTCAGAGGTCAGCCTGAAACCCTCTGGTCAATAGGGAGGTGGTTAATATGAAACACAGGGTCAGAGGTCAGCCTGAAAAGCAGAATTCCGTAGCTGAGACAACAGTAGAAAGTGAAACCTACAGTATAACACACACAGGATAATCAGTATATGAAGATCGACTGTGACCCTAAGATGGACAAACAGATACGTGTTGTAGTGGGAAAGAGCTTTTTCCAGCTTAGGAGGCTGTCCAAGGTCGAACCTTTTTTATCTCAATGTTTTTGAAAATGTTATACATGCTTTTATGACCTCTCGTCTTGATTATTGTAATGCCTTGTATGTTGGTGTCAGTCAGGCCTCCCTCTCTCGCTTGCAGTTAGTCCAGAATGCTGCTGCTCGTCTGCCAACTGGAACACGTAAGCGAGAGCACATTTCCCCTGTACTGGCTTCCCTCCACTGGCTTCCTGTGCGTTTTAGGATCAAAATTAAGATTTTACTGTTGGCTAAGTGTCTGAACGGCTTGGCACCGGTCTACCTCTCGGACCTGCTGGAACCTTATGTTCCTTCAAGGTCCCTCAGATCAGCTCCTACTGGCTGTTCCTAAGTCCAGGCTGAAGCTTAGGGGGGGCCGTGCTCTCGCAGTGGCAGCCCCAAAATTCAGGAACGAGCTGCCTCTGCATGTTAGGCAGGCCCCCACTCTGCAGGTGTTTAAATCATCAAAACACCTTTATTTTTTGTTTTGGCACAGCTTGAGAGACCTGCCTTCATGTGTTTCTTCAGATTTCCTTTGTGACAGAATCCTTTCCCACAAACTGAACAACTAAATGGTTTCTCTCCAGTATGAGTCATTGCGTGTATCTTCATATTTCCTTTCTGACTGAACCCTTTCCCACAAACTGAACAACTAAATGGTGTCTCTCCTGTATGAGTTCTCATGTGTTTCTTCAGGTGTCGTTTCATACTGAACCCTTTTCCACAAACTGAACAATTAAATGGTTTCTCTCCAGTATGAGTTATCATGTGTCCCTTCAGATCTACTTTCTGACGGAATCCTTTTCCACAAACTGAACAATTAAATGGTTTCTCTCCTGTATGACTTCTCATGTGTTTCTTTAGATATCCTTTGTGACAGAATCCTTTCCCACAAACTGAACAACTAAATGGTTTCTCTCCAGTATGAGTCATTGCGTGTATCTTCAGATTTCCTTTCTGACTGAACCCTTTCCCACAAACTGAACAACTAAATGGTGTCTCTCCTGTATGACTCATCATGTGTTGCTTCAGACATCCCTTCCTACTGTACCCTTTTCCACAAACTGAACAACTAAATGGTTTCTCTCCTGTATGAGAAATAATGTGCGTCTTCAGATATCCTTTTGAACTGAACACTTTCCCACAAACTGAACAACTAAATGGTTTCTCTCCAGTATGAATCATTGCGTGTTCCTTCATATGTTGATTGGTATTGAGCCCTTTTCCACAAACTGAACAACTAAATGGTTTCTCTCCAATATGCTTATTTATGTGTATCTTCAGATCTCCCTTCTTTCTGAACCCAGGACTGCCGTTAGACAAACTTTGTATTTTCTGTGTCTTCTTTGGTTTAGGGTTATCATCACTGTCATCAGTCTCATTTCCTGAACAGTCTGAAGAGAGGAGCTGGCCATCTCTAGTTGGTTCTAAATCACCAGCTGGATCTAGGTTACTGGCTGGTTCTGATACTCCACAGTCCTCAGCATCAGGTTCTGTTTTCATCTGTCCAGTTGAGGTGCTGGGTAAAGAGTATGCTTCTCCGTTTCTCTCCCTTTGGGTTTGAAGAGGCTGATCATTCTTTTCACCATCTTCACATTTCACTGGGTCTACTGTGATCTTGGAGCAATCCACTTCTTCCAGCCCTTGATGTAGTTCAACTTTAATCTGTAGGAGCTCTGGGTCCTGGGTTTGGCTGAGTTGTGAGGACAGAGTATTCTCACTATAGTTTTCATATTTCACAGGATGTAAGATCAACTTGCACCTATCAGACTCCTCTAGATCTTGACATAGTTCCTCCTGTTCCTCTTTAATCTGTAGGGGCTCTGTGTCCTTGATTTGGTTAAACCACAAGGACTGAGGTTTCTCTTCATCATGTTCACTCTTCACAGAGACAGGGTTGAATGTGACCTCCATGATATCAGCCTCCTGCAGACCTTGGAGCTGCTCTCCCTCCTGACTGGTCCAGAGTTCCTCCTGTTCCTCTTTAATCTGTAGGGGCTCTGTGTCCTTGATTTGGTTAAACCACAAGGACTGAGGTTTCTCTTCATCATGTTCACTCTTCACAGAGACGGGGTTGAATGTGACCTTCATGATATCAGCCTCCTGCAGACCTTGGAGCTGCTCTCCCTCCTGACTGGTCCAGAGTTCCTCCTGTTCCTCTTTAATCTGTAGGGGCTCTGTGTCCTTGATTTGGTTAAACCACAAGGACTGAGGTTTCTCTTCATCATGTTCACTCTTCACAGAGACAGGATTGAATGTGAACTTGATGATATCAGCCTCCTCCAGACCTTGGAGCAGCTCTCCCTCCTGACTGGTCCAGAGTTCCTCATGTTCCTCTTTAATCTGTAGGGGCTCTGGGTCCTGGGTTTGGTTAAACCATGAGGACTGAGGTTTCTCTTCATCATCTTCACTCTTCACAGAGACAGGGTTGAATGTGAACTTGATGATATCAGCCTCCTCCAGACCTTGGAGCTGCTCTCCCTCCTGACTGGTCCAGAGTTCCTCCTGTTCCTCTTTCATCTGTAGGGGCTCTGGCTCCTCCTGGTCCAGACTGGGGCTCCTCTCCTGCTGCTCAGGGGGAACCTCCTCTTCACACATAAACAGTTGTAAGGCAAGGGAGTCTAGAAAGAAGAAGAATTTAAATGTAATTAGTTGTAACCATTACTTTTGAAAGTAACAAACACTACACTCTTGCCAGGAAAGTAACATATTGAACAAATAGGCCTATATAGGGATGCACAGATCATATACCCAATATCGCTATCAGGGTGATACTAGCTACATTTCATTGATCTGTATCGACTACAGAAAGCTTCCTCTTTTAGAAGGAAAAGGTTCCCAGCTTTCCTCCAGAATGGATCTGATTCCACTTGATGAGATATTGGCCAAAGGTTTGACATTTCTATTACATAAGGCTATAAAGTAAGACATGTACATGAGTATCTCATCTTTTACAGTCTATGCTTGTTATGTTTATAGTCTATGCTAGCTCGCCAGCAGTCTGAGCTGACCAAAGATTCTTCTTCTTAACTTTTTAATAGGGCTGTCAGTTTATCGCGTTAATTAGATTAATTAATTACACAGCAAATTATCGCGTTATGAAAATTAACTACAAAAAAAGTTTTTTTTTTTTTTTTTTTTAATATAATAATATTTTTTTTGTATCTCTTTCATTCCATAAGAATGTAGAATACACATTTACAGACTTTTTTATTTTTTAATATGGTCCATTTGCATGTTCTTGGTATCTGATTCTAGGGACATCTATGAATCTCAGGGAATGTATTCCCAGTGTCAGAAATACTGTGGGCTAGATCCACAAAGAATGGATTGCACGGTGCAAGTTGCACCCTGGTCTGCATCCCCTTAACAATTGTGTGCCGTACTGTATTGTACCCATTCTGCAATCTGTTAATAACATTTTCATTCAATCAATCAATCTGCGCGGTGATTGATTGAATGAAAATTTTATTTTGAGTAAATTGTAATGAACCAAATGAGAATATCAATAAATTTTTTTGTATCTTTGACTGTGAATAACACCATGCTCAAATTGACCAGACCTGAAAAATCTAAGCAAATTAATAGATGGAAGATGATTAAACAGAAGGTTTTGTAGATACAGTACTGAATTCTGCCATCCGGACACATGCAATTTGAAATATGATTATATAATATAGAATATCAGGCATAAAATGGTTATGCGATTAAAATGCGATTAATTAGATTAATTAATTACAAATCCTGTAATTAATTAGATACATTTTTTTAATCGCCTGACAGCACTACTTTTTAAGTTAACGTGGAAAGTCTGTTTTTATCTCTGGTCCCATTCCCACACTGGCCTGTTGAGTAGAATCCTCAGTCTTCACACCTGGCTCCAGTGCTCAGAACATGGCTTTCATTGACAAGTTGAATCTGTTTTGGGAAAGTTCCTCGCTTTTTAGAACTGACGGAGTCCATTAAAAACAGACTGGTTAGTGTGAGACTTTCTTGCTAACACAAGGCAATTCTATTTGTGCTCACAGGGAATGTCATCAAATTCATATGGACTCACAACAGCCACCTGTTGTGGCAGGAGATGAGTCTGTGTTCTAAAACGAAGAACTGTTGAAATTCTAGACCCTCTTTTAAGTCTGCTATTAAAAAAGAAAAAAGAAAAAAAAGCCTGTCCTTGTTTGGTCTGATACTATTTTCTGAAAAGCCATTTCATTGGCTTAGTGACAATAAGACGCTTGTTTTCTCTGTTCTGGGCAGAATGTCTTGGCGTCTCCATGCTACTCTATATTCTGGGAGATATGGCCAAAATGTTTATCGATATTGTTCATATTTATATCAGTATAATCTGTTTCTCTCAGATCACTCTATATTAAGCCGACATCAATGGGAGTTTAGAGCAACAGCCACTACTCTAGTTGTAAATGGTATAGTATCTGACCTTGACTGAAGTAAACACTGTGCTGCCTTTTTTGTAGATCTGTCAAAAGCATTTGACACAGTTCATCACTCTCTTCTATTGCAAAGGTTAATGAATGTTGGCTTTGACACATCTGCTTACAAATGGTTTCAGAGCTATTTATCCAAAAGGCATACTTTTACATTTACTAGTTTAGTTTCAAGTGTTGTTTT
The DNA here is from genome assembly GCF_963971535.1 of Notolepis coatsorum. Taxonomy (NCBI): domain Eukaryota; kingdom Metazoa; phylum Chordata; class Actinopteri; order Aulopiformes; family Paralepididae; genus Notolepis; species Notolepis coatsorum. Next base: position 93,849,670 of record NC_140167.1, on the reverse strand, counting down.
ATTTGTCACATAAGTACATGTACAGTACATTACAGTGAAATGCTTGCTTCTGTATGAGCCCCCTGATAATATGCTTCATACAGTAAAAATAATAGGATCCAAACACTATACAAAATATACAATATACAAACTAAAGTACAACATGCATTCATGATGAAACATAATAGCTATTATATACATTTGATTTGGAAATAGTAGCGTGTCCAGGCGAGAAGCGCCAACGGTTTTAGTGAAGTTCACGTATTTCTGCATATCGTCGTTTTCTGGGATTAGACAGGATCACTCTAAAACTACTTATATTCACCACGGTATAACACAGGACCGTATGGATGAAGAAATGTATTCTTTTTCACATATTGAACAATAGATAGGTGATGTCAAATGGGCCATAGTATTGTATCCATAGCTATAATATAGAATGTAATATAGCCCTGCAAACACCGCAACTTATTCCTATCTCTTAGAGCGTTGGCGTGGTAGGAACAAACAATGCTCAAGTCAATGGTGTCCAAAGAGTTAAAGGTGAGTGTTTGTTTTAAAGTGAGTGTGTGCATGTGGATGTGTGTGCAATGAATGTAGATGGATGGATTAGTGTTGCATAGAGTCATTGAGCATCCTGATGGCCTGGGGAGAAAAGTTCCTTTTGAGTCTCTCTATACTGGCCATGAGACTCCGGTAGCGCTTGCCTGACCGCAGCAGTGCAAAGAGGCAGTTGTTTTGGTGGCTAGATTCTTTGACTATTCTCTTAGCCTTGGCCCTGTAACACCTGGTGTAAATGTCCTGGAGAGTGGGAAGCCCCCCTCCAATTGTACGTTTGGCTGATCGAGCCACTCTCTGCAGTCTGCTGCGGTCGTGTGCGGTGCTATTCCTAAACCAGGAGGTGATGTTACCAGTCAGGATGCTCTCTATTGTGCATGAGTAGAAGTTCTTTAAGATCTTCTGACTCACTTTAAACCTCCTTAGACCCCTACTATTTATATGAATGATATTGTCTCTGATATTGTCAGGATCATGTCTATGCGGATGACACGTCTATTGTGTTGTTGACTCTGTACAACTAGCCATTAAAAATGTACAACTCTCATTTAATACTTTCTTGCTTGTTAATCTTAAACTGGTACTCAAACCAAACAAAGTTCATGCTCTTCTCTCTAAAAGGTACTGTCTGTGATAATTAGCATTTACTGTATCTACTGTGAATGGGTCTATTATTGAGAGAGTTAAATAATATAAATACCTTGGCATCTGGCTTGATCAGAAATGTACAATTAAATGCCATGTAGATAACCTTGCATGTAATCTGCGACAGAAGGTTGGCTTTTTGTACAGAAACAAACCCTATTTTCCTATGCTTAGCAGAAGGAGGCTTGTTGAAGCTATTTCTGTTTTGGATTATGGACACAGTTTATAGACATGCTGCTGCTTCTACTATAAAGCCACTTAAGGTCCCCAGAGTTTGCACTGAATTAGGAAAATCAGCTTTTAGTTTCTGTGCCCCCGACACATGGAATCTTTTGCAAAGCACTTTAAACTCAATACTTGAGTATCCATTGGTCAGTTTAAATCTATAATAGCCAACCAAATTGTTTAAATGATTAACTTTTCTGTTTCTATATTATTTTTGTATTATGTACTGTACCCTCTTAAAGGGAATACGCCAGGTTAGTGAGCTCAAACATGGGATGGGCATTTTACAAATGTGCAAGAATCTATCATATTGTAGCTCCGCCTTACTCACCATGGCTCTTTGCATGTTTGGGTCGGATGGTCTGCCTTGTCCACCCATAGAATTAACCATTGGCATATTTTTATTTATAAGGCTATTCTTGGTTTGCTTCCATCATACCTATGGATCTACATTCTTTAAAAAGGTATGGGAAGTTATTGTCTTCGCTCCCAGGACTTACTATCTTTCCCTAAAGCCCATACTGGATTGGGAAAAGGGGGGTTTAAGTATGTTGCTCCTTCTACTAATTATCCAAATCGTTGGTAGGTGGTCTCATTGGATGCATTTAAAGTTATTTAATTTTTTTTATATATATATATATCTTTTTCCTCCTTCTTTTTCCGTTTTTTCTCCCCTCCCAATGTTAGTGGTTATGCCAATTCCCAATCCCCTTCCTGGTCGTTGCGCACTCTACCCCCTACCGTCGGTCTGGGAGGGCGGAGACTATCACATGCTTCCTCCGACACATGTGTACCCAGCCCACCACTTCTTTTCACCTGGCAGCGCGGACTCTCACTGGGAGAGTGTAAGGCCTAACAAAATTAATAGTTGGTTTCAGGTTGGTTGTCAGTTTGGCCATGGGTAGGTAGGGAATTTTTTTTTTCTTTTTCTTTCCCATGGCGACTATGGATAGGGAATTTCTTTATTTAATTAAAATGTTCACAACAACATGGATGCATGTACTCTGCCAGCATGTTTAATATCCATAATACTAAATGTTTGACTAAGATTTCTATGAAACTTTATTCTTAAAAAAAAAAAAAAAAAAAAATCGGATTTTTTATTTTATTTTTTTTAAATTTAAAAAAACTCATGAAATATATTGGGTCGCACCTAAATCGGCAGGGTCGGTCGGCAACCTGAAACCAACTATTATTTTTGTTAGGCCCAACATGTGGAAGGTCACACTACCTCTCTTAGTTTCTTCCCTCGCTGTGCAGGCGCCCCGACCGACCTGTAGGAGTCGCTGTCCACAACGACCCAGACCCACCCACCGGCTTCCCTCCCGCTGACTCTGCCAATCGAGCCTGTATGACGGCCGGCCAAGCCGAAAGCAACGCTGACAGCTGGATTCGATACCAGTGTCTCTTGCGTTGGTGACGAGCGCCTTGTCCGCTGCGCCACCCAGCCGCCTTAGTTATTCTTAATGACTTTGAGGGAGGGACATCTGGCTGCAGATGTTTTGACTGATTTATATTGCCCCTGTATGGACCCTGAAGTCGATGACTTGTGATGAATATTGATCAATATTTTTTTATTCTGTAATTTGTTCTTTATTTTATTGTAAATGTAATGTTTTTATATATGGTTTTAGAGCCAAACACAGTACTACATCAGCCATCACTCTGGTTACAAATGATATGATCTCAGCATTAGATGAGAAGAAACACTGTGCTGCCCTCTTTGTAGATTTGTCAAAAGCCTTTGATACATTTGATCACTACCTGCTTCTAAAATCTAACATTGGCTTGGATGGTAATGCCTGTGTCTGGTTTCGGGATTATCCATCTTCTAGGCGTCAGTGTGTGAAGTTGGGTCAAGCCCAATCGGAACTTTAGTCCATATAAAAGGTATGCCGCAAGTAGAGATGTTCCGATAAAAATTTTTCCTTCCCGATCCGATTCCGATACCTAAGCTTTGGGTATCGGCCGATACCGATACTGATCCGATACCAGTGCATACATTAAAAAATAAATAAATAAAAAAATTTATATAAATTATAAAACTTTTTATACAGCTACGGTTTTATATATACTGTTTTTTAGTAATAACTATAAAGTAATGGTATTTATTCAACAACAGGTGATTGTATAGATTAGTATTAGTATCAGTAATTGAAAACTATCTCAATGAGTTCACCCACGGAAAGGTTGTTGGCACATTAGTTCCACACGGACATTATTCGTTGCTGCACTTGCTTCCACAAGGCTCCGTTGAAGTAGCAGCTGTTGTGATTTTTGCACAATAAATATTCAACATTCTCTTTTGAGACTCCGCCTCAGACTCTTATCATTTGGCACTAAAAGCTAAACATTGTCACCGATATGGCTGTCCGCAACATGTCATTAATTGTGTATGCGAGGTGGTCGATCAGTGATCACGTTAACGTGAGCTAGGTTAGCTAGCATGAGCTACCGGCGGTAGATGGAAAGACTAACTTTACTGGTGAAAATGTGATTTACGTTGGAATACTCCTTTGCCAACTTGCTGTACTTTGCTTGCAGGTCTGCAGCCATTATTGCTGGATTATGAATAGCCCCAACTTTAGCCAAGGTAACGTTAAAGCTAAAACTAGCTTTCGGTTAGCTGTTCAGCTAATGCTAATAACACCAGCACGTGAGCCCATCAGAGCTCCCCGTCAACATCGCTCTGTCGGGAGGATGGCATTTAAGAAAGTATCTGCTGTTAACATGACAAACAGCATTGACACTTTAATTCACGGTCGGTTAAAAACACGTTTGTTTTATAATGCTCACTCAGCAGACCGCAGTGTTGTTGATAAATTACGTCATATGGTATCGGAGCGCAGAATTAGAGGGTACTCGCCGATACCAGCATTTTAGGCAGTATCGGCGGCATTTCCGATACTGGTATCGGTATCGGAAGAACTCTAGCCGCAAGGTTCCGTTTTGGGTCCTATCATATTGTTTCTTCTTTGTACAGATGTAATTTCCATTTGTATTCTGATGATACATTGTGTACTGTATTGCTGATTCTGTTCAGTTGGCCATTGAGAAATTTCAGCTTTCTTTTGATGCTCTTCAGGAGGCCCTTGTTAATCTTGAATTAGTTCTTAATGCTAGTAACACAATATGTATGTTGTTTTCAAGAGCCAGAAATATTGACTTTGATAATGTGCAGGCATCTACAGTCAGTGGCTCTTGTATAGAGAGAGTCACAGAGTATAAATATCTTGGCCTGTGGCTCGACGAGAAATGTACATTTAAGTTTCATGTGGATAATCTTGATAAAATAATTGTTCATATTTCAGTTTTGGAATATGGTGATGTCATTTATAGGCATTCTGCGGCATCAGCTCTTAAACCTCTGGATTCTGCATATCACTCAGGTCTTAGGTTTATTAATGGTGACATATGATACTCACCATTGTGTCCTGTTGTATGATAGGGTGGGTTGGCCTTCTCTTGTAGAAAGGCACACAAAACACTGGTATTTATTTATTTATTTTGAAAGCCCTTATTGGTAAGCACCCTGTTTATATATCTTCACGGCTAGAATGGAATATTGGAACCTATTCAATCTAATGACAGGATGGTTCTTATGGTCCCTCAAGTTTGTTCTGATCTAGGGAAATCAGCTTTTTCCTTTGATGACTCTTAACTCTTGGAATGTCCTCCATCTCTCTGAATTTGGTGGTTCTCCCTTCTCTTAGTGTGTTTAAACATATGATTTCAGACCATTGCGTTACCTGTAACTGTTTTAGCAGATTTTTTTAAATTATTTTAGAACATTATTTTTACTATTATTTGTATTACTCTTTTGTGTTTCATTTTCTGTGAATATTGCTTTCCACTATATACCGTTTACATTTGTACAATCGTCGTTTCTGTAAATGAAGGAAACCTCAGAAGCTTACGATTTTTAAATAAAGGTTGAAATGAAATATCTGCAACCCTGTTATTTGTGCTTAATTGTTAAGGGTGCTCTTGTATATGGAAGCATTATATGCAGGTATATTCAGACAGATATGGATATATATATATTTTGATTTGATGTTTTTTATTTTCGTGTCTTACATACAGGTGTATGCCCAGACACATAACAATAAGTATATAATGATATACTTGACAAATTACATATAGAAAACGTATATAACACAAGCTGTATGCAATGTATATAAATGAAGAAACAAGATGAATTAAAATACAATTATATAGGATATAGTGTGTTTTGTCTCAAGTGCCATGCTTTCTCCAAAAATCCTGCAAAACTGAAGATGTCCTCCACAAAAAAAAAACTCAACATACAACTCTCAGACTGCCAAAACAAATCCGGATTTACAATTTGAATTTTCTCAAATAAAGCCCTCCTCAAAGCGGTGTACAAAGGGCAATAAAGAACAAAATAATATTCATCCTCCACCACTCCCAGATCACATAGAACACACAACCGCTCCTCCTCAGGTTTACCTTGGAATCTACCCACTTCCACAGGAAATGGCAGGGTGCCAGACCTCAACTGGGCACACAGAGACCTCCGTCTTCTCTTTCTCCAAGTTTAACATTACATAAGGTTCAGTAAAATACTCATTTTTAATTACAACATATTTTCTAAGTTTAAGTTTTTTTCCAAATCTCCACCTTCCACTTCTCCTGATGGATTGTTTATAATTTTGTTTTAATTATGTGAACCTTACACTGCAGATTGTTCATAAAAATCATACTTAACACATCCAGCGCCAGAAACGCTTTCCAGCGTTATTGGCTGCCATGCGTTGAGCGCCAGACCTCGCTGTACAGCGTTATTGAGATCAATATTTCATTTTCTCGCCATGGCATTCATAATTCATATATACACTGCGACGCTGCAGCTGGACCCTATAGGTGACGGCAACGACGGCTCAATACCGCCGCCTGGTGGATGGTCGGGCGAGTTACACTCGCCTACAGGATGTGGCCGATGTGCGTCGATGAAAATCATCCGGCCGTCACATATAGTTGCGGGACTCCCGACAGACATTATGTACATAATGGATCGCTTTCTAAACTTAATAATCGATATGATTTCGGCTTTTATTGCGCCATATAAACCGGAAATGGACCTAGGCGATCGGTGTCGTGTACTTGGGATATTTCACCGCCAGTCTCGTTGACCCATGGTAAGAGGAATATAACGTTATTTTCAACCCGATTGTGAGTTTCCTTGTGAGCAAACCGATCTGATCAATATATCACCCAACCTACATAAAGCATTTACTGATGATCGGGGAATTATAAACCAACCCCCCCCCCCTTTCCTTCACGCATGATGAAGCATAACGTATACCGATCATATACATTTGAATTTTGTAATATAGCGTGTATAGGGAAGAAACCCCAATCGATAATCTATATATGAGTTTAGGCCTATAACTCACGTTCTAGGAATTACTGCAGAAAACAATAAAAACATACATATATTCTAGAAGGTATTTTTGTATGAATGAAAAAGTATAACGTTCCCACATCCTGAACGATAGATAATCGATGTTGAATGGGCCATAGTAATGTCAATATAGCAATAAAATTTAAAAAGTTATAGCCCTGCAAAGAAGGTAAACATCTCCATAGGCTTACAGCGCTGGCAGAGAGGGGCATTAGATGGGCATAACCCCCGGCGGGCAATGTGTTAAGTCAGTAGAAGAAAAAATCATGGACATCTCTCTTGACCAGGGATGACCCTATATATATGCAGTAAATATAAATGGATATATCCAGCACTGTTGTACATGCTATCATACAAAGTTATATGTAGGGATGCCCCCCGAAACCCGGTTCTAAACGGGAACCGGTACTAAATTAGAAAAAAACTGATAAACTCCGACGTTATCGGTACTGCTATCGGTAGTCTAGGAGCAGATTAGCTACGGAGCTAACAGAGTGTACCATCCATCTGCGACACAACGGTGGCAGCAACAGTGGACACGGAGTAATGTTAACGGTAGTCTAGGAGCGGATTAGCTACGGAGCTAACAGAGTGTACCATCCATCTGCGACACAACGGTGGCAGCAACAGTGGACACGGAGTAATGTTAACGGTAGTCTAGGAGCGGATTAGCTACGGAGCTAACAGAGTGTACCATCCATCTGCGACACAACAGTGGCAGCAACAGTGGACACAGAGTAATGTTAACATTATGTCGAGTTCATACTACACTACACATAATGAACTCGACATAACGTTAACATTACTCCGTTTCCATGAAGTGTTTAATTAGCAGCAATCTGTTGTTGAAAATGTAACGTTAAACCGGAAATGGAAATGCGAGGACAGGAAGCCGTCATGAAATCGTTGTAGTCATATTGTAGTCTTTTAGTCTTATTAACTCAAATATTTTAACAAAATAAAAAGCAGCAGCACTATTGGATAACTGAGTCATGTTTGCTATGTATTTCTTTCTTTAGGGGAGGACATTTGTTTCACAGTTTTAGCATGATGTTTTATAGATGGCTAGGTTAAACACAGTTTTTTTTTTTTAACACTTTGAGTGCCGGGACGAGTCTTTAGACGTCTTTGCTGGCCATGCTAAAGTTGCCGGAGGACGCGTTACGTCGTCCTTATATCAATATTTCAAAAATCTGCGATCGGATTCATATGTCCCCTCCGCTGGCCTGAGATCCACCAGCAGGACCCACTGAGCTCTCTGGCGGTTCAGGAGCGCCATCTGGTGGCCGATCGGCGCAATCGCCAAACAGGATGTTGAATAGAGGTTGTCATGACGACCGTAGTACTTCCGGGCGCTCGCTATAGTTCATGGGACTCTGGCTCGTCACGCTACACGGTGATCGATTGGCAATAACTCGATAAACAACAAGATTTGGACGTATATACCATTATACAAGCTGGAGATGGACCGGGTAAAAATATATCCCATAATGATAAGATTTCTACTCGACGATGATCGCCCAACGGCGCGCGGAGACTGGGGTGAGTTTCAGCGTGTAACGTTACCGTCTTCGATACTAACTGCTATTATCAACATTTGATCCACATTAGATGATTGGTATAACGCTGCCCACGGAATTATAAACGCCCCCTCGCCCATCCGGTCAACATCAGATGACGTGTAGTAACTTCTAGAAGTACGTCTAGTTGGAATTTTTTATATCGCGCTGATTGCCATCAAACTGTATTTCATCATCAATATAATGCATTTGGGGCAATATATCACGTTCTGGAGAAAGCTGCAGAAAGAGATGAAAACATACTTATACATTAGACCATACTTTACTATGAATATGTGAATGAAAAAGTTTAACGTTGCTACACAATGAACAATACATATAGGACTTTGAATGGGCCCTAATAATGGCAATGTAGCAATAGAATTTAAAAAGTTATAGCCCTGCAAAGAAGGGGACTTTCTCCATAGACAAATAGCGCTGGCAATCTATGGTATATCATGAATTTAACCTTAGGCAGCCAAAGTGTTAAGAGAGGGGGTTTGATTGAAGTTTATTTCAAATATGCAACACAACAAACAAACATCAAGTACAGATATAGCTTTAAGCCATTCAAATAATAAATGTATACATTTTTTTTAAATAATAATCTAAAAGAACCGATAAGCGTATCGATAAAGTACCGAACCGTTAAGCAGTATCGATAAGAGTAGTAGTATCGATAAAATCCTAACAATACCCATCCCTAGTTATATGGGTAGACTATTTCACATCTGGTCAATGTTAGCATGGTGTTATTCACCTTCAAAGATAAAAAAAAAAAAAAAACGAATAATAAATTATATTCTCCTTTGGTTCATTACAATTTACTCAAGAATAGTAACAGACACAATATTTCTGACACTGGGAATACATTCCCTGAGGTGCATAGATGTCCCTAGATACCAAGAACATGCAAGTGGACCTGGAAGAAGTGGAGCAATGTTCCTTTTACTTGTAGAGAGTCTGGCTTAATAGGTTAAAGTCAACACTTATAAAGTCATAATGTTTACAGCTTAAAGTGGAAATGAAGCAGTGCGATAAATACATATTCATAGCATCACATTAGTATTTAGATAAGCCACAGAAGAAATCATGTTATAAAAATAAGCAGTTTCTAAGAAAAAACGATTTGTTGTGTGCATTTCTGAAGCATTTAGCATTATGGGCGCGGCCATTTTGTTGCTGACATCATGACGCTGGTTTGGTGTATACACTGCTGGTTAGCTGCCTATAGTGAATGGGTCAGTAAGTAAATAAAATGTTGCCTACAAAACAACGGGACCGCGGTGGTTCTGTTTGTATTGCTCCTGGCTGTTCAAACTAATTTTACCATGTGAGAGAGAGGAAAGTTGGTTAATTTCCACAAACTACCAGTGAAAAAAACAGTGTTGTTGGCATGTTGGCTCAGGCTGGCTGCACTCAGGCGGCGTGATCAGCCTGTTGGACAGGGAAGGAGGATCTGCAGAGAACACTTCATTGCCTCGGATTATGTTGTTGGGGGTGGAAGGTTTGTCCAGAAGACCACTAATCAGCTGAAGCCTGATGCGGTTCCCTCGGTCTTCGACAGACAGACCGGCGTTAGCTCTCGGGAGCGATCGCTAGCTAGTTAGCACCAGCCGGGGACCGGCGTTAGCAACCGGGAGCGTCGCGGAGCATTCAGCCTGCTGGCTACACAGCTTGTCGGTGTGCTAATAGCCTCTGCAAGCTAACGGTAGCTGGCTAAACAGCTTGTCGGTGTGCTGGAGCCTCTGCAAGCTAACGGTAGCTGGCTACACAGCTTGTCGGTGTGCTGGAGCCTCTGCAAGCTAACGGTAGCTGGCTACACAGCTTGTCGGTGTGGTGGAGCCTCTGCAAGCTAACGGTAGCTGGCTCCAGGCTATTAGCACGTCGACAAGCTGCTGGAGCTCCCGACGCTCGGCTGGTTGAAGTGGATCTAGGTAGCCAGCAGGCTGAATGCTCCGCGACGCTCCCGGTTGCTAACGCCGGTCCCCGGCTGGTGCTAACTAGCTAGCGATCGCTCCCGGTTGCTAACGCCGGTCCCCGGCTGGTGCCAACTAGCTAGCGATCGCTCCCGAGAGCTAACGCCGGTCTGTCTGTCGAAGACCGAGGGAACCGCATCAGGCTTCAGCTGATTAGTGGTCTTCTGGACAAACATCCCACCCCAACAACATAATCCGAGGCAATGAAGTGTTCTCTGCAGATCCTCCTTCCCTGTCCAACAGGCTGGTCGCGCCGCCTGAGTGCAGCCAGCCTGAGCCAACATGCCAACAACACTGTTTTTTTCACTGGTAGTTTGTGGAAATTAACCAACTTTCCTCTCTCTCACATGGTAAAATTAGTTTGAACAGCCAGGAGCAATACAAACAGAACCACCGCGGTCCCGTTGTTTTGTAGGCAACATTTTATTTACTGACTGACCCATTCACTATAGGCAGCTAACCAGCAGTGTATACACCAAACCAGCGTCATGACGTCAGCTATGACGTCAGCAACAAAATGGCGGCGCCCATGTTGAAAACAGGGATATTATATTTGATTTTTCAGACAAATAAGATAGATTTCACATTTGATTATAGAACCCGGTCTTACACAAGGTACACAACAAACAAACTAGGATCACATTGCTCACTGCTTCATTTCCACTTTAAAGTCAACATTTCCATACTTGTTTCCATGCAGTCTAAACAGCTCTTACCCTGGTCCAGCTGTGACGGTTTCATGCAGTCCACCAAACAGACAGACAGTTCTCTCAAACCAAGGTGTGAGCGGCTATGGGGGTAGTCATATTCAGACCAATCTTGGGGGGGAAATAAGGAAAGAAATATCAGTACATTGTACATTCATCCTAACAAACAAAGGTCTAACTTTTCTGTTGAAATTCATCAGGAACACAGAAAACCAAGCAATAACCACCAGTCCTTAACCAGCTATACAGGCAGCGCTCTTTTCCTAGGCTAACAAATTGGAAAGGAAGGAAAATCCTGACGAAGATTTACATAAGAACTGAAAACACATGGGTGTATATATAGACAGATGCACTGCTATAGTTCTGATCTATGAATATAAGCCTATGATGTTGCATTTCATTTGATGGCCAACTAACTAAGTATTTTGTATTTTTTTGTATTTATTTATTAACACAGTTAAACCAAAGTAAAAAAAAATACATAATAAGTTATAACCATATTGTTTAGGAGAAGTTAGAAGCCTAGAGGCTTATCGAGAACTAAGACCACGTCCATGTCAGAAAGTACACTACATTAAATGAGAATACAACTAAATGCAATATCATGGACATCTACAGAAGATTGGAAAATAATTGTTTGGTAAACTGCAAATAATACAACTTTACCATGGACTCCTAAGCCAAGCTAAACTAGGATAATGTATGTCAGATAAACAAATGAGAAACACTGCTAAGCTAACATTAGTTCTGGATTTTGCTAATGAAGGGCCAATATCTGAGGCAGCTAATAATAATATAAACAGGGATTAAAGCAAAAAAAAATTCTCCTGACTGAACTTTTTTTCTGGCCAAGTCATATTCTTATTTTAACCTCCACTGTTTTTTTTTAATAGCGTTAGCGTTTTAAGGGAGCCTACTTGTAGAGCCTACTGTCCTGACTGTGACTATAGACCCTACTGTTGTGGTTGTTGTGCCAGGCAGGGAGGCTGTGTGCTGGAGAGCGTGAATGCAAGTCTTGTGGCTAGCTTCTGATTGATGGCGAGCTAGCACCCTTTTCCCATTACTTTGAACCATGAACTAAACAGCTTGTTATCATACAAACAAGGGACTAAACACGTTTCGCAATTATGCCACAACAACAATGGACAGTCTCCTCCCCACCATTTGTATATATTTCTTACTACCCACCCCCTCCTAATGTACAGTCTCCTCCTCATCATATGTATATATTTACTGTTAGGATCTCTGGGTAACAGTACTGTATATTTGCATATCGTATATGTGACAAATGTAACAGTACTATATACCTGTAAGTCATGTATGTCCCTATGTCATAAATGTCATGATGTCATGCATGTTGTGTATGTCATAAATGTCACTATGAATTGAAAATGGGGGACCCTGATGATGTAAACAAGACAAACGCCTTTCTCTGGTCTGCATCCCCTTAACAATTGTGTGTATTGCTACTGGATTTACCAGATCCAGAGTGAATGAATGAATGAAAACTTTATTTAATACACAAGACCCTCTTCTTGGGACCAAGTAAGGTTTCGTCGATAATCCAATCTACAGTTACAACCCCCCCCCCATCACACCCACCTCCAATGTACAGTCCCCCCACCCCACCTACCCAACCTCCACCAATGTACAATTTCTACGTCAAATGTATATACTCTCTTTTTTAGACTCTTTTTGTATCACAAACAATACTGTATTTGTAAATCTGGTATGTCATAAATGTATAGATGTAGCAGTATTGTCTTTCTGTATGTCATGTGTGTCATATATGTTATGATAAATTGAAAATGGGGGACCCTGATGTAAACAAGACGAAAGTCTTTCTCTGGTCTGCATCCCCTTAACAATTGTATGTATTGAGCTGTACTGCATTGTACCCATTCTGCAATCTGTTAATAACAATCAATCAATCAATATTTAACAGATTGCAGAATGGGTACAATACAGTACAGCTCAATACACACAATTGTTAAGGGGATGCAGACCAGGGCCCTGTTCCTCGTACCTGGCTAACTGAGTTAGCCGGATAATTTTCAGCATAGCTTGACTTAAGCCAGACATTTCCGTTCCCCGACGTCGGATTTTCTAAATCGCCATGGTAACAGATCAGAAAGTTTGAACCTGGTCGAGGGCAGGGTTTAGTTCAGTTAGCTGGATGAACTATGGCCACACCCTCGCAAAGAAATGCCAGCTCCCTTCCTGAAATATTTCTCACAGTCTAGATCCCATTATACCATTCTGAATTATGTTTTTGTGCTTCGTTTGAAATGTAAAATAATAGGTCTGCAGTAACGCTGATAATAAATCATATTCAGCCTATGAATTTACGTTGTCCTATTATGCACGTCATATTTATACGGAAACGGTGCTCGCGACAGTTATTTTAATAACTGACTAAACAGATCATTGCAAATGTGAATCCCGCAGGGATATTTTTAATGAATGAAACCTATTGGGCGTTTGGCTCCGATTAGTTTCATATTCTTTGCTGTGTATTTGCTTAACGGAGCGCCCGGATTGTGTTTCATTCAAGCTGAAGCGTCTATGCGTGGATTGTGGATATGAATTATGAGGAATCTGAATCTGTGGAGTGTTTAATTGTATCACTGTCACTGTGACAGTGTCGCACGTTATTGTGATATTGTAACTGGGTTTAAAATATATGAGATGCGCTGTTTGATGGATTTGATGACATGACGTGACTTGATAAATTGAATGAGCCTTTGACGTTTTGATGAATGAATTTGAGAAAATGCATTTCAAGCACTGTTATCTGATGATGAACATGAGGTGTCACTGGTATAAACTGAAGGTTAATCAATTCAATGCATGTATGGAAGAACAGATTAAAACCTGATTAATAGTGTAACTGCAAGCCTCCCATCCAAGCCTCTCTTTGGGAACCATGTATCATATTTATATAGTACATAATACATAAGCACATACAGTAGGCCTACAGATATCCTCATAATATAATTCGTATCAATTAGATATACTATTTGGGCTTGTTTTTATCCTTATTCTGAAAGAGTTGAACAAATTATTTTCGCTAGCAAGATCTCATTTGATTATTCATTCCATTAAGCCTAGTGCCAGCAGGCACATTTAAAGAAATATAATCTGATTTATTGGGGTAATGAGGGACTTAAAATGAACCTATAGATATGCATTTAACTTGTCGGCGAGGCTATTGAGCCGTACTGTATTGTACCCATTATGTAATCTGTTAATAAAGTTTTAAATCAATCAATCAATCAATGCCGTTAGAAAATCAGGATTTCTGCGATCGACACCTGCTGTCTTTTCAGCTGAGGCGGCCGCGCGCACTTATCCTGAGTATCAAGTCTGGTTCAAATGAACGAGACTGAATCCACCTTCGAGGAACAGGGAAAGCGCGGATTCAAACATCAGGTTAATTGAATCTGGATAAAGGGACTTTTGATCGACTTAGTTGAACCAGGTACGGGGAATAGGGCCCAGCAATCTGCTAATAAAGTTCTCATTCAATCAATCAATCAATCAATCAATCAATGTACCACAGGGTTCGGTATTGGGGCCGGTCCTCTTTACAATCTATATAATCATATTGTTTCTAGTCTTTCAACACTAGCAGGTTGTCAGGCTCATCTTTATGCGGATGATACAGTTGTCTACTGCAGGGGTTCTCAAAGTCGGGGTCGCAACCTCCAGTTGGGTCGCGAGCCGCCGCGGGGGTGGGGGGGGGGGGGGGGGGTTTGGGTGTCGCCAGATGATTTAAAAAAATAAATATATATATATATATTAAGGCTGTCAAATATATCGCGTTAATATCGCGTTAACTCCCGATTCTATTAATGTCACTAATTTTTTTAACTCAAGATTAACTAAAAAAAAATATATATATATTTTTTTACTAGACTTCACTCAGGTGTATTATTGATGCTCTCATTGATACTATGTTTGTTTCTGAAGTGTGTGTGTGTGTATGTGTGTGTGTGTGTGTGTGTGTGTGTGTGTGAGATATAGAGAGAGGGGGGTGAGAGAGATGAGGAAGGGGCAAAAGAGAAAAAGAGCTGGGAGAGTGTGTGTGTGAGGGAGAGAGGGGGGTGTGTGATTAATCAGCCCTTGTGTGTAGGGCTGGGCGATATAACGATAACGATAAATATCGCGATATATTTTAATAATCGATATCGAATATCGAAATTAAAAAAATATCGAAAAATCGTTTTTTTTTTTTTTTTTTTACCTGCAACAGGGCAGTTTTAAAACCAGAGACAGTGGACATACTTGTCTTTCTTGCCTGCAACTTAAAGTAATGGCTTTGCTTGTCCAAATGACAATACTGACCAAATTCAGATTTCTTTTTCTCTTGTCCATTTATTTTGTTTGCTTTCTAATTTAAAATACATTTTGAAACCGTCTGTACACAGTAGGCTATGTGTGCTAGCAGAACTAGACTCCAGTCACGAGTCACAGTGCACATGTGCGGTGGTTTGTCCACCAAAAAAGCGCCAAAAGATCGAAAATAAACTAGCAGAGCCAGAACTGTTCAACTCCTCTGGAGCCACAGCCAGCAGAGAAGCCGGTTTACTTTAGCTTTTAAACAAGCTGCAGCCTGAGAACTGGAGTGTGAGGGGATGTAACACTAAAGATGGCGGCAATGACAAAGAATTGCTGCAAAATAAACATACATCTGTTGTTCTTTCCCCTATTATTTCATGCACACTTTATTCATTGTTTTAAATTATTATTTTCTTTTAAGTTATTTTGTGCATCACTCTGTTTTGAATTTGATGCAAATTTGCAATGCATGAGGGTCATCCGTTTGTGTTAAATGGCTGCACAAAGCAAGCATTTGTTGACTCGCATGTTGATAAGAGTATTAAAACTTGGAACTTGAAAAAGATCTGTTTAAGGTAAAAAAAAATCTAAAAAAAAATGCGATTAATTTGCGATTAATCGCGAGTTAACTATGGACAATCATGCGATTAATCGAGTTAAATATTTTAATCGTTTGACAGCACTAATATATATATATATTATTTTTTTTGTCAGGCTTAGAAGTTAGAAGCAGGCCAGGCCAGTGTTTCTAGTTGCACCAGCGCAATAGTTAGATAACCTAGGTGGGGAACAACCAGGAGATCACTGCAACTCACACAAGTTGGAGAACTATCTCTCGCTCTCTCTCTCTCTCTTGCTCTCACACACACACAAGGGAGCCGCATGTGATTGGTGGAGGCGGGACCCTTACAAAAAACTGCTAATCATTGACACATGCTAGCCTGTAATAATCCCCCCCAGAAAAATCTACTTTGCATTTGATATATTGCAAATATATGCCATCACACACACTGGCATTTAAAGGGTTAGAATTATAAAATGAACATGTGGTGTTATGATCAGGGCTGAAGTTGAATAAGATTGTATTTTTTTATCGATTACAAAAAAACTGAAAATCCATAAAAACATGTGTTGTTGCTAATCATACATATGCTAGCCTGTTTTTTTAACAATAATTTGTGTTGCCATCACAAACAGTGGCATTTAAAGGGTACAAATAAAAGAATTCCTGCACCAGAATGCAGGAAATGAAGTCTTTGTAACAAAAAATGTCCTGGTGGGGGCTATATTTTGCACTATATTTCCTGGCCTGAATGATTTCCCCAGTCCGGCCCTGGTTAAACGCCTCCAATGCTTATTAGTGTGTGTGCGTTTGAACGTTTGCATGTTTCAACCATACATTTCCATTTATTAAAAAAAAATATATATATATTTATTACATGGCGTTTTCACATTCGCCGAAATGCGTGCTTGTGATTGGTCAATAGCGCTCGTCAGAGGTCCGATATTACTCGATAACGGACCTCTGCCGAACAATAATGACCGCTGTGCGCAGCTGGACCAATCAAGCCCACTACACACACTATATCAGTGCTGCTCAGCATATGCACAGCTGCACTCAGTCATGCAATCAGACCACAGACCTGCCGGCTGCCGATAATAATAATCACTTTATTTGGGCTGACAGAGCCACAGAACAACTGCATTTGATCTCGTCTTGTCGATGAATTAGGCATATTGTTAGTAAGTTAGCCATGTAATAAGCGGGATAATGTATAGCCTATACTCGGTCATTGTCGCAAAATAATTGACCTTCACTGATGTTTAAAACACCTCGGCTGTGCCTCGGTGTTCTAAACTCCGTGTCGGTCAATTATTTTGCGACAATGACCTCGCTATACATTATCCCTTACATTTTTTTTTTTACCTCCTATAATAGTGGGGGTCGCGGCTCTCTGACACCGTTATTTCATTTGGGGGTCGCGGCCTGAAAAGTTTGGGAACCCCTGGTCTACTGCATTGCGGATACTGTTCAGGAAGCTATTGTGAACCTGCAGCTTGCGTTTGACACTCTCCAAAATGCTCTAGCTAAGCTCAAGTTAGTGCTTAATGCTAGTAAAACCAAGTCTATGATGTTTTCTAGAGCCAGGTTTATAGATTATGACATGCTACACCTAACAGCGGCAAATGGTTTGTATATTGAAAGAGTTAGTGAGTATAAATATCTTGGTATATGGCTGGATGATAAACTCTTTTAAATTCCATATAGATAACCTAGCTACAAAATTACGGCAAAAGATTGGTTTCTTATACCGTAGTCCGTAACCATGCTAGTTTTCCTATGTTCTGTAGGAAAATAATTATACAGGCTGTTTTTTTGTCAATATTGGACTATGGTGATTGGTGATGTCATTTACAGGCATGCGTCTGCGTCTACATTAAGGCCTTTGGATTCTGCCTACCACTCCGCCCTAAGATTTATTACGGGTGACAAATATGATACTCACCATTGTCTTTTGTATGAGAATGTAGGCTGGCCATCTCTCTCGTTGCGACGTAGTTATCATGGGTATATTTTTATCTACAAAGCAATTATTGGCAAACTTCCACCTTATATTACAGTCATCTCCCGCCTCGACTACTGCAATGCACTGTTAGCTGGCCTCCCGGCCACTGCCACCAAGCCTCTTCAACTCATTCAAAACGCAGCGGCCCGCCTGATCTCAAACCTACCGAAGTCGGCCCATGTCACCCCACTTCTTAGGGACCTGCACTGGCTCCCCATTGCTGCACGTATCCGCTTCAAGGCCCTCGACCTAGCATACCGTGCGGCAAAGGGAACCGCTCCCGCCTACCTCCGGTCGATGGTCTCTAACTACACACCCTCAAGACCCCTACGCCTACGCTCTGCATCTTCTGGCCGCCTCAGACCTACTCCTATCCAAGCTCCGGGAGGGTCATCAAAGAGAAGCCGCCTATTCTCAGTCCTTGCCCCAGAATGGTGGAATGAACTACCCACTAGGCTTGGGCGGTATGACGGTATTACGGTATACCAGGGTATTTAGAAATCCCGTCCGTCACCGTCAAAATCACAGATGCGCTTCAGCTTCTATTACAGTGAAACGGAGTTTTGAGTGTAGTGCACACATGCGCCAGCAGAGGGCGAGACCAGGCGTCCTCACTAGTGGAGCGAGTGGGTCACAACGGTGTTCACGTTTTACGGTAATGTTGCTGTACAGTGCTGTGAAAATACCGTAAAGCGTTGTGACGAGAGTTGGTGTGTGTTGTTGTGGTGCGCTGGTGGAGCAAGCAAATAATCTGTCTCTTATTATATGTGAATTAAAGAGTACAAGGTTTACACAACAGCCCCCACCCGCCTTTTTATTGCATTTGTACCATCCTGTACTATCCGCTGTCAGCTGTTTATCTCTCTCTGTGAGCTACTGAGCTTGATTAACTAGCGTTAGCTCACGTTAACTAGCGTTAGCTCTGCGGCTAATCTTAGATTACCCTGAACTAAATCAATGACTAGGTTATAAAGCATTCAAGTAGTTTTCACTGCACATAGAAGTAGCCAAACAGGAGCATTTCGGGAGCATATGACCAAACCCAGGCAATTTCGAGCCCTTAACGAATCAAATAGTCTGCCATGGCTAGGCTAGATGCTAACGCAGTAACGCTAACGGTGCAGGCTTCTGAGAGCTGACGATGATTTGTTTACTTGGTAACACAAGTTGCCCCCCCCCCCCCCCCCCTGATGAAAATGAAAGTCATACCGTCAAATACCGTACACCGGGGTATTATGTCATAAATGTATAACGGTGTGAAAAAAAGGATACCGCCCAAGCCTACTACCCACCGCAGTTAGGAAAGCCGAATCCCGTCCAATCTTTCGCCGTCGACTAAAGACGCACTTCTTCAACCATTATCTGAAATAATAATAAAAAAAATCTAACCCTAACTAACCTTACTGTCATGCACTTGTCCTAATAAACTAACCTACACTGTAACACGCAACAATTTGATGAATATTGTTACTCAGCTGATAGAGTTGTTCCCTTCCCGATGACCTGTCGTACAGAACTTGTAAATCGCTTTGGATAAAAGCGTTCAGCTAAATGACTAAATGTAAATGTAAATTACATCTTTGTTGGTCTGGAGTGCTGTCACCTACCAAACTCATTCGAATGATGGGCTTGTGCTTAGGGTGCCTCGAGTTCGGTCTGAGCTTGGAAAGTCTGCCTTCTCCTACGATGCTCCATACACATGGAATACCCTACAACAGACTCTAAAGCTCGGAGCATTCCCGTCATTCATGGAGTTTAAAGGCATTGCACTTGACCTATGTACTGAATCATGTAATTGTTTGTTAATCCATCATTGTAGTAATTGTAATTAATTGTAATTAATAACTGTTATGATATTTGTGTCCTTTGTTAACTCGTCATCACTGTAAATGAGGGAAACCTCAGTGCTTTCACGAGTATAAATAAAGGTTTGAAATGAAATATGCAACTCTGTGTATAGTTTATTTATAAAAATGGTATATTCAGATTACATTTGTTTATTGCTCTCCTATTACCCTGACCAGCATACCTGTACCCCCTGCTGCTATGAGACTGAATCTCCCCAAGTAGATCACTAAAGGAATCTCCTGTCCTGTCCAGAGGATAGAATGTTGTCTCCTCTGTGTGGAGAAACCTGTTTGCTGCTATCTCCTCCATCCAACCTCATCCTAGAAGCATTTCAGCAGCATAGCCTCTCAAGTAAAGTGACAGTGGCTGAAACGCTCAACAGTTGAGATGTTCGGTCATTATTAGTAACAAGATGAATAAACGCACATGTCTCTCTATACATAGAGTCGCACCAGTTTCTCACCTAACGTCACATCTTCTCACTAACTCGGTAGTAGCATTACGGCACGAACACACTGCTGACGAATGAACACGGACGGACGGACGGACGGACGGGAGGCTGCCTCTTCACTTCCGCTCCCATGTTAACGGACGACAGTAGGCACACTGGCCGCGAGCGGGAGCGCGCCTCGCGAGCGGCTCCCGAGCGCCAAGCTATTTTTTCGCTTCAATCCTATTTGAGGCGGCGCGCCACGCGCATTGTCACAGAAATACAGTTGAATATCTGCATATACCACAGATATAGATGTTGTTCAACCAGCTGTGTCTGTATCTGCAAATAAACGCCCAACCCCCCCCCCCCTGTCTGTATGTTTGTTTATACCTATAACTATTACAATGTTGCATAATAATAATAATAATAATAATAATAATAATAGCAGGATATAGCAGTCATTAAGTCAATCCACCTTGTCACCTATAATGACAAACGTTTTATTTGTTTCCTGACAGCTAATTATGGTAATTATGATTATTATTATTATGATTGAACAGCAACCAGTAGGCTTATATCAGTGTATATTTTATTAACAGATTGCAGAATGGGTATACAATACAGTACAGCTCTATCTTTTTCTCTCTTTATTCTCCCTATGCCTTTCTCCCTTTCTCTCTCGTTTTCTCTCTATTTTTCAATAGATGTTGTTCAGCCAGCTAATGTGTCTATCTTTCCCAATGCAAATAAACAATATTACTATAGTTAGTACCCCGCCCTGTCTGTTTGTTTGTTTGTCTATATCTGGTTGCCTGTCTGTCCCGACAGAGACAGAGAGAGGGGGGGGGGGAGATAGAGAGAGAGCGAGAGCGAGAGCGAGAGCGAGAGAGAGGGGGGGGGGGGGAGAGAGAGGGAGAGAGAGAGAGCTCTTGCTGCTGGGGGGCTCCACGCTGCTCTTTCGAGTACAGTCACACACTGATCATCATTCTAAAATGACTGACTTCGCATATAGACTAGGCATTTACAGCTGTCCCAATGTAAATGTGCCTTCCTCGGTGCGCTTCCGCGCGCTCAAGTGATAAGTCCAGTGTGTCTGACCAGGCGCGCGATCCCGCGAGGGAGCCGCATGTTCTGCAAAATCCTACTCCCTGCTGAATTCTGCTGCCGAGCGCTCCTGCGCTTGCGCACGCATGACCCACAATCCTTTTCCACTCGTTTTCAGCTACAATATTCTGCAGCCGAACGTCTTGTTTGACTTGTTGATGGTGAGCAATATCTTAAAACATATTTGTACATACATAACTTATTACTGTATACGCATGTAAATATTTGCATGTAATTGGCTTTGCAGCAGAATGTATAAAGCATGTATAAAGTAGATGATAAAATGTCGTACACCAAAATGTGACGATGACGACACCCAGCTGTAACACGCAGCTGTAAAAAGATATAGGCCTGAGTTTAGCGTTATCTTGTTTTAAAATCACTTTTGTATGCATCAAAAATCACTTGTGTGTTAATAATATCACTTTTTATGCATCAAAAATCACTTGTGTGTTAATAATACTTATCCCGACCCTGGTCTGTATAGCAATGGAGAATAGGTGGACCGAGGTGGTCAATTTTATTTCATTGGGAATATACCCCGACGGGTTTGATAAATCCCAGAAACTGAACCTAAGAAGGTATTCCTCCAAATTCACAGTAAAAGGCGAGTATCTACAATGCATATAAAATGTAACAAGTGTCTTGGTCCAAGAGAAGAGCAATGCATTTTCCTCTTGTACCATGGGAGAGGATTTTGAAACTGAAGAAATGTCCATGCCAGTTCATGTTCAGTTCATGTTGCCCCCCGAAAAGATGACGTCGCAATAGAGGTAAAGCAAAATCACTACATGAAAAGCCTGCATCTGCCTTGAATATAATGCCCTTGTTCAATGTTTATTTAATGTATTCCTCCTTTATGCAGTTTATGTAAAGTTTACATTTCACATTCATGTTGTATAACTGTGTATGTGATTAATAACATAGAATCCACAAGATTCCTCATTCAAAGAGGAGAGCGTACAAGAAAAAGGTCTGTAACTGTATTTTACGTGTTATGGACCCCAGGAAGAATAGCCCCAGCACTGCTGTGGCTAATGGGGAACCAAATAAACTTAAACTGTAGTTACTGAGTTCTGACCTGTTGGTCATTTGTTTGGCCTACCCACGTTTTGCATGAAGGGTATTTGGCCTGTTCAAACTGTTCATGTTGGCCTGTTGGCCGATACTGATTGGGGATGTTAACGGTTAGACTTTCCTTACTTGATCATCGACAACGTTAACTATCAATTAATCAACCAAAATTGTCCCTTTTTATTTTCTCTCTCCATTTTGCCTAGTGTATTGCAACCCCATTGGGCTAGAATCTGTAAAGCTGCGATGGTATCCCACTTGGGTCAGAGAGCCTAACAACATGTGATGGTATCCCACTTGGGTCAGAGAGCCTAACTACTCTCGAGCTCTGACATGGCCGATCTTCATGGGGATCAGACAAGAGCAAGCATCCTATCCCCTATAGCTCACTATTATTCGGATGTTGAAGGATATTGTTGATTAACCGTTGACATCCCTAATACTGATATTGGATATCGGGTCCCATACTGACTCAAAATAGCTGGTTCAGGTATCAGTGACAATGGGCCGATCTGGTATTTATTATTATTATTATTATTATTATTATTATTATTATTATTATTATTATTATTATTATTATTATTATTATTATTATTATTATTATTATTATTATAATTTTAATAAACAACAATTCAGTACATTTGTATCTACAGTATGTATTTAGATTTTTTTGTTTTAAAAAGTTAGGAAAGCAATGTTTAAGTCGAACATGATGTTGCCTTACACATAAAATAATGATTCCAGTCTCTTCCACACAGTGAGGGATACAGTGTATTACTTATTACTCGACTGATACCCAAAGCCCAGGTACTAGTGTCAGTATCGGGACTGGAAAAGTTGGATCGGTGCATCCCTGGCGTTCAGGTGTCCATATACTTTTGCCCATGTAACAGTAATAGTACGGCGATAATAAAAAAAGATTAATAATATAAATAAAAGTATATCTGTGGTTTAACATTCATGTTGTGTTTTCAGTTAGAATGCTGTGGGCTGCAGGAGATCACGGCCAGGTGGAAGCAGTCATTGGACCATATAAACGGTTTGATTCATCTTTCCATACACTGCATGGAACAGAGTGGCTGTCTGATGAAGTAAGAGACTAAACTGCACTGTTGAAAATGTAAGACAATTTTAAATTGTTTATTTATTATTGTTACTATTAATAATATTTTTCTGCAATGCAGGTCATTGATGCATACATGCTCACCCTGGTTGGAAAACAGCAGGCAAGTGGAAATTATATTGTTAGATGTTTCCTGCACTATAATATAATGATTTGAAAGACAACGGGACACTACTGACCCGGCTGAAGGCCGAGCTCTCCCAGGTGCACATGCCTGACTCAGGGTTCCGTTAGAAAAAATTGTTGCCGGCCTCAGTGTCCGGTAGATTTCAATCTACCGGTCAAATGACAGAAATTCCGGTCAGAGTTTATTGAGCTTAAAAACAATTGATAGGCAAAAGAATGACAACAAAACAAAAGAATGACATCATCAAGGCATGTAGATTTATAATATTTTTACTTAAAACTAGGCTACTTTTGCGTATAAAGTCATTATATTCCAAATAAAATAAGTCCCGAGACTCGTGCTGCTGCCGACTTTAAATCAAATAGGTGTCTGTGGGCAGTCGCCCGACATTAATAAACAACAGTCTGTTATAATCACATTTTTATGAGCTAACGAATTCCGTTATATTTGACATTTGTATTAATTATATCAAGCGAAGAACTGAGAAATTTGGCAGAGAGAGACGGCAACATTATCGTGGATTTGCGTGACGACTCTTTCCACCTCGCAACGACTTATTTGCAAAGAGTATGGCGCTGCAGAGCAGCTGATTCAGCTGTTATTGGCTCTTTTCTGGGGACCGCACAGCAGCGCCCCCCACCCAACATTGAATTGAAAATGGCTGAATTGGAGTACTGCTGGAATACTGCATTGTGCTGCTGCTGCTCCGGCTCTGCAGCTTCACAAAAGTTCGCACACCCAGCACTAAGCTCTCGCTGACAACGTCGTTGTCATTATTAGAAGCAACGAGGAAACAAATGTAATGATCGTTTCGTTCATCGCATAGGCTATTTAATTTTAGCCTATTTTAATACAATTCAAATAATCAAATTGTGCTTAGACTCAGGGAATTATTTTCACCGGACATTAAGACCGGAGAGATTAAATATGTCGGACTTCAACAGATTTTGCCGGTCAAATACCGGTAATTACCGGCTAACGGAAACGCTGACCTGCAGGTGGATCATTGACTTCCTGTCTGACTGACAGGAAGCAGCATGTGAAGCTGGGAACCCCCCCTACCCTCCGTACAAATGTGTGAAAACCTACCTGGCTAAATCAATCTGATTCTGATTAATTTGGCATACATTTTAATTGTTTTTAACAGAAACCTGTTCACCATCTGTGTGCTGGTGTTGCAA
Source organism: Notolepis coatsorum (assembly GCF_963971535.1). NCBI lineage: Eukaryota > Metazoa > Chordata > Actinopteri > Aulopiformes > Paralepididae > Notolepis > Notolepis coatsorum. The sequence continues at coordinate 93,824,795 of NC_140167.1, read as the reverse complement.
CGTCACTGTTTTCTGGAAGATTCAAGTGTCTCGGAAAGGTAATTTATTTGTCAGTTATTTAGCAGCATTGATTATCAATAACAATAATTAACAATAACTTTAGAAAGACGTAAGCGCCTGGCTGAGATTGAGGCACGGCTCCCCTCGCTGGAGCAGGTTTACAGACTATCACAATCCCAAATGGACTTAAATAACATTTTAAAATTAAAGTATGAATACAATTCTATTCTGGGCAAGCAGGTTAGTACCCTCCTCCTTAAACTCAGACAGAAGCACTTTGAACTAAGTGATAAACCAGACAGACTGTTGGCTAGGCAGCTGAGGGGTGTACAGGCCAGCCAGGCAATTCATAGTATCAAATCTATATCGGGCAGCTTGCTGACTAACCCTAAAGACATAAATTACCGTTTTAAAGAATTTTATACTGGCCTTTATACCTCTAGATGCCATGCCCCAGACTCTGAGGTTGAGAGCTTCCTGGACAATATTGATATGCCAGTGCTTAGTGATAAGGCAAGGGATGAGCTAGATGCTGATTTCAGCCTGCAGGAAATAACAAGTGCAATAAAGTCTTTCCCTAGCGGGAAGGCCGCTGGCCCGGATGGGTATGGGGCGGAGTTTTATAAAACTTACAGTGACATTTTGGCCCCTCTACTTCTTAGAATGATTCAACATTCTATCACTAATAATGTCTTCCCTGACTCCCTTTACGAAGCAAATGTGTGCCTTTTACTCAAGAAAGGTAGGGATGGGACTGATCCAGCAGGGTTCCGGCCTATAAGTTTGTTAAATTTTGACCAAAAGACAGTTGCCAAGGTGTTGGCCACTAGGTTGGCTCAGCATGTCGGATCTCTCGTCCACTCCGACCAAACGGGATTCATTCCTGGCAGGCTTGCTTTTTCTAACATTCGGAAATTACTAAACATATTGTACTCTAACCAAAGAAAGGACACTAAGCCGGCGATCATATCACTTGACGCTGAAAAGGCATTCGACCAGATCGAATGGAAATATATGTTCAGTGTCCTCCAGCGCTTTGGTTTCGGTGACAGGTTTCGTTCTCTTATTGGAATGTTGTATGCTCATCCCAGAGCTTCCATTCTTACCAATTCTGATAGATCTGACTCCTTCCCACTCCATCGCGGCACCCGACAAGGATGTTGTATTAGTCCCTTACTGTTCAATTTAGCCCTCGAACCCCTGGCTATCAGTATCAGGAGTCATCCCAACATCACAGGAATAAAGTTGGGAAAGTATGAGAGCCGTATTTCCCTATATGCGGATGATGTGGTCCTGTATCTTGCTGATCCTGCCTCCTCCGTCCCATGTCTCCTAGATTTAATCAGGCAGTTTGGTACTTTCTCTGGTTACTCCATTAACTGGGAGAAAAGTGTGTTCATGCCCATCTCAGGGAGCCTAGACTCTTCCTTTACTGACAGCTTACCCTTTAAAATAGAATATGACCACTTCACCTATCTGGGAGTAGTTATACCAAAGGATCCCAAACTCCTATTTAAACTGAACTTTGGTGAAATGGTCTCAAAATTGAAAAAAAATATGGAGAGGTGGAGAATTTTGCCAGTGTCTTTGGTGGGGCGTGTGAATGTCATAAAAATGGTGGTTCTCCCAAGGTTCCTTTACCTTTTTCAGAGCGTGCCTATTTTTTTGACTGCCTCTTTTTTTAAACAGATACACTATACTTCTGCCATTTGTCTGGGGCTATAAAGCACATCGTATTTCAAAAGCACACTTGCAGAAGCCAAAGCATATGGGGGGGCTGGCCCTGCCGGTATTCCAGCACTACTACTGGGCTGCTAATGCAAGGGCCATGACCTTCTGGCAAGATTACTCCATAGGTGATGCTACAGTAGCCATGGACGCCCCCAGGTGGCTAGACATGGAGGCGCATGTGAACCTAAAAAGCTCTCTTCCTGCAATGTTATTTTCTAAGTGTGATACGATTAATAAAATGGCTCTCAACAATTTTATCCTTCGGAACTCACTGAGAATATTGAGTCAAATCAAAAAGGTTTTCAAAGTACCTTCAACCTCGGCATATGCTCCAATATGTGATAACCATAATTTTCCCCCTGGTCAATCTGACATTGTTTTTTCATTATGGAAGGGAAAGGCCACTATTAAAGATCTATATGTTGATCGTCACTTTGCCTCATTTAACGAACTTAAGTCTAAGTTTAATCTTACAAGCTCACACTTCTTTCGCTACCTGCAGGTTAGAAATTATGTCCGCAGTAATATCCCAGACTTTGAGACATGTCCTGCTGACTACCAGTTTTATAATCTCATGAGCCGATCACCAGTTTCAAAACACCTGATCTCTGATTTTGTTTCATATTTCTCTGTCCAATCTATGGCTTCCTCCGACCACATTAAAGATGTATGGTCCACAGAGCTTAGTATGGAAATCTCTGATGAGATGTGGGAGGAGGGACTTAGCAGGATACATAAATGTTCTATTAATGCCAGAGTCCAACTTATACAGTTTAAGGTCATTCACAGACTACATTACTCTAAAACCAAACTGCATAGAATCTATCCCTCTGTATCGCCTATCTGTGATCGTTGCATGTCCGCAGAGGGTAATCTTTCACATATGTTTTGGTTTTGTCCCAAGCTATTTAAGTACTGGGTAGACATTTTTGACTGGTATACCAAGGCGTACAAAAGAGAGATTGCCCCAGACTGCCTTCTAGCTTTACTCGGCTGTTCAGCTAACACTGCAGAATTACCTTACAATGAGCAGGAGGCCCTGATGTTTGGTATGGCTGTGGCCAAAAGAATTATCCTGAAGGAATGGAAAGACACGTCGTCTCCAAATTTTAAAAGGTGGCTTACTGAGATGGTCTCCTCTCTGCAGCTGGAAAGCATTCGTCACAGTATGTCTGAGACCTTGAACAAATTTGAAATGATATGGGGTCCCTTTTTGGAATGCTTAGCTAGAACATAAGTGCTTCTCAATGTCCTCCTGTGTATTTTCTGTACTATGTATTGACAACACTACTATGTATGTGTGTATATATATATATGTATATATATATGTATGTGTATATATGTCAGAGAATCAGCCCCTTGCGTCCTTAGTGTATAGCATTTGACATGGTGTATGTTTGTTCATTGATGTGACAGTGTCTGGCAACATACTGTTTGTGTTCTTTTTATTTACTTTTTATTTTCTTTGTGTTTGTGATTTGTTTTGATGTATGTTTGTGAAACTATAAAAGCTGAAAATAAAATATTATAATAATTAACAATAACTGTCTTAAAAACCCATTCCTCAGATGAAGTTTCCGGGGGAAGAAATGTGGATGTGCCCTGTCAACTTTGGGAGTCACTGGATTTTAGTGGTTTGTTACCTTTCTTTGCTTATTTTACAGTGCAATATTTTTTCCATGAGGCCTATTTTTGCATGTATTGCTTTCAATTGACCTCTGATGCAGTAGAATCCAATCACTTTGGATAAAAGGATCTGCTAAATAAATATAAATGCTGTAATGTGATGAGAGAATAACATGAATGTACTCAACTTTTTTAGATTGTCAACATGTCAGTTAAGGCACTTGTGCTGATCGATCCGATGGGAGATGAAGATGCCTATGAACGTAGATTACTACGCAACTGGAGGTAAGTGCCATACCTGTCAACCCTCCCGTTTTCCCATGAACAGTGCTTGTGTTGAAATTTCAACTTACAAGACAGATTGGTCAGATTTTAAGATGACCTTTGCAAAATGGAAGCTTTTGCTTTTGTAATGAGAATATCCCTGATTTCCGGTCTACTTTTCATTCTTTTTTTTTAACAATAATTAGGAATTTCTTGAGGACGACAGGCCGTGGAGAGCAGGGAGCACAGTGGACAGTGCAAACAATGCACCACAACAGGCAGCAAGATTGCAGCAGCTGTGGGGTTTTAGTGTTGATGGTAAACATTTTTGTACTTATGTTATAGGCATTTATAAGTAACTGAAATTACTGTTGCCTAGAGCTGCCGCGGTATCGGTATTACCGCGGTATCGCTGTTACATCATGGCCACCGCAGCGTTGGGCTGAATACCGGCATCACCTATTGGGTACCAGAAAAGTCACATGAAACACTGCAGACCACTGATTGGTCAGAAGAGATACGCGTCACATGCTTGGAGCATCTTGCAGTGCTTTTATTTCCTGAATCTCAGCCATCACAACACGGCTAATAGTACGTTAGCGCCCACCGGAGACCCGAGTGGATTACCGACGCCGTCGCTCCTCAGGGAACGAGGCATAATGATTTTACTGCAACGAAATGTTATAATAAAAGCCCTTCGTTCTATACACTTGTCTGATTGAAAACTTTATTAACAGACCGCAGAATGGGTACAACTCGGCACGCTCTGAGCAAAGAAAGGAACTTAGATATTAATTGAGTAACGCTTGCCTTGATATGGTCCGGTAAATACGAACGTGTAACTATACTAACGTTAATGCCACAAATCGAATGCCTTTGTAATCATAAGTAGTAACGTTATAATAATAAGAAGAAAGGGTCGGGGGGGTACCGACACAAAGTGAACGGCGCACGACCAGAGGGGAGATTTCGAATCCGTGTTTCACTTTTAATAACGAATGCGTGCATGCCGAATCCCAAACAATATTCATGCTGCAAAGTCATCCTCTAAAGATAGACATTTAGACTAGAGGCAGGCTATATGCTATATAAAGAGTAGACTACAAAAAAAATGCATTCAAACTTTTTTTTTGTGTGTGTGTGTGCGGTAATACCGCGGCGGTAGGAAATATTTTGCAAATGTGTGCGGTAAGGAAAACATCAATACCGCGGCAGCTCTACTGTTGCCAGCTAAAATGCCATTTTGCAGTTTGCAGAAGAGTATCTGGAGAGGGAGGGAGACATCACTGCTGTCCAGACATCTGCACAAGCTGTTCAGAAGGCACGCTTTGAACTCGCTTGTGCACTGCTTCAGTGTGCAGGTCAGTGCATCAAACACTGCATGAAAGCAGTGACATCAAAATATTTTCTTAGTCAAAATGCATGCAAATTCCATCACCTCAGACACAAAGGTGATCAGTCTGTGTGGGTCATGTACTCAGGGCACGAAATTAACTTTTTGACTCACCGGCCAGTGGCGGGTAGATGGGAAGAATCTACCCGCCAAGCATATTTCTTACCTGCCAACTTTTTTTTGATTAAAAAAATGTATTATTATTATTTTATATAAAAAAAAGATTTTTTTTTAATAAAATATATATATTATATAATAATACTTGTAGTTGTATTATCTGCGAGACATCGCCACCTCGCTGTCTGCAAACAGCTCCACTGTCTGTGTATACTCGAGTGGCCTCCAGCTCCAGCAAGGATTCTCCTGCGCTTCAGCTAGACCCTATTCAGCAGCCCTCATGCGATGTAAGCCAGGGGCTCGAATACGCATGTTGTAGGACATTGATGTCAGGAGCTATCTGTAGCTACTGCTGGATGGCGTTGGGACTAGGGCTGCAACGATTAGTCGACATAATCGACGACGTCGATTATAAAAAATCGTTGACGAGAAATTGTTGCGTCGATTAGTCATTAATAAAAAAAAATAAAATTATTTAATTTTTTTTTTTTTGCACTACCTATCTTTGTGAGAGTGGCTTCTCAGGGTTCCAGACAACATCATAACATGATGATCCCATAGCAAATTTTGGACATTGAAAACATTGTTCCCCTGCAGGAGATGATGATCAGACTAGACACACAATACATTACACACGCACTCCTAGGGCTGGGCGATATGGAAAAAAATCATATCGCGATAACGATATGATAATTTTATTTTATTTCTCGATATCGATAATTATATTATTATTATATTTTTTTAACAACAGATGTATGTTTATTTTGCAGCAATTCTTTGTCATTGCTGCCATCTTTAGTGTTACATCCCCTCACACTCCAGTTCTAAGGCTGCAGCTGGTTTAAAAGCTAAAGTAAACCGGCTTCTCTGCTGGCTGTGGCTCCAGAGGAGTTGAACAGTTCTGGCTCTGCTAGTTTATTTTCTATCTTTTGGCGCTTTTTTGGTGGACAAACATGTGCACTGTGACTGGAGTCTAGTTCTGCTAGCACACATAGCCTACTGTGTACAGACGGTTTCAAAATGTATTTTAAATTAGAAAGCAAACAAAATAAATGGACAAGAGAAAAAGAAATCTGAATTTGGTCAGTATTGTCATTTGGACAAGCAAAGCCATTACTTTAAGTTGCAGGCAAGAAAGACAAGTCTGTCCACTGTCTCTGGTTTTAAAACTGCCCTGTTGCAGGTAAAAAAAAAAAAAAAAAAAAAAAACGATTTTTTGATTTTTTTTAAAATTTAGATATTCGATATCGATTATTAAAATATATCGCGATATTTATCGTTATCGTTATATCGCCCAGCCCTACGCACTCCTCTCACTCACACACAGCGATCAGAGTAAGACACACACATACACACTCCTCTCGCTCACACACAGCGATCAGAGTAAGACACACACACATACACACTCCTCTCACTCACACACAGCGATCAGAGTAAGACACACACACATTCACACTCCTCTCACTCACACACAGCGATCAGAGTAAGACACACACATACACAAATTACACAGTACACACCTCTCACTCACACAGCGATCAGAGTAAGACACACACACAAATTACACACACTCCTCTCACTCACACAGCGATCAGAGTAAGACACACACACACGGATTCCTCTCACACACAGCAAACAAAAGTTATTTAAAATACACTTCCACTTTAATTTGTATTATTTAATTTATTTATCTTGTTATGAGTGATTGCTGTATTGTTCTTCAAATACATTTTCATTTAAAGTGGCTTAAAGATCCAAATTCAAATGTTTCATGGGTCATTATTTTAATTTGCTATGGGATCATCATGTTATGATGTTGTTGTTTGGTCCTGACAAGAGTCTCAAAGTCTGGGGTGATGGTAGACAAGCAACTCTGAGGTCATGCTCAATGTCCAATCTGTTCCTCTGCTCTGTCTTCAGCTGGACCAGAGCTGAGAAGCCACTTTCACAAAGATAGGTAATTATAAAAAAAAAAAAAAAGAAAAAAAAAAATTGTTTTTTGTTGTTGTTTACATTGGTTTTCGATTAGTCGACTAATCGAAAAAATAATCGGCAGATTAGTCGACTACCAAATTAGTCATTAGTTGCAGCCCTAGTTGGGACAACGCCTCTGAACTATTTAGTTTACTGGGACATTTCGTAGTGACTAGTGAGCTAACGTGGGCTAACATGAGCTACCTAGCCAACGGAGGTATTATGCACTGGACACTTGCTGGAGCAGTTGTTGATGTCAGGAGCTATCAGTAGCTAGCCGGCTGGATAACGTTACACAATGCATCATGTATTAAACAAAAAGTGAATAGTTGACTGGGTCATTTTGTAACAGTAGCTAACATTAGCTCACGGAGGTCCCTCTGACTAGACTAACGTCAGTCACGGTGACTGTCCGAGGCAATAGCCTCCGTTTACATGCAGCAGCATACAGAAACAGGTGCGGGAGGGGTAGGAGCAGCAATGCGCTGCGTGTCTGTGCTGAGACAGCGAGTGAGAACTCCGCTCAGAATTGGATCATGATTTTCGGTTTTCACATGACTATTTGATTGCCCGGCAGACCTCTCAGTGGGAGTCGCCAAACGTAAAAACTGAGCGCCAATGGCGCTTGGCGGGTTCTAGTTTCACCCCCTGACACACATAATTACTTACCGATCAATATTAATGAAGCTCAAGTTTTGAATGGAATAACGATCGGGCAGAATTATAAATCCTTCCTTGGTAGACACAATTCCCGGCCTACCTGGCTGGTATGTGACTGAGATCTGACCCTTGGTGTAAACGTCTCCTTTATTTGCCCAGGGAAGGCTGACTAAGCAAACTTGCTCTTTTTCAGCAACGCCCTGCTTCACATTCACACACACATTCACACCTGGGAGTTGCCTGGGGCAACCATTCAACTGTTGGCCAATGAGCCGCTCCGCTGACGACAACCTGAACGCGCCCCCATGACTTCATCCCTGCTCTTCAAGTTCAACTGTCAATGTCGACCAAAAACCGGTTCGGCGTGTTTCTCTGGTACTGGTTACGGCTGATTTTCTCTCGCGCTCTTGCAAAATTGTGTTTCTCAGTTCTCACGTTGCCCCGTCTCCACTTTTTGCCCTATTTTCTGGTTAGCAGGACAGATCTAACAGGGGAGTCTACCCACAATGGCTTTATAGATAACAAGATACAGTACAAATGACTAAGCCGACGTCTTGACGGAGCAAGCCAATTGACTTTGGAATACAATGATGAGTGAGGGCTCTACAGTTTGTAACAAACCTTAAAGCTAGAACAGGGGTTCTCAAACTTTTTTATACCACAACCAGATTTTATTTAGGATTTTTTTGGCAACCCTACACTTAATGTATAGTGGAATTTCAACGTGGAATTAAGGAATATCAAAATAAAAGCATACGTTGGTGAACTTGATCATGCATATTTATTAGAACATTTTATTACAGCACTATGCTATCAATACACATTTATAAAACGAGGCATATTTAGCCAAAATATGTTGCCAGAACTAAACAAAAAAAAGTATAGATCAAAAAATAAAAATGTACTTGCCAATGACCCCGTAGTTTGAGAACCGCTGAGCTAGAGTAGAACATAGCTAATGGAGACAAGACATTAGTGCCATGCTCTACACATTGAGCTACACAGGGAATGGAACCCCCAACCCTGGCAGTGTCAGTGCTGTGCTCAGTTGTTTTGCAGCATTGAAATTAGGGCTGACCTTCGATTTTCTTTTGGAATTCGAAGCCGATTCGATTTTAATTCGAAGCTTCGAAAAATTTAAAGAAATGTAATACATTTTTTTTTTTTTATTCTTTTTTTTTTATGTTGTGGGACTTGTACAGCACTTTGTTCAACTTTGTCAGTGCTGTAAAGTTTAAACCTTTTAAAATCTTAGACAAACAAAACACTTTGCTTTCATGAAATATTGCCATCATTTAAAGGATAACTCCACTTTTTTTTTTTAATTAGCTTATTTAACATCTTCCCTGGAGTTAGACAAGAAGATGCATACCTTTTTTGTCTCTGTGCGTGCATTTTAGCTTTGGGAATAGACGCTCCGTTAGCATAGCTTAGCTTCATCACTGGAAGTGGGGGAGGACAGTAGCCTTACAGTGCCTTACAGTGTATTGCAAGGTCTGACATTGACCAAACTTGATATGCATGACCTTGGTGGGCTCTAGGTCAACTCCTGAAAAGGGGGTCAATGTCAGACTTTGCAATCAAAAGTTAGGGGGCTAATAACCCTTGCCATAATTTCAGTGCGCCCCTAACTTTTGATTGCAAGGTCTGACATTGACCCCCTTTTCAGGAGTTGACCTAGAGCCCACCAAGGTCATGCATATCAAGTTTGGTCAATGTCAGACCTTGCAATACACTGTAAGGCACTGTAAGGCTACTGTCCTCCCCCACTTCCAGTGATGAAGCTAAGCTATGCTAACGGAGCGTCTATTCCCAAAGCTAAAATGCACGCACAGAGACAAAAAAGGTATGCATCTTCTTGTCTAACTCCAGGGAAGATGTTAAATAAGCTAATTTAAAAAAAAAGTGGAGTTATCCTTTAAGGCTTTATAAAAGCAGCACAATGAACACAAATATGTCAGTGCCGAGTCCGACCTCATCTTAAATAACAAACAGCATTGATTGTTGTAATTAACAAAGAGAGGCAGAGTTGATTTTGCAAAAAAAATTAAATTTCATATATATTTTTTTAATAATCAAATTTTATTTTCATATTCGAATCCCATGCCCATCGAACGAAGCTTTGAAGTATTTAAGACAGCCCTAATTGAAACACAGCCTATGTTACACAACTGTGCAATACAAAGACCTTGTATATTGTACATCATCATCCAACATAACAAGTCTGGAGCCAACTTTGGACCCGCCACATGTCATGTGATGTCACTTCTCTTTATCTTTACTGCCACATTTCTGGATCACTTCCAATAATAGCTTGGATTTATATAGCCTTTCAAGAAACCCAAGGACGCTTTACAAAGCAACAGAAAAGACGCATAGGACATAAGCAGAATAACAATAAAGGACAGGGAGACGAATGGAGGCAATAGGCCTTTGTGAACAGGTGGGGTTTTCAGGTCTTAAAGGAGTCCAGGGATGTGGCAGAGCGGATCTCAGCCTGGAGAGAGGGGGAGTTCGTAGGCAAGTGTGGGGGGCGGAGAGCAGATCCGCGTCTGAGGATCGCAGCTTCTGGGAGGCGGTGTGGTGGAGGAGGTCAGATAGGTATTGTTGGGGCATGGAGGGATTTGAAGGATGAGGATGATGTGCTGTGCTGCCAGGGCTTGGTGCGGGTGAGAACCTTAGCAGCTGAGATGAACAGGTGTCAAGCTAGTGCTGGTCCAATACCAGGCTACATTAGTTGGGCAGATGGATGAATCACAGTCAGGTGAACTCTGTAGACCTTAGCCTAAATTATCTTTAAAATGTTATAGTCTTCTATACAAATATATTTTATTTTCTATTGTAGAAGCAGCTGATTTGTAAATGATTCTTATCAGCATTGAAAGTTTTAGGGGCGGGTGAAAAAAATCTATATATTATATATAGTTATTTTAAAAATGTATATTAAAAGTCAAATCTTTTTTTCTCCTTAACATTTTGCAAAATTTTCCATTGGGGACATAATTTGCAGTTGAAATATATCACAATATGGTGACATTACAACATCTTGATCACAACTATATTGTGATAATTATGGTATCGTGGGGCCTCTGGTGATTCCCACCTGCCGTACTAACCGGTAATGGCGTACAGTACAGTGAAAACGGGTGGTGTTGGTTGGTGGTGTCCGTGGGGGAATAAGCCTGTCTTTGTTGATAGGGGTCATGAGTCTAATAAAATATTTAAACCCATTGGACTGGTCTGGTCCACATGCCTGGTGGCAGCATGACCAACACAGTGTCCGTCTGTGACTAATCTCCCTAATCTTAAAAACACACACACACCTGGGAAACGCATGTCATGTGCTCACATTCACCCAGAGGTATTTGATTTGTGAATACTTGGTGAAATGCATTTGTTCTCTTACTCACAAATTAAATGAAAATCTGTATAGTGTACCATGATTTATTTACTCATACAGAATGAGTGGAGTTGCTACAGTTAAAACCTTGTGAAAAACGTTGTTTCTAGGGAATGTAGAGGCTTACTGCGTGGTGTGCTCCTTCGAGCAATGTGATGCTGATGAGAGCATGGTTGGAATGGTAAGTAAAGTATAACGTCAAAATGTTTTGGATTATTAATTGACTCACAAATGTGTGTGCATATTACCATATCATTAATCTCATTGTAGAGTTTTATTTACCTACAGTAATGCTCTTTTAATTGATTTTTTTCCGGTAGGTGCAGTGTGATTCGTGCAGTAGGTGGGCACATTTTGAATGTGCCAAATTTGACGACACAAGTGGCTCCAACTATTTGTGCAGTAAATGTCTTTCTACAGTACGGCTCAATACATCCAATTGTTAAGGGGATGCAGACCAAAGTCGACACTCTCTCCATACTGTTGAGTTGGTGGTCCTGGATATCAAACTGGAACCCTCCTCCTTACTGGTCCTGGATATCAAACTGGAACCCTCCTCCTTACTGGTCCTGGATATCAAACTGGAACCCTCCTCCTTACTGGTCCACAGTATAAACTATAGGAACCCTCCTCCTTACTGGTCCTGGATATCAAACTGGAACCTTAAGAGTATCTGTTTGTAGGACAGAGCTGATGAAGAGTATCCGTTTGTTGGACAGAGCTGATGATGAAGAGTAAGATACAGTATATATACACTAGAGCTGTCCCTGACTAAGATACAGTATATATACACTAGGGCTGTCCCTGACTAAGATACAGTATATATACACTAGAGCTGTCCCTGACTAAGATACAGTATATATACACTAGAGCTGTCCCTGACTAAGATACAGTATATATACACTAGGGCTGTCCCTGACTAAGATACAGTATATATACACTAGAGCTGTCCCTGACTAAGATACAGTATATATACACTAGGCTTGTCCCTGACTAAGATACAGTATATATACACTAGAGCTGTCTCTGACTAAGATACAGTATATATACACTAGGGCTGTCCCTGACTAAGATACAGTATATATACACTAGAGCTGTCCCTGACTAAGATACAGTATATATTAGTGATGTGACGTTTGAAGCGAGGCTTCGGAGCTTGTGTCGAGCAATCCAGCTTTTTTTATGTGGAGTCTGTATCGAGGCGTGTATCAGGTGACGTACTGATGACGTCCGAAGCCTCACTCGGGGACGTACCGCGTCACTGATTCAGGAAATGGCTTCGGGGTTGGTGCGCATCACAAGTGTCGACATAGGAATTCATTACGAGTTTCTTTGCGTTGGAGAATCCCGTGGAGTACTGGGAAAGACAAATACATGTGTATCCTAATAATCCCAACATATATATAACAGATGGTAGCGCGAGGCACTGTCAGTCACGATGGACTTCAAGCGTTGTGAAGTGACTGGCGAGTAGCGGTACTGCGAGTTAAACTCACTCCACTTAAAAAGACACACTTTACACGTCATGAAGAGTGAATTCACCTTGGTGTAGCGGTCTGTGCTGTCACCTGTTGCCCGTGTCACGGCAGACCCGGGTTCTAAACTCCCTCGGGGCATCGAAGAAAGTTAAACACAACGCAAAAAAGGTGACCATATCATCTCCATTACATATAAACTTGCTGTAATGTCTAACTTGCTGTGCCTAATCTGATCACATCTGTATGATCCAAATGCAGGATGGCATGTCGATTTTAAGTTGCTTTTTCTGAATAAAAATGAATGAAGCAAACACTTGTCCCTGCCATCATTGTTAGAAAAACACACTATATTAAATTATAGAATGTTGTAGTAACACAAGCACTTTCTCCTCTGTCCCTGCCATCATTCTGTTAGAAAAACAGACACATTATTATTTGTTTATTGGCATCATCATCACTCTGCCTGTTCTACATTTATTGTCCACTTGATGGCACAGTAGAGCCAATACACCATGAAGCTTCAACACATGTGTGGTACTATTGGATGGAAAGCCTCAATGCTTCATGAAGCTTCATCTCGCCATCACTAGTATATATACACTAGAGCTGTCCCTGACTAAGATACAGTATATATACACTAGGGCTGTCCCAGACTAAGATACAGTATATATACACTAGAGCTGTCCCTGACTAAGATACAGTATATATACACTAGGCTTGTCCCAGACTAAGATACAGTATATATACACTAGGCTTGTCCCTGACTAAGATACAGTATATATACACTAGAGCTGTCCCTGACTAAGATACAGTATATATACACTAGAGCTGTCCCTGACTAAGATACAGTATATATACACTAGGCTTGTCCCAGACTAAGATACAGTATATATAGTACACTAGAGCTGTCCCAGACTAAGATACAGTATATATACACTAGAGCTGTCCCTGACTAAGATACAGTATATATACACTAGAGCTTAGGGCTGGGCGATATGGCCTAAATATGATATCACGATATTTTCTGACCTTTCGGCGATACACGATACGCATCACGATGTTTTTCTTTTTTTCCCCAAAATTCATTATGAGGCTTACCAAGACAGTATTTGAGTTTGCAAGCTAACATTAAAGACAATAAAATACCCATGCATTTAGCATTTTTATATTATATATTAGATTTAGATTATTGGATTATATATTGCATATATTTAGCAATGAGATATTATATGATTTAGATATGAAATATGATGAATTGAAAATGGGGGACCCTGATGTAAACAAGACGAAAGTCTTTCTCTGGTCTGCATCCTCCAGTCCGCTGTTGACTGTTGTTGTATTGAGCTGTACTGTATTGTACCCATGCTGCAATCTGTTAATAACGTTCTCATTCATTCAGTCGGCAAACAGAATCATTTTGATTGACAGTCGCGTCTGCCAATTACGTCACATCGCTTGCACCCGCCCTGCTGTTCTTAGCACCAATCGGCAAGCGCGTATTCATTTTTTACTTCCGCCATTGGAGAGCTCAATGACAATAACAATGGCAGCGGTAGCTCGCCGCGGCCGACGTTTCGCTTTTAGCTCCGCAGAAGGACTAAACGACTGGAGGCATAATGATTTTACTGCAACGGATGTTATAATAAAAGCCTTTCCATACATCTGTCTGATTGAAAACTTTATTAACAGACCGCAGAATGGGCACAACTGAGTCAGCACGGGCTGAGATATGAACGACTAATGCTTGCTATATCTAGGTCGACCTCGGTCGTTGCTATGTAAATACGCTGATGTTATTGAAAGTGTAACTATATAACGTTAATGCCACAAAACGAATGCCTTTGTTATCATAAGTAGTAACTTTTGATGCAGTAGTGTGTGTGTGGGGCGGCGTTGTTCAAAAGTGTCAACGTGTGGACCAGATTGACGCGACACAAGCCTCTTGGGCAAAACATCACGATATCCACGATACGTTTAAAAAGTGTATCGTTAATGAACTGTACCCGATATTTATATAATATCGTCATATCGCCCAGCCCTACTAGAGCTGTCCCTGACTAAGATACAGTATATATACACTAGAGCTGTCCCTGACTAAGATACAGTATATATACACTATAGCTGTCCCTGACTAAGATACAGTATATATACACTATAGCTGTCCCTGACTAAGATACAGTATATATACACTAGAGCTGTCCCTGACTAAGATACAGTATATATACACTAGAGCTGTCCCTGACTAAGATACAGTATATATACACTAGGGCTGTCCCTGACTAAGATACAGTATATATACACTAGAGCTGTCCCAGACTAAGATACAGTATATATACACTAGAGCTGTCCCAGACTAAGATACAGTATATATACACTAGGCTTGTACCTGACTAAGATACAGTATATTGCAGAATGGGTACAGACTACAGTACAGTACGGCTCAATACACACAATAAGGGGATGCAGACCAGAGAGTTTACATCAGGGTCCCCCATTTTCAATTAATCAGGACATATATGACATACACAACATACAGATAGACAGTACTGCTACATCTAGACATTTATGACATACCAGATGTTCAAATTTGAGTACTGTTTGTGATACCAAAAGAGTCCAGAAAAGAGAGTATATACATTTGACGTAGAAACTGTACACTGGAGGAGGTTGGGTGGGGGGGGGGATTGTACATTGGAGGTGGTTGGGTGGGTGGGTGGGGGGAACTGTACAACTGTACAATCAAAACTGTAAATAAATACTGTAAATAAGTTTGAATGTTGATAACTGATAACATGTTGTTCAATGTTTTTTTTGTTCAACATATGCATACATGGAGTGTATATAAATAAATCCATGGTTAAAAGCAACAGTTTTGTTCCCTGAATTCTGAGTTTATTTGATAGCGATATATTGGTGTATTGAAATACCTTACCCCAGAAATCTTACAGAAAAATGTTATGATAGAGTATAAAAATATGCTCACCATATGCATACAGTATACATGGAGTGAGTAGTGAGGTCATATAAAATGATTCTGTAGTGGGAGCATTCTTTGATAGCGATATATATGTATTAACAATTAGATTAAGAACAACTACTCTGCTGAATTCTGCTGCCAGCGCTCCTGTGCTTGCGCACGCATGCGCATGACCCACAATCGTTCACTTACAATATTCTGCCACCTTGCTGACGAACGTCTTGTTGAGTCTTGTTGTCGATATATCTTAAACAATATCATCCGAATGTATTTGTAGATGATAAAATGTCGGTACACCTGTTGGAATTCGGAGTGAACTATGGGGTGACACTGACGTCACCCAGCTGTCCAAAGATATAGGCGATTCGCGCTACGGCAGCAGTTCTCAGCAGAGTAGTGGAATTTCGCAGACGCGTCTAGCGAGTCGCGCTACGGCAGCAGTTTTCGAGGAGGGAGTAGAATTCCGCAGAACACCGCACGTGATATTCATTCGTTAGCAGTGTGTTCTTGGCGTTAGCATAGCAGCTTAGCTTGGTAGATGCTCCAGCTAACTTACCTCTGGTCAAGGCCCAGTCTGGGTGGAAACGTGGCAGAAACGCCCAACAGATCAGGTGTGCGGTCAGTAGATGAATTCAAGCAGGTGTTACTGTAACTAAACGGAGAGGTCGACATGAACCGAATGTACCTTTTGTTGTATTTATGCTTAAGATAAATAATAATCAGGACGCGCGACTTCTTTCGGCTCTGGCGGAGGACCCCGTGTGTGGGTGGGGACGTGTTCTATATATATCTATGGGTGGGGACGCGTATAGATATCTATAGGGGGAACTAACAGAGGTGCGCCCAGCGCGCCTGTCCTAAAATGACATCTTCACGGCATGAATATTACATCCCCCTTCTTTTAAAGAAAACTTGATAAGCTATTAACAACAGACTGCAAGTAAAACATATATTATGCATTACTCTGTAAGCCATTCTTTGTAAACATTAACCAGGTGTGTTAACAATATATCAGGCAATATAATCAGGGAAGTGTATCAAACTTAAAAATATATATTCTTGTTTCAAAGATATTACAGTTCTTACCGTGTGCAACTCTTATTCATGGAACAGCCTGCTCAATATTGGAACATTTCAACAAGTGAATAAGGTAAGTAATCAAAACTTAAAATATACTCCGTCTCAGAGGTAGTAGCCTACAGTTAACTTCTTACCGTATGCAAATCTTATTCACAGATTGATTGATTGATTGAAAAGTTTATTAACAGATTGCAGAATGGGTACAGTACAGTACAGCTCAATACATACAATTGTTAAGGGGATGCAGACCAGAGAAAGACTTTCGTCTTGTTTACATCAGGGTCCCCCATTTTCAATTCATCATAACATATATGACATACATGACATACAGATAGACAGTACTGCTACATCTATACATTTATGACATATCAGATTTGCAAATACAGTACTGTTTGTGATACAAAAGTGTCCAGAAAAGGAGTGTATATACATTTGGCGTAGAAACTGTACATTGGAGGAGGTTGGTTGGGTGGGGTGGGGTTGGGTGGGTTGGGTGAGGGCTGTAGGTGGGGGGGGGGGGAGTTGGGTAGGGGACACACACACATTTTACACTGTGCATTGGAATATTGACAAAGCCTCCCAGTGAGCAAAAGCCGTCTTTTCAACCAAGCGTTTTTCATAGCTCTCGTATAACCGGGCCAAATCGTGTTTTTTTGGAGACGTATTTTAAACTATGTACTAAGTATATTATTTCAATGCATTCACATCTGAAAATATTATCAATATGGACAGAGGCATCCTGCAAACGCACCTACAAATATATGAGCACGATATTTTCGAAGATTTTATGTGACGTCTATCCATCGCTCGCATTCAGCCCAGGATAATCTTGTCTAAGCTAAGACGTATTTTAAACTATGCACTAAGTATATTATTTCAATGCATTCATATCTGAAAATATTATCAATATGCACAGAATCTCCGAATCTCAGTGACCCAGATGTCCTGAGGTGCGTGAATTTAGCGAGGTGAGTGTAAATGGGGAAGCCCGTGAGTCTGCTGTGCAGATGCGGTTTGCCATTTGATCAGCAGGTGGCGCTGATAGTGCACTGCTGGGAAACCTGACTGATCACAATTCTGCATGATTAAATAATGATTAAATTCTTCTGACTGTGTGTGTGTGTGTGTGTGTGTGTGTGTGTGTGTGTGTGAGATATATATATATATATATATAGAGAGAGAGAGAGAGAGAGAGAGATATGAAAGAAAGAAAAGTCCACTAAATAATGAAAGGGGAAGATAATGAATGACAAAGTGAGAAAGGAGAAGAGAGAGGGTCACACAGCAGAAACAGAGCAAGGAAATAAGAAGGAGAATAATAGGAGAACAAAACTGACAAATCCCCTACAGATAACTGTACAGGAGGAGGAGGAGGAGGAGGAGGAGGAGGAGGAGGAGGAGGAGGAGGAGGAGGAGGAGGAGGAGTGAATGAGAAGAGTTGCTGAGTGATAATTCAGGGATTACATTTTCCTTGCATGATTAAATTCTTCTGACTGTGTGTGTGTGTGTGTGTGTGTGTGTGTGTGTGTGTGTGTGTGTGTGTGTGTGTCTATCCATATCTCTCATTTAGCCCAGGAGAATCTTGTCTAAGCTTAGACGTCTACCAAACTCTCCTCCAAAAGCTTAGACGTTTAAAAACACGTCTGGAATAGACGTCTACCAAACTTTCACTTTTCACCCCACTTTAGACTGATTTTAGACGTCTATGTCATGACGTTGAAACAACGTCTAAGCTTAGACGTTCAAAACACGTCTAAGCTTAGACGTTCAAAACACGTCTAGAATAGACGTCTACCAAACTTTCACTTTTCACCCCATTCTAGACTGATTTTAGACGTCTATGTCATGACGTTGAAACAACGTCTAAGCTTAGACGTTCAAAACACGTCTGGAATAGACGTCTACCAAACTTTCACTTTTCACCCCATTCTAGACTGATTTTAGACGTCTATGTCATGACGTTGAAACAACGTCTAAACATAGACGTTCAAAAAACGTCTAAGCTTAGACGTTCAAAACACGTCTGGAATAGACGTCTACCAAACTTTCACTTTTCACCCCATTCTAGACTGATTTTAGACGTCTAAGCGTAGACGTTCAAAACACGTCTAAGCTTAGACGTTCAAAACACGTCTAAGCTTAGACGTCTACCAAACTTTCACTTTTCACCCCACTTTAGACTGATCTTAGACGTCTATGCAATTGTACATATCTAATTTAAATGATTAGAAGCATTATGGTAAACTTTATATTACCAGCTATACGTTAATATAATTAACCAAGTTCACATTGTGAGATGGAGAGTTCAATGTTCTGATGGCCTGGGGGAAGAAGCTGAGCCGGAGTGTCTCTGTTCTCGTAGTGTGTGTGTGTACGGCGTTTGCCTGACCACAGCAGCTTGAACAGGCTGTTGTTGGGGTGGTGGAGGGTGTTTAATTATTCTGCAGGCTCTGGATTTGCACCTCCTGTTATATAAGACCTGCAGGGGTGGTAGTGCAATACCCGTAGTACGCTCTGCTGAGCGCACCATTCTCTGGAGTGCCTTCCTGTCCTGTGCCGTGCTGTTTCCAAACCAGGCAGTGATGTTTTCAGTCAGAATGCTCTCTACAGCCCCGGAATAGAAGGAGTGGAGTATCTTCCCCGATACTCTGAACTTCCTTAACTGTCTCAGGTGATAGAGGCGCTGTTTAGCCTTTTTCACCACAGAATATATGTGTGTTACTGTTGACCATGTCAGGTCCTCTGTGATGTGGACTCCCAGGTACTTGAAACTGCTCACCCTGCTCACCCTGTCCATGATAGCCCCGTTTATCCACAGTGGCGTGTGTGTCCCCTGCTGTATTCTCCTATTCTATTCTATTCAAAGACACGTGACCCCCCCACAGGAACAAACAACCCCATATTCATACAGACGGGCACTGTTTGAAGACCAGTGAGCAAAGCACTGAGCTTCTTTGTTGTGTTCTATTTTTAAAACTTTTTCTACTATAATTTTTGTGCCTACATTTTGCTAGTAGGAACCAGATGTATATTGCCACACAATACACAAGACCCTCTTCTTGGACCTAGTAAGGTTTCGTCGATAATCCAATGTACAGTTACCCCCCCCCCCCCCCCCGCCCCACCCAACCACCTCCAATGTACAGTCCGCCTCCCCCACCTACCCAACCCCCCCCCCCCACCCCACCAACTACAATGTACAGTCTCTTCGTCAAATGGATATACTCTCTTCTTTTTCTTTTTTTTTTAAACTCTTTTTGTACCACAAACAGTACTGTATTTGTAAATCTGGTATGTCATAAATCCAATCTCCCCCCCCCCAATCCCATTCAATCTATTTTGCTGCAGCTCAAATGTATTCCCTTGCCCCACTTTGCCTTTTATGTCTCTGTCTGTGTTTGCTGCCATTTTGGCCAGGTCTTGCTCGAAAAAGAGATCTTTGATCTCAAGTGACTACCTGGTAAAATAAAGGTAAAATAAAAAAATGTATGTGATTATTTTAAGTTTGCTTTTGTGTTTGTGTGTAAAACAATTTCTTTAATTGAATTAACTTAAACTAAAAGTAAATACAAACTAAATTAACAATGTAACTTACATTGTTAATTTAGTTTGTATTTACTTTTCTAGTTTAAGTTGATTCAATTAAAGAAATTGTAACTACTATTACATTTAAAACATTGTTTGTTTTTCAACCATATCTGTTGACAATATAATTTCTTTATATATTGAAGGCTACTGAATGCAGTGCTCCCTCTGTCCTGTGGAGGGCGGCAATACGCCTAGACGCGTAGTCCGCCGGAAACTTACAGGAGGAAAAGAAGAAGAAGAAGAAGAAGAAGAAGAGGTGGAAGTGGTTAGGCATCGTGCGTCACTTCCTGTTTATTTTTTAATCATTTTCCACGGGCATTTTGACCACGGATAATAGTTGCCTATTTCACGGACATTATTCCCCCAGAGAGTGTGAGTTGGAGTAGTTAGTTAGCTAGTTAGATGTTTAGGAACGTCAGTGATTCGCGGACTACAGCTAACTATCGTATTTCCAGTTATCATTAGCAGAAGCTAGCTAGCGAGGAGCTAATAGCTAAAGTATCTCTTAGCACACGAGCTGCCGACAGAGAAAGACACCGTTTCAAGTGAGTTGATTGATTGATTGAAAACTTTATTAACAGATTGCAGAATGGGTACAATACAGTACAGCTCAATACATACAATTGTTAAGGGGAATCATGCAGACAAGAGAGACTTTCGTCTTGTTTACATCAGGGTCCCCTGATGTAGCTGTTTATAGCCAACAGCAAATTAGCATGTTCATAATTGATGTTTGATATGTTTATAAAACCAGTCAGGATAAGCTAATATCTGATTAAGCTACCAATGGTATCGTTTAATGTGAAATTGTATATTGTGCATTTAGAATAAACGTTTTAGTTGGTTAATTCAGCTACAAGCAGATGGGCCATTGGGGCCTATTCAATCTAAGCTGAAATGTTCTTCAAATATATAGTTATTGAGATATTTGTAGTATGTAAATTATGTATTTAGTCCAAGTGAACTGCTGATATGGACAAATGAGTGATTACTCTGCACATTTTGTGCAGGCTGTTTTTTTTTTTAGAAATACAAAGAGAATTGTGCTGCGAGTAACCATCACCGTATGTATATATTCTCTCCCCACCGTGTGTATATTTCTCTCCCACCCACCCACCCCCTCCTAATGTACAATCTCATCCCCATCATATGTAAATACACTCTTGTCAAGATCTATGGGTAACAGTACTGTATATTTGCATATCATATATGTAACAAATGTAACAGTACTGTATGTCATGACATTCATTTCAGATATCCACATTGATGGTGATAGGAGTGTCCGGGACTGCACCAATAAAATGGACAGGTATTATTATATTATACTATGATTCTACTGTCACCATGTATGCATATGCTCACTACATGTATGTATTGCTCCATCTCCGGTACGGTACATGGGTGTAAAAAGTACCCAGAAATTATACTTAAGTGAAAGTATGGGTACTGTCTCAAAATCTGACTAAAGTAAAAGTCAAAGTATCTGGCTAAAAACACACGTGAGTAAAAGTAAAAAAAGTCCTACTTTTAAATGTACTAAAAAGTAAAAGTAATTTTTTTTGGAAAGGAATAGACCAGGGGTCTTGATTGATTGAAAAGTTTATTAACAGATTGCAGAATGGGTACAGTACAGTACAGCTCAATACATACAATTGTTAAGGGGATGCAGACCAGAGAAAGACTTTCGTCTTGTTTACATCAGGGTCCCCCATTTTCAATTCATCATAACATATGACATACATGACATCAGTGGAGGCTGCTGACCAAATTTTTAGGTGAAGCACAAATTATTATATTATATTATATATTAAATTATATTTTTAAAACATCCCCCACTGTGTGTCAGTGGTCAGTGGACACAGATGAAAACATATTAACATTAGGTGACAGCGCACCTGACCAGATGAAATCATATTAGGCGACAGCGCACCTGACCAGATGAAATCATATTAGGTGACAGCCCACCTGACCAGATCAAAACATTTTAGGTGACAGCGCACCTGATCAGATCAAAACATTTTAGGTGACAGCGCACCTGACCAGATCAAAACATATTAGGTGAAGGTGACAAGGAAGCCACAGACTCATACCCCCCCGACACTCAACTAACCGCCTCGGACAGTCCTTCATACCAGTGGCCATCAGGCTCCACAACAGTGGGCAGCAACTGCTGCCAGACATCGACCTGGGACTTATAGGAACCCAAGGAGGACAACTTACACTACCTTAGGCATACTGCACCTTATGTGGATACTGTGATACTGTGAATAATGAATAATGTATATTTCAGTTAGTTAGATAGTAAATTATAACACTACCTTATGCATACTGCACCTTATGTGACACTGTGAAAATATATTTCAGTTAGTTAGATAGTAAATTATATTGACCTATTTGTTTACACTGCTTGTGTTGTTTTCACTACCTGTACCCCCCCCCCCTTCCCCCATGCTGCTATGATGCCTGAATTTCCCCAAGGGGATCAATAAAGGAATATCTTATCTTATCTTAAAAGGAAAGATGAAATTCCCTACCTGGGTTCCATCCTATAGAGGCAAATCATTCCTGTGACAAAATGGGATCCAATGTAATAAAACTAAGTCAACCAACAAACTAGATTCCTGTACCGGATCTCCTCTCTGGTAAACAAGAATACCTTGAAGACTCTAACAGGAGCACTCATTCAAGGGTACTAGGACTATGCTTGCACCTCATGGTACCAAAGCACCTCAAAGGCAGTAAAAACAAGATTACAAACATCACAAAACAAACTGGTCAGACTACTGCTTGACCTTACTCCTAAAACCCACCTCACCCCTGCCCACTTTGACAACCTAGGATGGCTTAGAGAGTAGACGACAGAGTACAGCAACTTGCAATGGGCCTGGTCTACAAGATACACTACACCACTAAGATACCCATGTGCATGTCGGAATACTTCCCAAAGGTCAGTGAATACCACGACCACAACACCAGAGGGAGTTCCACAAATCATGTTCAACCCAGATAAAATAATTTAAAAAGTAAAAAATAAAAATAAAAAATGTAATAAAAAAAAATAGTCATAACTTAGAAATGAGATTGCATAGGTCTATGAATCGATATCGCGATTCTGTTTTGATTAATTGCCCAGCCCTACAGTGTGTACAGTAAGTTAGCTTGGTGATTATCATTGTGATGTAGGCTAAGATGGCTAGCTACTGTTAGCATACAAGCTTTTACAAACACTAGCCTACTTACTTTTTCATCCACAACGTTTTTTCTGATCCACTTCTTCATGTTGCTCAGTTGCTGGTTTATACTTCGGTCCTAATGTTGGCGCAAAGTTTAATTTAGCCTGACTTTACTTGTTATAGCTGTACAGCTTACTTCTACTAAACAACAACTAAACTACTTCCTTGCTCTTTCAAACAGTCAAAATGGGTCCATCTGCAGGGTCGGAGGTTAGGTTTAGCTCTGGCCAATCTCAAGTTTCTCAAGTTTCTTTATTAGTTGTCATACAGAAGTACAGAATACTTTTATACAAAATGCTTATTTCAGTTACATTTTGTATAAAAGTATTCTGTACTTCTGTATGACAACTAATAAAGAAACTTGAGAAACTTGAGATTGGCCAGAGCTAAACCTACCCTGCAGATGGACCCGTTTTGACTTTGCAATGCAGCAATCTCTGATTGGATTTGCAAGGCTGCCAATCATATTCAACCTCCATGTATTGGATGGCAAGGGCTGTCAATCATTCAATCCTCCATTCAATGGCGAGAGTTTAACTGCACAGACCGTGCTTAGACGAAGTTAATAGCCTATTTCGATTGGCTGTTATTTATTATTTATATAACATTGGGTCACACCTGTGAAGTTTTCTTCACGAATAATTACTGCAGTCATTACTGCAGTGCAGGCCTGCTCAGAGCTGTCAATTTTGGCCATTTTTTAAAAAGAAAAAATTCACTGAAATTTTTTTTACAGAGGAAAACTTTTCTAATAAAAAAATATAAAATAATAATAATTAAAAAAATAATTTTTTTATATATATATAAATAAAATAAATGTATATATATATGTAAATTAATAATAATTATGAATTATGAGTGAATTTGTGTTTCACGTGTTGTCATAGAGAAACCTCCACTGCATGACATACAGATAGACAGTACTGCTACATCTATACATTTATGACATATCAGATTTGCAAATACGGTACTGTTTGTGATACAAAAGTGTCCAGAAAAAGAGTGTATATACATTTGGCGTAGAAACTGTTCATTGACAGTCTCAAACTCATTCCATCATCGGCCAAGTTTTCATTTTAACTATACATTGCCAGGTGAGTTAGTTGAAGAGGTGAGCCAATTAGTGAAATCATCAGCTGGTGTTTAGGCAAGGCTGGAATGAAACCAAGCATACACTCTGCCCACAATGGAACATGTTCTGTGACAGATAGACCATGCTGAAATGAAAGAACAGAGGACACTTTTTTTGCATTAAAATTATTTAATGCACTTCTCCATTGAAGGTAAACTAACGTTCACATCACACTCACAGCATGAATAATATCACAAAGCAAGCCTAGTAATAGACACAATATTTCTGACACTGTGATTACGTTCCCTGAGGTCCATAGATGTCCCTAGATACCAAGAATATGCAAATGGCCTTGTAGAAGTGGAGCAATATTTTATTTACCTAGGTATATATTTTAGGCGGATTTTCACCACGGGTTAGGGTTATTTGTCATTTGACCTTGTCCCAATTATTATTTATTTTTTATTTATTTATAACATGCTCCAAGTGGGGCATACTAACGGAGACATGTCTCAAGGGGGGTGGGAGGGAGGGAGGGGGAACATTTTTGTATTCATTGTAAACTGCTAATTATAATATATTGAAAAAAATAAAAGGTTCAAATGCTTCCTGTCTTGTATCTCATCCTGTATCCATACGCCTGCAGTAGTTCTATCTATTACTCAATTGCAAAATTTTCTTATATTCTATGATTCTACTTTCACCATGTATGCATATGCTCACTACATGTATTTATTGCTCCATCTCCACCCACTACAAACATGGGAACTCTCTAACCCCCAACGCCCCCCATCTCTCTGAGTGCTCGTCTCTTAGTGCGGACCAAGGTGGTGATGTCTCGGGGTCTTGGCCAAGATTGCAGTGACTGTTCTACGTGCACCACGAGGCAATGGATCGGCTCCTTACCGTCTTCTGTCCGTGGTTTCATTGCTGGGTTAAGTACTTCTATTCACATATATGCTTACTAGAGGTGTAACGGTACACAAAATCCACGGTTCGGTACGTACGATTTTCGGTGTGGGGGGGGGGGGGGGGGGTACAAAAAAATTGCTTAATTTATTTATTTATGTATTAAACAATATAAAACGAATTGGCCATAATTTACTGTGCAAACTAAGGCTTACTGCTGTACAGTGATGGGTATCGTTAGGATTTTATCGATACTACTACTCTTATTGATTACTGCTTAACGGTTTGGTACTTTATCGATACTCTTATCGGTTCTTTTTGCTTATTTTTTTGCAAGAAAAAAAGACAATTAATTAAGAACAGAATCGACATTGCTTTATTATTTATACAACTTTAATACTTTATAAATAAGTATTATAAATATAATTTCTTCAGCAGCAGCAATGTTCTTTTATATAACTTTATAAATAAATATAATAAATGAATATAATTTCTTCAACAGCAGCAACAATGTTTTAAATGTGTCTGACTCTGAATTATAGACTTTTTATAATAAACAACAAATGCAAAAGTCTAACAGAAGTTCAAACACAAGATTAAAGAACCTAGAAAATTATCCTAACAGTTCTTATGCAGAAAAAACAACATATCTGCCTTCTTTAGAACGCTTCGCTCTATCCGCCATCACGACTCGGTGCATGCAGACTCAGAGGCAGAGCTGTCTGTGTGCAGCGCGCTTCAGCACGGGGACAGCACTTTCATTAAGAAGTACCTGTATGTGTAGCGACTCGCGAGGATTGTGTAATAATGACTCGCTGCGGCTCGCTTCTCGTGCAGAGATGGAGAGAGATCGTTCACAACTTTTAAATAATAATAATTTCTCTAGAGTATCGATAGCAGTACCGATGACGTCAGAGCTTATAAATACTCCGGTATTTTCTAATATAGTACCGGTTCCCATTTAGAACCGGGGTCCGGGGGTCATCCCTACTGCTGTAACCTACTAATGCTTACCACTTGTATCTATTGCTATGTCCGCCCATCACAATCACGTGAGCTGTATTAACGCCTGTCCCGTCTCCCTGTCTCCCTGTGAGTGGCTGTCCAGGAGTGTTGGACGTCCCGTGCTGAAGACCGGGAGGATGCTACCCCCTCTGTGCCTCTCCGGCTGTCTCGATGTGCCGAAGACCGGGAGGATGCAACCCTCTCCGGCTGTCTCGAAGTGCTGAAGCTGAAGACTGGGAGGATGCGACCCTCTCTGCGCCGCCCCTTAGCTCAAATAGATCCGCTATCAGCTCTATCTTTAATCTTCAAAATTTTCAGTTGCTATGTATGTGTGTGTTGGGCCAGCCTTTAGTATTTTAAAATAAAAAGAAATGATAAAAACGGCTAACTTTTTACTATTCCATGTTATTGATGTGTTAATGTTTAAACAATGCATTTTCAACGCTCATGCTTTAATGTAAAGTTTGGTAGACGTCTATGTCATGACGTTGAAACAACGTCTAAGCTTAGACGTTCAAAACACGTCTAAGCTTAGACGTTAAAAACACGTCTGGAATAGACGTCTACCAAACTTTCACTTTTCACCCCATTCTAGACTGATTTTAGACGTCTATGTCATGACGTTGAAACAACGTCTAAACATAGACGTTCAAAACACGTCTAAGCTTAGACGTTGAAAACACGTCTGGAATAGACGTCTACCAAACTTTCACTTTTCACCCCATTCTAGACCGACTTTAGCCTAGACGTCTATGGGCCATTTAGACTTCTTTTAAACGTCTATTCAACGTAAAATTGCTCAGAGGGTTACTTGGTCATTTACTGTACAACTAGGTTAGGACATTTGTAGGGGCCAGTTTCGAATTGCAGTCTCACGTAGGTGTTTTTTGAGAGTAGTAAGAGTGTTTTTGAAAGTGGGTAGTGATTCACATTCCTTTACAGCTTTAGGTAGGGCGTTCCACATTGATGTGGCATAATTGCGAAACGTGTTTAGTCCCTTGTTTGAGCCGAATCTGGGTTTTACATGATTTGTGGAGCTCCCATGGTGTTGTGATCGTGGTATTCACTGACCTTTGGGAAGTATTTTGACATGTACATGGGTACCTTGGTCGCGTAGTGTATCTTGTAGACCAGGCCCATTGCAAGTTGCTGTACTCTGTCGTCTACTCTAAGCCATCCTAGGTTGTCAAAGTGGGCAGGGGTGAGGTGGGTTCTAGGAGTCAGGTCAAGTAGTAGTCTGACTAGCTTGTTTTGAGATGTTTGTAATTTGTTTTTTAGTGCCTTTGAGGTGCTTTGGTACCATGAGGTGCAAGCATAGTCGTAGTACCCTTGAATGAGTGCTCCTGCTAGAGTCTTCAGGGTATTCTTGTTTACCAGAGAGGAGATCCGGTACAAGAATCGCGTTCGTTGGTTGACTTTTTTTATTACATTGGATGCCATTTTGTCACAGGAAAGATTAGCCTCTAGGATGGAACCCAGGTAGGTAATTTCATCTTTCCTTGTGATAATATTGTCACCCACTGTAACCGAGAAGCCGTCGGTCTTGCTGAGTTTGTTATTTGAACCGAAGAGAATGGACTCTGTTTTGCCCATGTGTAATGATAGTTTGTTGTCGGCGAGCCATATGCAGATTTTGCCTAGTTCCGAGCTGAGGGCTTTTTCAACCTGTAACTTGTTCTTGTCAGAGACCAGCAGGGCTGAGTCGTCCGCAAACAGGAACAAGTTGCAGTCACAAGCTGACGACATGTCATTTGCATAAATTAGGAATAGTAGCGGTCCTAGTATGCTTCCTTGTGGAACACCACAGCTCACTGTGAGGGGGGGGGATAGGGTACCGTTTACTTCCACCATCTGTTCCCTCCCCTCCAGGTAGGATTGTATCCAGCTCACTGATAAACTATCAAAACCAATTGCTTTTAGCTTGTCAATCAGAATGGTGTGATTGACAGTGTCGAAGGCCTTTTGTAGGTCCAGCATGACCATGCCGCAGTATTTGCCCGCGTCCACCTCTTGTTTGATGTGGTCGTTCAAGTAGAGAAGGCATGTGTCAGTGGAGTGGGATGTTCTGAAGCCAGATTGGAATTCGTAGATTAGATTTTTTTCCGCGAGGTACTTTTCGATCTGTTCGTATACTATTTTTTCCATGACTTTCGAGATGGATGTAAGGATAGAAACAGGGCGGTAGTTACCCGGGTCTAATTTGCTGCCCTTTTTGTGCAGGGGTGTTACTCTCGCAATTTTGAAGTCCTTGGGGACGTGTCCCTGTTTTATGGAGAGGTTTATTATGTGTGTGATGACTGGGGTGATGGCTGCTGCTGAGTCTCTGAGGAATTTGGAGGGGATGTTGTCATGGCCAGTGGCCTTGTTTGGTTGGAGGGCGCTCAGTTTTTTGAGTACCTCATCTGTAGTTACCATTTCCAGTTTGAAGTCGTCTTTTTGGATGCCTAGGTTCTTGTAGTATGCTACTATGTGTTCTACCCCATACTGCCCTGAGTGGGAGGGTAGTTTGTTTACCAGTGTTGTGGCTATGTTTGTGAAGAAAGTGTTTAAGTAATTGGCTACATCCAGCTTGTCTGTGATGAGCGTGTTGTCCGTCTTTATGTTTATGTTTGAGAACCTGCTTGAATATTGGAACATTTCAACAAGGTGAACAATGTAAGTAAGTCAGCCATTTCAATAAACATTAGTAAGTCAGCCATTTCAATAAACATTAGTAAGTCAGCCATTTCAATAAACATTAGTATTCAAGTTACATTTCTTTTTTGGGGCAATGATCCGCCTACACACGGTGTTCGCTATATGGCCAATTGTCCTAGGAATGCCCACATTATTAATGGTTGAGAAATCTAGTGTTCTATGCATGAAATCAACTATCTTCTTCAGCAAATCTTAGTTACAACAAGATTGTGTTTGCTAGGTTAGGCAACATTGTGTTTAAAGTATGTAGAATGTTTGCTATTTGCCCAAACGAGACGGCTGGTCTAAAGTGGGCAGAACACACATTAGACGCAGAACACAGTCTCTGGAGGAGGAGATAATCCAAACCAGATGATTGTTTTACTTTATTTACAAGAGAATATAGAGTGTCATTCTGTATCACATGTATTTATTTACAAGAGAATATAGAGTATCATTCTGCATCACGTGTATTTATTTACAAGAGAATATAGAGTATCATTCTGCATCACATGTTTTACCTTATTTACAAGAGAATATAGAGTATCATTCTGCATCACATGTATTACTTTATTTACAAGAGAATATAGAGTATCATTCTGCATCACATGTATTGGGTTAGGGTTAGTTACCCCAAGAGAATATAGAGTATCATTCTGCCTCACGTGTATTTATTTACAAGAGAATATAGAGTATCATTCTGCCTCACGTGTATTTATTTACAAGAGAATATAGAGTATCATTCTGCATTACATGTTTTACTTTATTTACAAGAGAATATAGAGTATCATTCTGCATCACATGTATTACTTTATTTACAAGAGAATATAGAGTATCATTCTGCATCACATGTATTGGGTTAGGGTTAGTTACCCCAAGAGAATATAGAGTATCATTCTGCATCACATGTTTTACTTTATTTACAAGAGAATATAGAGTATCATTCTGCATCACATGTATTGGGTTAGGGTTAGTTACCCCAAGAGAATATAGAGTATCATTCTGCCTCACGTGTATTTATTTACAAGAGAATATAGAGTATCATTCTGCATTACATGTATTTATTTACAAGAGAATATAGAGTATCATTCTGCATCACATGTATTTATTTACAAGAGAATATAGAGTATCATTCTGCATCACATGTATTTATTTACAAGAGAATATAGAGTATCATTCTGCATCACATGTATTTATTTACAAGAGAATATAGAGTATCATTCTGCATCACATGTATTTATTTACAAGAGAATATAAAGTATCATTCTGCATCACATGTATTTATTATTTACAAGAGAATATAGAGTATCATTCTGCATCACATGTATTTATTTACAAGAGAATATAGAGTATCATTCTGCATCACATGTATTTATTTACAAGAGAATATAGAGTATCATTCTGCATCACATGTGTTACGAAGGATCAGATTAAACCGAATATATATATTTATTGATTGATATATATTGCATAATATTTGTATATCGTTTGATATCCCTTGTGTATTCCTTGTACATATACACGGAATATCCCTTTAACCTAGTACAGACCATAATATTTCGTTCTCCTATTGGACAGCGGTCCCTTAGGCGCCATTGCCATACCCCCAGGGTCTAGTTCAAAGTCACCGTCAAAGACATGCCTGGGCATGAACGGCTCTGCGCAAGGATACGAGACAGGAATAGGGCAGGTACTAGTTTGTTCACCTAACGTATAAATACGGCGCAGGTGAATACAGAAGTTAAATTACCCAATAAGTTGAAGCCTCACCCACGATACAACGTGCGGTGAAGTATGGCCTGTTTGGCCCCAAATAGAGCATTGAGACCGCGTGCAAATTAATAACTGAAGTATCAGAGTTTAACGCTGTACCGTCGAGTTCGACCTATTCTATTAATTCAGTAATAGTCTATTTATGTATAGTGTATCGTATCGGCTACCGTTCTACAGTGACCAGCATCACCAACGTTTCCTCGTACCAGCTAGTGTGCTTATCCAGGCTGGGCAGCTTACCCTGGCGCCTTTACCCGAGGAGCCCTAGACGAGGACCGTGTGGACATGTACACTGGATAACCTACCCGACGACTACATAGCCCTTTTCGGCTGGATTATATTTGCTTTGGTCCTGTAATTGATGGAGCGGAGAATCGTCTACACCCACAATTGTGTGGGATTTACCCTGTGAGGAGCAACGTCGAGCCCGCCTCTCAGAAGCCTGAGGCTGGCTAGCTTTCTTCCATGCGGAGCTGCATGCCACGGAGAACAGCTGTTATTCGTCTGCGGATCAAGAGATTATTGCACCGTCTCCTGTACTTGGAGTCTCTCTATTCATCGTTGACCCAGACTATACTACCGACAAATCCTCTCCCCTTGCTGGCTTACAACCGGAGGGACCCTACCAGTATCTCCCGCTGCCTTACTAGTGTACCATAGATATAATTCCTAAGATACAGGTGGTATTCATTATCTCCTGCGTAATATGAGAATGGACTTACGTTATTGATTTGCTCACGCACATTCTTTCGCCTTATAAGCGCGACCCTACGTAAAGTATTGTTATATACTATCATTGCTGCTAATAAATACTATTAAACCCAGTTTTGTGTGGAACCGTGTCATTGTGGGAAGTGTTCATCTAATATACCTGTGTACTGTATGGCCAGTAGTAATGTACATAAGACAGTAGTGGTTTAATGATACCATACTTATATAATACAGTCAGGGAATTGTACCCCTCAGTTACAATTGGTCCTTCGAGCCGGAGGGTAACTAGCGTAATATTAATATAGTAGTATTAATATTGACATGGCCAATGATGAACACTCCACAAACGGTTCTCCTAAAATAGATCGCCCGCAGCGTAGACGGCAGACACCTCAGTACTTAGAGGACTTAGCTGCCAGTATACTACCTAGCTTTCTACAGACGTTAAACGCGGAAAAAGTAGATAGTAAAATTATGTCCAACCCTACCGACCAGGCTACCCCGCCAGTAGAGACCCTAGTGGGTTCTAACGTAACTGACCAAGCTCACGGTGGGGACCAGAAGGGACCTGACATGACTTTACCCCCCGCCAACGTCGAAGAGGTAGTCCCCGGAGACCTCCAGGATAAAGAAAGCCCTCCAGGGATGGAACCCGACCCACCACAAGAAGAGACGCGCACCCAGGAGATGGATCTCCTCGGTACGCGACAGGAGAACGGATCTCCAACGAGTACTACCAGGAGCCGATCACCTCAACCAGCGTCTTCCCCCAGCGAGGCGGACAAGATGCTGGCGCAGGCCTTCGTCACCAGCCTGGCAGCCTCAACCGAGCGCGATCGACTCCAAGCACAGACGCTTAGAGAGCGCGAACATTCTTCCATGGAACAAGAACGCTTCCACGCGAAACTCCAAGCGCAAGCCCTTAGTGAACGCGAACATTCCGCGACAGAGCGAGAGCGCTTTCAGGTGCAGCAACGGAGTGACGAAGACCGCATACGCCTAGAGACTAGACGCCTCCAGACGGAAGAGAATATGGAAATAGACCGCGCCGAAGCCCAGCGCGCCGCCGCCGGTGCCCAACGCGAAGCAGAGCGCGACCTCGCTCTCACCAAGCGCGAAGCCGAGCGCGACCGATTACAAGCGCAGATAATGGAGCAGCTGATTGCCAGGGTAACCCCCTCTCCCTCCGCACGGGGCTCCAGGGCCTCGTCAAGACAAGGGTCAATGGCACCCTCCCCTACCCGATCAAGCGACCCTGAGCCCGACCAACAGAGAGAGCCTATACCCCTCTCCGAACCCCTTCCCCGACCGGTCCAAGCGAGACCCAGCAACAGGGAAGAACCGGCCTATACCGCGGAGAGGCTAAATAGACGACTACAGGATCTAGATGACCTGCCAGAGGAAGAAGAAGAGGGAGAGGAGGAGAGTCAAGCCCAACAGCATCACCGTACTCCACAGGACCAGGAGGTCCAGTACAGCCCAGACTTTACCCCCGCGGCTCTGCGCTACAGACCCCCGACTCAATTCACGGGTGAGATTGACACACGACCAGCCCCGAGGAACAGCACCTGGGTACGCGGGCCTTGGTACCCGGCAGGTACCAGCCCACCACGACACGTAAGAGGAGACTCGCCCAGGAGGCCTCTCCTCCAACGCTCACCGATGTGCCAGCCATCCATGGCATCGTACCTTGGCACACCGACGTTCCCGGACTTCACACACGAGAACAGAGCACAGTACACAGAGCTACGAATGTGCTTAGAGACAATGATGTCCGATGTAACTGATGAACCGTACAAGTATGCTATCCTACTCAAGCACCTCAAGGTGCCCCGAGCGCACAATATAGCGCTGGCATATTCCACCTCTACTACCCCATACACCGCGGCTCTAGCAGCACTCGACCAACGATATGGACGCATATGGGACTACGTAATACAAGAGATAAGGAATATTGACCGTCTACCCCCAGCCACAGACAATCGCTCACTAGATGACCTATGGTGGTCTATCAAGGTACAATCCCTGGTAGGGATGCTGGGGGCGCAAAAGGAAAAGGGTATGCACGAACTGTACGCGAACTCTAATGTTGAGAGGATTTTAGAGAAGCTTCCGCCCGCCCGACAAGAGCGCTTCAGGCGGCAAAGAGACCACCGTGATCCTAACGGTCCCGAGCCATCCCTCCTAGACCTAGCCGACTTCCTGGCGAGAGAAGTCAACAGCCTACGGTTGGATACGTTCGTGCGGAGCACACCAAGCTCCAGAGAGGGACCTAGGAGAGCAAACGATGGCCGCAGGCTGGTGACCGTCATGCACCAAGCCGAATCAGTACCGAGCAACAAGAACCACAGTACCCCCTCGATGAAAGAGAAGTGGAAGATTGTATGCCCGTACTGCGAAAAGGAACACTGGCTGTCACACTGTGACACGTTCAAGAAGATGACCGCCGATGAGGTGAGTCAATGGATAAAGTCCAACCGACGCTGTTACCGATGTGCGCGCAGTCACATGGCAGCCGATTGCCGCTTAAAGAAGAGGTGTAGTCGGTGTGACGGAGCCCACTTGGACGTCCTACATGACAGTAACAGAAGAAAGCCTGCACCCTCAAGCAGCACAAAGGCAAGTGTTATGTACATTGACCCCGCCAGCAGCGGGGGCGCCCGGGTGCTCTTGAAGGTGGTCCGCGTAACATTGAGTTACGAAGACAAGGTCATGGACACCTACGCCGTCCTTGACGACGGGTCAGAGAAGACCCTTCTCCTCGCGTCCGCTGCGGCCCAGCTGGGGCTGCGGGGGATCGAAGAAACGATGACGATTCGGACAATAAGAAGAGACCTGAAGACGATAAAGGGCGAGAATGTCTCCTTCACTATCGCAGCAAGCGGGCAGCCAGAGAGACGGTATAGGATCACTAACGCTTTCACCAGCCAAGACATAGGCCTGTCGCAGTACACCTACCCCATCGCCAAGCTGATGGATAAATATGTGCACCTGTGTCAACTACCTATACCGCTCATAGACGGTGCCACCCCGACCCTGCTGATAGGATCCGACCATGCACACCTCATCGTCCCGATGGACCGGGTCCACACTGGGCCCAGAGGCTGTCCTGCAGCAGTCGAGACCCGCCTAGGATGGACAAGGCCCCCTCTCTAGGTCTCCTAACCGAACAGCAGCCACTAGCTGCCTCCACTCCAGAGTGACAGAAGAAGACACCACCCTCCTACAGCACGTCGAGAGGCTATGGACACTAGAGACAATGCCCTTTAAGAACGAAAAGAAACACATTCGTTCCAAGGAAGACATTTATGCCATAGCCCTCCTCGAGCGGGGGACAAAGAGAGTCAAAGTCAATGGAGTGATGAGATACGCAACTCCACTCCTGAGGCGAGAGGGTATGCCTACCTTCCACGCCCCAAAAGAAGCGACGGAGCGGTATCTATTGAACACAGAGCGGCGCCTAGCCAGAGACCCCGCTCAAGCTACTGTGTACCGCGCTGAGATTGACAAGCTAATCACAGCGGGACACATAAAGAAAATTGACATTAAAGAGGCCGATCAGACGACCGAATCATGGTACGTGCCGCACCACAAAGTCCACCACAACGGCAAGGATCGTATTGTGTTCAACTGCAGCTACCAGATCGGATCACAAAATCTGAATAAAGAGCTCTTGCCCGGCCCAACACTCGGCCCCTCTCTACTAGGCGTGTTGCTACGTTTCCGCCAAGACAAGGTGGCCATCAGCGGCGACATCAAAGGGATGTTCCTGCAGGTGCGACTAGTGGAGGAGGACAAGCCCCTGCTGCGGTTCTTATGGAGAGAGAGGATCGGGGATGAGCAACCATCCATCTATCAATGGGAAGTCCTCCCTTTCGGAACCACATGCAGCCCATGCTGTGCTACGTTTGCACTGCAAAAACATGTCGCAGAAGACCCAGCAGCTGATGAAGAGGTCCGACAAAGTGTATGAAATAGTTTCTACGTGGACAACTGTCTGCAAAGCGTCTCGACGCCAGAAGAAGCCGAGGCCCTCCTACTCAAGCTCCGCGCCTCCCTGATCAAAGGCGGCTTTGATCTCCGGCAGTGGGCCAGCAGCGACCCTCAAGCATTGCGCAGCCTCTCCCCAGAGGACAAGGCAGCAAGCAGCGAGACCTGGATGGCGACCATCCCAGGAGAAGCCCAAGAAATGACATTAGGACTAGTCTGGCGCTTCAAAACAGACTCGCTCCATTATAAACACACACCCCTGACCAAGGAGCAGGGAAGGTCGACTGCACTACCGACCACAAGACGGAGTGTATACAGAACACTCGCCAGACAATATGACCCGTTGGGATGTATTCTACCTTACACCACCAGGGCAAAGATGATTGTAAGAGCGTTATGGGACAAGGACCAGGGCTGGGACGACCCCATACCCGAACACCTTGCCTCCACATGGAGAGAGTGGGAGACAGAACTCAGCTCAATCCCAGGTGTCAACATACGCTGCAGCTACTTCCCACCCACAGTGAGGCCGGAGACGTGCCAGATGGACCTGCACGTCTTCAGCGATGCCTCCGAAGTAGCCTACGGTTCGGTGGCCTACTTGCGTGCCCGAGAGGAGGGAGGAGAAATACATACTGCCTTCATCCTGGCTCGCTCAAGAATAGCCCCCCGCAAGCAACAATCTATCCCGCGTCTAGAGCTCTGCGCAGCCCTAGCAGGAGCGCAACTCGCCACGTTAATCCAACCACAGAACAATCCTGTGGTCAGACTCCATGACCGTACTCACATGGATCCAGTCTGATTCGTGTAGATACAAGGTCTTCGTGGGAGTCAGAATCACAGAGATCCAAGATTTAACAGAAGCAGCAAGCTGGAGGTATGTGGACACAAAACACAACCCAGCTGACGTCATCACCCAGGGAATGTCCCTGGATGACCTCACCCGTCACAATCTATATAGTGACGGGCCCGAGTTCCTCAAGCTCCCGGAAGAAGAGTGGCCTACACCCACCCCACGGGAGGCGAGTGAAGAGGAGGCAGAGAAGAAGAAATCTATGTTCTGTGGGTTGACACACACACTCGTCCCCACAGACCCCAACATAGGCGACTGCCTCACCCTTGAGAGTGCGCAGCTAAAGACATTCCTGTGGCACCACCCAGAGGTTCAGCCCACTACTGACATTACTGCAGCTAACTACGAAGAAGCAGAACTCCTTATGCTACAGCGAGCCCAGAGAGACTCGTTCCCCGACGAGCTAGACTGTCTACAGGGATCAAAGCCAGTCCCGTCAGACAGCAGATTGCTCCACTTAGCCCCTGAGAGCGACGCCCATAATCTCATCAGAGTGGGTGGTCGTCTGAGGAGAGCCCCAGACTTACCGGATGACGTCAAGTACCCGATAGTCTTAAACAGCCGACACAAGGTCATCATAAAGAAATACGACGAGGACGTGCACCACGCCGGGGCAGAGAGAGTCTTCGCGGAAATCAGACGTCGTTACTGGATACTGCAAGGGAGAGAAGCAGTACGACGCTTCCAGCGGACTTGTCTAGACTGTCGTAAATGGCGAGCACAGCCCAGTATACCCCGGATGGCTGACCTACCCCCCTGTCGCCTCCGACTCGGCGACAAGCCTTTTCACTCCATCGGTATGGACTGTTTCGGCCCGCTGTATGTAAAGAAAGGAAGAGGGACTGAGAAGCGGTGGGGTATTGTATTCAAATGCATGACCACCCGAGCGATACACATAGAACTCCTTCCAACCATGAGCACAGACTCATTCCTTATGGCCTTCCGGAGATTCACATCGCGGAAAGGGAAACCGTCTATATTATCGTCTGATCACGGGACAAACTTCAAAGGCGGAGAAAGAGAGCTGAGAGAGAGCTTCCAAGCTATGGGCCCAGAACTTAAGACCCACCTCGCTCCATATCAGATTGATTTCCAGTTTAATCCCTCGAATGCACCTCACTTCGGTGGAACTTGGGAACGAGAAGTACGTTCAATAAAGACAGCCCTGTACGCCGTGCTTGGGGCCCAGACCGTGGCGGAAGAAGTCCTCACGACAGTCCTCACGGAGATCGAGGGAGTATTGAACTCAAAGCCCCTCGGTTACGTCTCAAGTGATGTAGCAGATGTCGACCCAGTCACCCCCAACACTCTCTTGATGGAGCGGCTGGACCCCGCGCTACCACAGACAGTGTACAGGCCTGAAGAAGCGAACGGCCGAAGAATGTGGAGGTACAGTCAAGTATTGGCTGACAAGTTTTGGAACAGTTTCCTACTCCACTATCTACCGTCTCTACAGACCCGCCAGAAATGGGTGAAAGAAAGAGACAATTTGACAGAAGGAACAGTCGTCATGATTATCGACCAGTCACTTCCCCGAGCTATGTGGCCGGCCGGCCGCGTAAGCAAAGTGATCACTGGTTCCGACGGAAAGGTCAGAGCGGCAGAAGTGCTCGTCCAAGGGCGGACATACACCCGGCCCGTGGCGAGGCTGATAGAGTTGCCAAAGGCTCCCCGACACTCTTGATGACGACCATGACCCCCTGACTTTGTGAACTGCCTACCCTCACAACAGACATTGAGTAGTGGACAGTGCGGTTAATCTGTCTCTGCTTATCTAATTAGGTGGGACTAATTAGGAGGCGGCTGTTACGAAGGATCAGATTAAACCGAATATATATATTTATTGATTGATATATATTGCATAATATTTGTATATTGTTTGATATCCCTTGTGTATTCCTTGTACATATACACGGAATATCCCTTTAACCTAGTACAGACCATAATATTTCGTTCTCCTATTGGACAGCGGTCCCTTAGGCGCCATTGCCATACCCCCAGGGTCTAGTTCAAAGTCACCGTCAAAGACATGCCTGGGCATGAACGGCTCTGCGCAAGGATACGAGACAGGAATAGGGCAGGTACTAGTTTGTTCACCTAACGTATAAATACGGCGCAGGTGAATACAGAAGTTAAGTTACCCAATAAGTTGAAGCCTCACCCACGATACAACGTGCGGTGAAGTATGGCCTGTTTGGCCCCAAATAGAGCATTGAGACCGCGTGCAAATTAATAACTGAAGTATCAGAGTTTAACGCTGTACCGTCGAGTTCGACCTATTCTATTAATTCAGTAATAGTCTATTTATGTATAGTGTATCGTACCGGCTACCGTTCTACAGTGACCAGCATCACCAACGTTTCCTCGTACCAGCTAGTGTGCTTATCCAGGCTGGGCAGCTTACCCTGGCGCCTTTACCCGAGGAGCCCTAGACGAGGACCGTGTGGACATGTACACTGGATAACCTACCCGACAACTACATAGCCCTTTTCGGCTGGATTATATTTGCTTTGGTCCTGTAATTGATGGAGCGGAGAATCGTCTACACCCACAATTGTGTGGGATTTACCCTGTGAGGAGCAACGTCGAGCCCGCCTCTCAGAAGCCTGAGGCTGGCTAGCTTTCTTCCATGCGGAGCTGCATGCCACGGAGAACAGCTGTTATTCGTCTGCGGATCAAGAGATTATTGCACCGTCTCCTGTACTTGGAGTCTCTCTATTCATCGTTGACCCAGACTATACTACCGACAAATCCTCTCCCCTTGCTGGCTTACAACCGGAGGGACCCTACCAGTATCTCCCGCTGCCTTACTAGTGTACCATAGATATAATTCCTAAGATACAGGTGGTATTCATTATCTCCTGCGTAATATGAGAATGGACTTACGTTATTGATTTGCTCACGCACATTCTTTCGCCTTATAAGCGCGACCCTACGTAAAGTATTGTTATATACTATCATTGCTGCTAATAAATACTATTAAACCCAGTTTTGTGTGGAACCGTGTCATTGTGGGAAGTGTTCATCTAATATACCTGTGTACTGTATGGCCAGTAGTAATGTACATAAGACAGTAGTGGTTTAATGATACCATACTTATATAATACAGTCAGGGAATTGTACCCCTCAGTTACAACATGTATTTATTTACAAGATAATATAGAGTATCATTCTGCATCACATGTATTACTTTATTTACAAGAGAATATAGAGTATCATTCTGCATCACATGTATTTATTTACAAGAGAATATAGAGTATCATTCTGCATCACATGTATTTATTTACAAGAGAATATAGAGTATCATTCTGCATCACATGTATTTATTTACAAGAGAATATAGAGTACATATGATGAATTGAAAATGGGGGACCCTGATGTAAACAAGACGAAAGACTTCTCAGGTCTGCATCCCCTTAACAATTGTGTGTATTGAGCCGTACTGTATTGTACCCATTCTGCAATCTGTTAATAACATTTTCAATCAATCAATCAATCATTCAATCTGCACGGTGAGTATCACAGGTTTTAACACACACCTCTGGTCCCGACCTGCTGACACTACATTTCCACCGTTCATCGTTTGTATGCCTTGTACATTTTTTCGTATTGTTGAATTTGTCTCTGTTTGTACAAATAAATACACGCTTGTTTTAGCGTTTAAACTGTTGGACTGTTTCACTCTCTTATTTGGGTCCCGTTCCTCTGTTCCCATAACATGTTGACAGTCTGTGGCAGAAGTTAGCTCAGCCTGATCAACCCGTACAAAACATGTGTGATGATAGAGAAGAAGTGTGGTGCTATGTATTGATAAGATAAGATATTCCTTTATTGATCCCCTTGGGGAAATGTGGGGGTCATAGCAGCATGGGGGAGGGGGAGGGGGGTACAGGTATGGGCAGGGTGATAGTAGGAAGACATAAATATAGCCAATAAAACTTGATCGGAATATAAAAAATAATTAAATAATAATTGCATGCATTTGTGTATGCATTTGTAACTGCATTTGTCTACAACAAGTAATTCCCAAGCTTACAAAAAAGAAAATAACATGCATTTATTAGAAATACTGCAGTTGAGAGGGCCCATATAAACCAATACAAGTAATAGCTTTGTTGTGTCTATCAACAAAAAAGTATCTCACTTTTCCCCTCTCAATAAAATATCATCACTTTCCACCTGCAGACTTTAGTTGTAAACGCAGCACTGTCAAGACACCCGTCTTCACCACAAGGGGGCGATATAGTCGCACTGCAGCAGTCACCTTCAGAAATATCTCTCTCTCTCTCTCTCTCACTCACTCACTCACTCACTCTGTGTGTGTGTCTCTCTCTCTCTGTCTCTCTCTCACTCTCTCTCTCTCTCTCTCTCTCTGTCTCTCTCTCACTCTCTCTCTCTGTCTCTCTCTCACTCTCTCTCTGAACCATATGAAAGAGACCAGCTGGAACCAGTTAATTCGGGATTCCGTTTCAACTTGTTCTCGAGAGTCTGAAGTTGTATTATTTATTTAGTTCACGACAACAGTGGAAGCAGGGACGTGCACAGGACTTTAGAGGGGCAGGTGCTCAAAGGCTGAAAAGGGCACTACACTTGTGTGTATATATTACAGTTTTTCTCAATTGCTTTGGTGCATTTCTCTGATCAGAATTAAAGTTCTCATAACTGTTAGTGCATTTCTCAAAACAATTAGTACAAACTGCAAAACCTAGGTGATAACCTGCAGAAGTGTGTCACTTGCTCAAAATGGATAATTAATTCCTCAAAAGCAAGTATTCATGTCAATGAAAGTGTCACTGTCATCAAAATGAAAAGTCCTGACACCATTGTTTATAAACAAGATAGTCAAATGGCTTTGCCATGTTTTCGTTATGACAGTTCACTCTGTAAGTGTTTTCCAATGCAAAAAAAGTCAGATCTTGGTGACACTTTCTGAAAATGCTCAAGACAGCACTATACACTATTTGCACAGCCACAGTTACACATTGCTGTATTTAGTGAGGTAAATGAGTACAAGACACGTATGTTTCTCATTTTTTACTGCATATGCTCTTTGCAATTTTAATTTGTTCACAGCATTGTGCAAAAGAAAAATACAAACTAATTTACAACAAACATAAGAAACACCCTTTGGCCTTTGGGTAGAGCTGTGCACAACTGTAAACAATATTGCAGTACATATTGGAACTGAATTGGAACATACAACATACACAGTACTGTAAATCATTCATCCACATCCAGACGTTCCTGTCTGTCTGGCTATTGGATTCAGGAATGGGGAGTAGGGAGGGAGATATTCCACCAGCATCCTTTCATGTGCTGCAAACCACTGTGTGACCAGAATTGCGTGGTGAAAACGCACATTATCCCATACAACAACGTACTTGGTCAGATGGTCGCCATTTAGACCCCTCTCATTCTCAGGGATTATGTCCCTGTAAAGAGTGTCTAAAAAAAGTCAGCAGATGTTGTGTGTTGTATGGACCAATGCGGGGCATATGGGTGAGGACGCCGTTTTCTGAGATGGCTGCACACATTGTAATATTCCCTCCTCGTTGTCCTGGGACATCAGTGGTTGCTCTCTGTCCAATGCGATTCCTTCCACGCCTTCTACCTTTTGCCAGATTGAAACCCGCCTCATCAACATATATGAATGTGTGCAGCGATTCCCTGGCATCCAGCTCCATTCAGGGGAAAAATTATAAAGAAATGTATAAAATTTGCTTGATAGATTTTGACAACTAGTTCAACATATTTGTATGTAATGACTCAAGCAATGAAATGAGGACTATTAGTTTTATAGGGAATGACTATTCAGCAGTCATAAGTATAGTTCATTTTGACTGACATGGCCTAAGCAAATGATAATGTTATAAAACAGCAGAGAATTGTATGAAAGCACTTGATGCATGTCCAAAAGCATTTGCAATTTGTTCGGAGGAATGAGAAACTGCTACTATGATGTGCACAAATTACACAATGTTGTGGAGGTTGAACTAACAGTTATGAGAACTTTAATTCTGATCAGAGAAATGCACCAAAGCAATTGAGAAAAACTGTAACCGAGCGTGCGTAGCGCGCGAGATGGGGCATCTCTCTCTCTTTACCTAATATTTTGATTCTATCCTGACATTGACAGTAAGGGCTAAGTAATGAGTTACTCACATCAGAGTAAGAGCTATAAGTAATGAGTTACTCACATCAGAGTAAGAGCTATAAGTAATGAGTTACTCACATCAGAGTAAGAGCTATAAGTAATGAGTTACTCACATCAGAGTATAAGTAATGAGTTACTCACATCAGAGTAAGAGCTATAAGTAATGAGTTACTCACATCAGAGTAAGAGCTATAAGTAATGAGTTACTCACATCAGAGTAAGGGCTAAGTAATAAGTTACTCACATCAGAGTAAGGGCTAAGTAATGAGTTACTAACACCAGAGTAAGGGCTAAGTAATGAGTTACTCACATCAGAGTAAGGGCTAAGTAATGAGTTACTCACATCAGAGTAAGGGCTAAGTAATGAGTTACTCACATCAGAGTAAGGGCTATAAGTAATGAGTTACTCACATCAGAGTAAGAGATATAAGTAATGAGTTACTCACATCAGAGTAAGAGCTATAAGTAATGAGTTACTCACATCAGAGTAAGGGCTATAAGTAATGAGTTACTCACATCAGAGTAAGGGCTAAGTAATGAGTTACTCACATCAGAGTAAGAGCTATAAGTAATGAGTTACTCACATCAGAGTAAGGGCTATAAGTAATGAGTTACTCACATCAGAGTAAGAGCTATAAGTAATGAGTTACTCACATCAGAGTAAGGGCTAAGTAATGAGTTACTCACATCAGAGTAAGAGCTATAAGTAATGATTTACTCACATCAGAGTATAAGTAATGAGTTACTCACATCAGAGTAAGGGCTATAAGTAATGAGTTACTCACATCAGAGTAAGGGCTATACGTAATGAGTTACTCACATCAGAGTAAGGGCTAAGTAATCAGTTACTCACATCAGAGTAAGAGCTATAAGTAATGAGTTACTCACATCAGAGTAAGGGCTAAGTAATAAGTTACTCACATCAGAGTAAGGGCTAAGTAATGAGTTACTAACACCAGAGTAAGGGCTAAGTAATGAGTTACTCACATCAGAGTAAGAGCTATAAGTAATGAGTTACTCACATCAGAGTAAGGGCTAAGTAATCAGTTACTCACATCAGAGTAAGAGCTAAGTAATGAGTTACTCACATCAGAGTAAGGGCTAAGTAATGAGTTACTCACATCAGAGTAAGAGCTAAGTAATGAGTTACTCACATCAGAGTAAGAGCTAAGTAATGAGTTACTCACATCAGAGTAAGAGCTATAAGTAATGAGTTACTCACATCAGAGTATAAGTAATGAGTTACTCACATCAGAGTAAGGGCTATAAGTAATGAGTTACTCACATCAGAGTAAGGGCTAAGTAATGAGTTACTCACATCAGAGTAAGGGCTAAGTAATGAGTTACTCACATCAGAGTAAGGGCTAAGTAATGAGTTACTCACATCAGAGTAAGAGCTATAAGTAATGAGTTACTCACATCAGAGTAAGAGCTATAAGTAATGAGTTACTCACATCAGAGTAAGGGCTAAGTAATGAGTTACTCACATCAGAGTAAGAGCTATAAGTAATGAGTTACTCACATCAGAGTAAGAGCTATAAGTAATGAGTTACTCACATCAGAGTAAGGGCTAAGTAATAAGTTACTCACATCAGAGTAAGGGCTAAGTAATGAGTTACTCACATCAGAGTAAGAGCTATAAGTAATGAGTTACTCACATCAGAGTAAGGGCTAAGTAATCAGTTACTCACATCAGCGTAAGGGCTAAGTAATGAGTTACTCACATCAGAGTAAGGGCTATAAGTAATGAGTTACTCACATCAGAGTAAGAGATATAAGTAATGAGTTACTCACATCAGAGTAAGAGCTATAAGTAATGAGTTACTCACATCAGAGTAAGAGCTATAAGTAATGAGTTACTCACATCAGAGTAAGAGCTATAAGTAATGAGTTACTCACATCAGAGTAAGAGCTATAAGTAATGAGTTACTCACATCAGAGTAAGGGCT
Organism: Notolepis coatsorum; assembly: GCF_963971535.1. NCBI lineage: Eukaryota > Metazoa > Chordata > Actinopteri > Aulopiformes > Paralepididae > Notolepis > Notolepis coatsorum. Next base: position 93,780,182 of record NC_140167.1, on the reverse strand, counting down.
AAGTAATGAGTTACTCACATCAGAGTAAGGGCTAAGTAATGAGTTACTCACATCAGAGTAAGAGCTATAAGTAATGAGTTACTCACATCAGAGTAAGAGCTATAAGTAATGAGTTACTCACATCAGAGTAAGAGCTATAAGTAATGAGTTACTCACATCAGAGTAAGAGCTATAAGTAATGAGTTACTCACATCAGAGTAAGAGCTATAAGTAATGAGTTACTCACATCAGAGTATAAGTAATGAGTTACTCACATCAGAGTAAGAGCTATAAGTAATGAGTTACTCACATCAGAGTAAGGGCTATAAGTAATGAGTTACTCACATCAGAGTAAGAGATATAAGTAATGAGTTACTCACATCAGAGTAAGAGCTATAAGTAATGAGTTACTCACATCAGAGTAAGGGCTATAAGTAATGAGTTACTCACATCAGAGTAAGGGCTAAGTAATGAGTTACTCACATCAGAGTAAGAGCTATAAGTAATGAGTTACTCACATCAGAGTAAGGGCTATAAGTAATGAGTTACTCACATCAGAGTAAGAGCTAAGTAATGAGTTACTCACATCAGAGTAAGAGCTATAGGTAATGAGTTACTCACATCAGAGTAAGAGCTATAAGTAATGAGTTACTCACATCAGAGTAAGAGCTATAAGTAATGAGTATGTGCTGACAGAGGCAGATCCACGGGTGGAAAAGCTCTAAGCAGCATCGGATGCTTCCATGTCATCGACCAAAGGTGACCAATCACCTCTCATACAACCCCAGCATGCTGGTCTGGTTGAGGAGGCCCAGGAAGCCAAGATCCAAGTCAGGGTGGATCTATCTATCTATCTCTATCTCTATCTCTATCTCTCTCTCTCTCTCTCTCTCTCTCTCTCTCTCTCTCTCTCTCTCTCTCTCTCTCTCTCTCTCTCTCTCTCTCTCTCTCTCTCTCTCTCTCTCTCTCTCTCTCTCTCTCTCTCTCTAAAAGTCGGAATGCCTTTGGTCACTGCAAGATGCCATAGTCATACCACACTGGTTACATAAGAATGAGAACATCTGACCTCGCTGGCGTTCGGTAAAGCATCTACTAGGTGGAAGAGGAGAGAGAGAGACATAGTCCTAATGTCTCTCTCCCTCCAAAGACAACAGAGAAAGAAAGACAACAGAGAAAGACAACAGAGAGGGACAACAGAGAGAGAAAGACAACAGAGCGAGAAAGACAACAGACAGAGAAAGACTGTGAGGTTTTGTCCGCTGCTCACCAACTTTCTCTGTCTTCTTTAAGCCTACTATTAGGAATTCCCTACTCACTCTCTCTAGCCCCCACCCTCTCGTTCTTTACTCTCGTTTACTCTCAGTGGCCACACCTGGACTATTATCAATTACCTCTCGCACCTGTGGTGGCAGGCTAATTAGTTCCCCTGTGGGCTTTAAATACCAGGGCTCTTCCCCTCGTTTCGGCGTGGGGTCGTGTTGTAAACATGCCGTATCATATTCTCAAACATCTAGACTCTTTCGGGAGGTCCTCTGTTCTGCCTATGCTGTATTGATTCTCCGGCGTAGAGATGTATGCTCCAGCCTTCGCCTGCTGTCGCCGTTGCCTGAGAGTGGGACTGGTCTGCGCTCCCTAGACTTCCACGGGAGGCATCCCAGTCATCCACTTCAGACCCCCCGCGCAGCTGTCGTCCTGACGCACATCCAGACCAGCGCCCGGCGTGAGACGAGGTGCAAGCTTTGGCCACCCGTCGCCGTTTGCCTGGAGGGAGACATTGTACTGCGCTCTCTAATCCTCTACGGGAGGTATTCCAGTGTTCCACTCCAGACCAGCGCGCCAGATGCGCTCAAGCCTTCGCCACCTGTCGCCGTTTGCCTGGAGGGAGACACTGTACTGCGCTCTCTAATCCTCTACGGGAGGTATTCCAGTGTTCCACTTCAGACCTTCGAGCTTGGCACGCTCCCCCGACCAGCGCGCAGACGCGCATCTCCTAGACCTTCGGGCTTGGCACGCTCTCCAGTCACCAGCGCGCAACGCGCATCTGCAAGGGCTTGGCACGCTCTCCAGTCACCAGCGCGCAACGCGCATCTTCAAGGGCTTGGCACGCTCTCCAGTCTCCAACGCGCATTTTCCAAAGATCCTCGTGCTTGGCACACTCCTCCTCGCAGACGCACCCCGATGCGTCTCTCGGTTCCGACGCGCACACCAAGGTGTGGCGCGCCACTCTGTTCCTCGGCTCCGACAGCGGCTACCCGGTGGACGACACCCTCGCCACCGCCACTGTTCCAGCACTCTGTTCCTCGGCTCCGACAGCGGCTACCCGGTGGACGACACCCTCGCCACCGCCGCTGTTCCAGCACTCTGTTCCTCGGCTCCGACAGCGGCTACCCGGTGGACGACACCCTCGCCACCGCCACTGTTCCAGCACTCTGTTCCTCGGCTCCGACAGTCGGCTACCCGGTGGACGACACCCTCGCCACCGCCACTGTTCCAGCACTCTGTTCCTCGGCTCGGACAGCCAGCCACCCGGTGGCGATGCCCTCGCCCCGCTGCTGTCCCTGTACCATTACGCATACGCCTGGGTGAGTTTTGATTGTGATGTCACTCACCCAGCGTAATGCCTCTTGCCCCCGTTCCCGCTGCTGTCCCTGTACCATTACGCATACGCCTGGGTGAGTTTTGATTGTGATGTCACTCACCCAGCGTAATGCCTCTTGCCCCCGTTCCCGCTGCTGTTTCCTGTACCATTACGCATACGCCTGGGTGAGTTTTGATTGTGATGTCACTCACCCAGCGTAATGCCTCTTGCCCCCGTTCCCGCTGCTGTTCCTGTACCATTACGCATACGCCTGGGTGAGTTTTGATTGTGATGTCACTCACCCAGCGTATTGCCTCCGTTAGTTCTCACTTAGTTAGTAGTTTGGACATTTCATCTCCCACTCTGTTTTTGTTCTCACTTAGATAGTATTTTTGGACATTACATCTCCCCCTGTGTGTTTGTCACACGAAGATATTATTACTTTGTTTTCTTTGTTTATTTGGACTGTTCTGCATCTGCTCTGTTTGTTCCCTTTTGAATATTAACCCTCTCCTCTGTTCTGCAGAGCGGCCCAGATGTTTTCCCACCAGTCCCCAGTTCCTCCCTGTCCCCAGCCCGCCTCCGCGGGTCTCTGTCCCCAGTTCCTCCCTGTTCCCCAGCCCGCCTCCGCGGGCCTCAGTCCCCTCTGTCCCTAGTTCTCCCCTTTCTAGTTCCACCTAGTTCCTGGTCCCAAGTTCTCCCCTTCTAGTTCCTCCTAGTTCCTTGTCCCTAGTTCTCCTAGTCCCCAGTTCTCCTGTTCCCTAGCTCTCCTTCCCGACTTCTCCTAGTCTCTAGTTCCTCTGTTCCTTTGACCTTCCCCTAGTGTTCCTTTAACCTTCCCCTAGCGTTCCTTTAATGTTTCCCCTAGCGTTCATTAACCTTCCCTTAGTGTTCCCTTTTCCTGCCCGCCTCTTAAAGGCACCTAGTTTTTCCCCTCTTGTTATATTCCTGTATTTGTGTTCTCCCTTAAAGGGACAGTGCCCTTTTTCCCTGTCTCTCAATAAATATCTGTTTCTTGGCAAACCATCATACCTGTCTTGTGTTGTGCGATTGGGGTCGGTTACAAACCATAACAAAGACAACAGAGAGAGACAACAGAGAGAGAAAGACAACAGACAGAGAAAGACAACAGACAGAGAAAGACAACAGAGAAAGACAACAGAGAGAGACAACAGAGAGAGAAAGACAACAGAGCGAGAAAGACAACAGACAGAGAAAGACAACAGAGAAAGACAGTAATGTGAAATGTGCGGCATTGATTCGTTACAGTTAAAAGCTGCTGTGTGTGGGTATGTCTGTGTGTGTATATGTGTGTGTGTATATGTGTGTGTGAGTGTGTGTGTATATGTGTGTGTGTGTGTGTGTGTGTGTGTAGGATTTGGACATCATAAAACCAAAAATGTATTCAACACCCTATCAGAACGGCTGTTAAAACTTTACTGGGCCTCGGGAAAGATCCTTGAGATGCGTTGCACAGGACTGAGACGCTGCGGCCCTGACCCTACATACATGCATGGAGGCGAGAGATGAACCGGCGATGGTCCAGCTTCACAGGCGTTGTGATCAACTGGAAAACCCTGTAAACAGTTATTAAAGGAAACATCCTCCCACAGTTGTAACTGATTAGATTAGATTAGATTCAAATTATGGATGTCCGATATTGGCTTTTTTACCGATATCCGATATACCGATATTGTCCAACTCTTAATTTCTGATACCAATATCAACCGATACCGATATATGCAGGGTTTCTCCCCCCCCCCCCCCCCCCCCCTCCAAAAACGGAATAATTTCAGGTAATTAATAGGGATGTCCGATATTATCGGCAAACCGATATTATCGGCCGATATCGGCAGTAAAATGTGATATCGGAAAATATCGGTATCGGTAAAAAAAAAACAAAAAACCAATAACAATATATATATATATATATATATATTTTTTAACATTTATTTAACCTTTATTTACCCAGGCAAGCAGGTAAGAACCAATTCTTATTTTATTTATTGTCAAAAGAATGCATGTTGATTTAATTCAACAACGAGATATGTAATGTTAATTTTTACTTTTTTAATGATCATATTTTGCACAGATAATGCTTACATTTAGAAAGCCTTTTGAATGCATCCAGTGAAATTATTAGTTACCTGAAATTATTCAGTTTTTTTGGTGGGAAACCCTATATCGGTATCGGTTGATATCGGTATTGGTATCGGAAATTAAGAGTTGGACAATATCGGAATATCGGTATCGGTAAAAAAGCCAATATCGAGCATCCCTAGTAATTAACATTACATATCTCTTGTCGTGGAATTAACACAACATTATGCATACTTTTGACAATAAATAAAATAAGAATTTGTTCTTACTTGCTTGCCTGGGTAAATAAATGTAAAAAAATAAATAAAAACGATACAGATAATTTCCGATATTACATTTTAATGCCAATATCGGTAGGCCGATAATATCGGACATCCCTAATTCAAATGTATTGTCATCATCATACAGCACAAGTGCAGTACAATTGCCCCTTTTCCACTGCATGGTACCTACTCGACTCTACTCTACTCGGCCTTTTCGGTTTTCCATTGCCAAAATTTGCGGATGGTATCTGGTACCGGGTACTTTTTTAGTACCTGCTTTGTCGAGGTTCCAAGCCAGTAGAAGCGATACCAGAAAAGTGATGTGAAACACTGCAGACCACTGATTGGTCAGAAGAGAGAATCGTCACTACGTTATCATTGCGCTACAAGGGAGACGTCCTGCACAAAACACAACACCGCCATCTTTAATGCCTCGCGTAGCATTCATTATTTGTTTGCAGCAGGAACAAAGTGCAATAAACAAAAAAGTATACATTCACTGTGTGTTCTGCCTCATTTATTGATGAAACAAAACCAACATCAACACAATTTACCACAAAGAGCGGAGAGTTTAGTCTCACAAAAAGATAGCTGATTTTGTTAGCTTACATGCTAATGTGATTGCGTTTTACCATTAGAATAGTTAGCATTGCGGCTAGCATACATAGTGTGCAAAAGATCAATATAGCTCGCTATTGATTGTTTGTACTAGTAACGTTAATGCGAGTAGAATAGACACAACATGAGGTAATCATCATCATCCATTTTAAACCGGTTATTACCTAATGTTAACATTAGTAGAATAGACACGAGAGGTAACGTTAACGCTAGTAGAATAGACACGAGAGGTAACGTTAACGCTAGTAGAATAGACACGAGAGGTAACGTTAACGTTAGTAGAATAGACACAAGAGGTAACGTTAACGTTAGTAGAATAGACACGAGAGGTAACGTTAACGCTAGTAGAATAGACATGAGAGATAATGTTAACATTAGTAGAATAGACACAAGAGGTAACGTTAACGCTAGTAGAATAGACACGAGAGGTAGTAGAATAGACACGAGAGGTAACGTTAACGCTAGTAGAATAGACACGAGAGGTAACGTTAACGCTAGTAGAATAGACACAAGAGGTAACGTTAACGCTAGTAGAATAGACACAAGAGGTAACGTTAACGCTAGTAGAATAGACACGAGAGGTAACGTTAACGTTAGCAGAATAGACACAAGAGGTAACGTTAACATTAGTAGAATAGACACGAGAGGTAACGTTAACGCTAGTAGAATAGACATGAGAGGTAATGTTAACGTTAGTAGAATAGACACGAGAGGTAATGTTAACGTTAGTAGAATAGACACGAGAGGTAATGTTAACGTTAGTAGAATAGACACGAGAGGTAACGTTAACACTAGTAGAATAGACACGAGAGGTAATGTTAACGTTAGTAGAATAGACACAAGAGGTAACGTTAACGCTAGTAGAATAGACACGAGAGGTAACGTTAACGTTAGCAGAATAGACACAACGAGAGTCTGGTTAATGTTGTTATTGATTGATTGAAAACTGTGTTTACTCTGGCTTGCTCCAAGCCCTCACGGACATAGCTATGCTCACGGAGCTCTCATGCTGTACGCCAGCGGCCCGCCTCCCCACACAGAGACAAACGGAGTACTACCTGCAGTGGAAAACGAACAAACCAGGTACCTAAAGCGAGTAGAGTAGGTACTATGCAATGGAAAAGAGGCAAGAGTAAAGAGGTTTGGCATCCAACCAGAGTGCAAATGTAGCAGTAAAGTGCAATATACAATGTACAGGACAAACTGGGTACAAAATCAGATGTATGTACAGAGTTGTAGTTTAATATGTGATACAGGTGTGAAGACAGTGTGGTAGTAGTCATACTGGCCAGCAGCGTAACTAGAGTAGGATATGTACAGATATACATATCTGTACATAAAAATTAAGGACATTCAATTGTTTATCATTTTTGCAGATAATGAAGAAGTTACATATTTCCCTTCCCTCACATCACCCTTATGTTAGAGGTTATGATAATCAAATGCCATTTGGATGAAAACTAAATTAGCTTCCCTTTGTTCCCAGTAGGGGTGGGGTCATGTAATAATCACAATTCTACTTTTTGCAATTCTGAATTGATGCGCAAAAGTCTGAGTACCTGAGACGAAGAACTATATAACTCTGTTTTAAGTTGTCAAAGCTTAAACATGGTCAGTTAAAGTGTCCATGTTAACCCTCTGTGGTCGCCTGTGATGCGTCACAGTCTAAACGGCCTCATCTAGGCGGAGAGGATTCTTCAGAAATGCCGCGCGATTCAGAAATAGGTAACGAATAATTATATTTGCAATTTCTAGTGCTTTGAAATGTTCTCTATCTGTTTCCTTATTTGCCAAATGTAATACGACTTGTAAATTTGTTAATTATTGTTAACTTGTCCGGCTCTATAATTTCCCTTGCCGTCTAAAGCACTACAGTTGAGTCGTAGGGGAGGGGCTGAGTACTTACATACGGGGACATACGTGACATAATAGCTACCAAATCCATTTAGAGACAATGGATCCAGTAGGCTACATTTACATTTAGTCATTTAGCTGAAACGCTTGTATCCAAAGCGACTTACAAGTTCTGTACGACAAGTCATCAGGAAGAGCACAACTCTATCAGCTGATTAACAATGATCATCAAAGTGTTGAGTGCTACAGTGTAGGTTAGTTTATTAGGACAAGTGCATGACAGTAAGGTTAGTTAGGGTTAGAGTTTTTTATATATATATATATATATATATATATATATATATATATATATATATATATATATATATATATATATATTTTTTTTTTTTATACTTAAATTTTAATTTCCAGTTTTTTGCTTTACAAACAAAACATCCACATACAATAATACAATTGGCGGTCAAAATTATAAACGACAGTACAATAGAATTCGATAGATAAGAACTAAAAGATATAGCTGATATTAGAAAAATTAATATTGAAATCGAATGACAAGTTGACCTAAAATAAATTCACTAAAGGGGAAAAGGAAAAAACACAGCTAAACAAAAACAAAGAAAAGAGAGAAACAATAAATAAATACAAAAAAATACAAAAAAAATACAAAAAAAGCGACATGGGTTCTTTGGTACCTTCATAGTTTATTTTCGTTTCGTTTTTTCTTCTTGTCTCCTTTTCACTCTCCTGTGATGTCGTTTCTTTTTTTCCTATACTCTTCCCACTTCTCCCATTTTGATTCAAACTTCTCGTCTTGTAGCCTCAGCCTATATGTGATTCTCTCCATTTCCTGTATCCCACCCACTATCTCTGTCCATTGTTCCCTCGTCGGTGCTTCTACTCTATACCACATTTTCGTCAGTGCTTTCTTGGCTGCTACTAGTAATATCTTAATCAAGTATATATCTTTCCCCTGCATTCCTTCCTGTGTTAAGTTCCCTAAATACAATACTTGTCCTGTCTGGGGTATTTCATATCCTACTATTTCATTTATTATCCCTCCTATCTCTTCCCAATAGTTCTTTATTATCTGACATCGCCAGAATATGTGTGTGTGGTTTGCTATTTCCTGTCCACATTTTCTCCAGCATGGTTTCTGTGTTGGTGTATAGTTGCCCTGTATTTCTGGTGTTATAAAAAATCGAATTATGTTTTTCCACCCAAACTCCCTCCATATCCTTGACCCTGTGGTTGTGTGTTGTATCTTACATATGTTATACCATTCTTCTTCTGTTATCTCCGTTTCTAATTCCTTCTCCCACTTTTCCTTTATATATTTGGTTGTGATGTCCTTGCTGTCCATTATTGCCCGATATAGTGCTGATATCCCCCCCCCCTTCCTTCCTTCGTATGCTTTTACCATTATCTTAATGATCCCATTCTGATCTTTGTCTTTGTCTAGTTTTATTTCCTTGTTGTAGTAGTCCCTAATCTGTAAATATCTAAAGTGGTCGCTATTCTCTAGTCCGAATCTTTCTTTCAATTTTTGTAGAGTCTGGATCTCCCCTCCTTCTGTTATTGTACATATTGCTGTTATGCCCCCCCTCTCCCATCTTTTGAACCCATGATCTTCTTTCCCTGGTTTAAATTTGTTGTCGTGCGTTATCCATCTCAGTATCTTGGTTTCTTTTTCTAGCTTGTATTTCTTTACTATCTTGTTCCATATATTTATAGTGAATTTGGTAATTGGGTCTATTAGTTGTTCCTTTCTTCTGTATAGCTCCCTGTCTCCTATTAGTGCCTGCACTTTGAGTCCCTCATTTTTTGTTTCTATGTCTTTCCATTTGGCTTCATAGTTCTCGTTGCACCAACATGTTACTATTATCAGCTGTGCTGTGTAGTAGTAATCTTCTAAACTAGGTATTGCCATTCCTCCTTTCTCCTTTTGTAATTGTAGAGTCACATATCTTATCCTTGGCCTTTTCCCCCCCCATATGAATCTTGATATCTGTTTATTCCATTCCCTGAACTGGCTTTGTGGTATTAATATAGGTAGAGCCTGAAATAGGTATAGTAACCTTGGTAATATATTCATCTTTATAATTTCGATCCTTGAGCTAAAGTCTAGAGGCATTACTGTCCATCTTTCTAGGTCTTGTTTGATTTTCTGATTAATCTGTGTATAGTTTGCATCGTATAGTCCCTCCACCTCTCTTGTAATATTCACTCCTAGGTATCTGATCCTGTCCATATCCCATTTAATCTTGTATTTGTCTTTGATCTCTGTCGTTGGGGGGTAGTTCAATGTTAAGGTCTGTGTCTTTGTTACGTAAGTCTATATCCTGAGTAATATCCATATTCTGTCAGTAAGTCCATCAGTGTCGGGAAGCTTGTGTCTGGTTGTCTCATATATACTATCACATCATCTGCGAACAGTCCTAATTTATGTTCTGTTCCCCTTATCTCCACCCCTTTGATGTCCTCGGTCTGTCTAATTAGTTGAGCCAGTGGTTCGATGAATACAGTATATCGAAGAGCGTCGGCGAAAGACAACAGCCCTGTCTTGTAGCCCTCTCTAGTTTGATCCGGTCCGTCAGGTTGCCATTTACTTTAATCCTTGCCGTTGGTTCTTGATATAATGCCCTAATTGTTTTCATCGCGTTTTTGTCTAGTCCAAATTTCTCTAATACTTTATATAGGAATATCCAGCTTACACTGTCGAAGACTTTTTCTGCATCCAGGCTAACTAGTACTGCACTTCCTCCTTCTTTTTGTATCTCCTCTACTATCTGCACTGTCTTTCTTATGTTGTCCTGTGTTTTTCTTCCTTTAATGAATCCGGTCTGGTCTTCGTCTATAATATCTGGCATAAATGTCTCAAATCTTTTGGCTATTATCGATGTATACATCTTGTAATCTACGTTAAGTATGGACACTGGTCTGAAGCTACTACATAGTTCCTTATCCTTCCCTTCCTTTGGAATCGTAGTAATTATGGCTTCTTTCCATGAGGGTGGCATTGTTCCTTTTTTCATTGTGTGTCTAAATGCTGCCTCTAATATGGGCCTCAGTTCCTGTCTAAATGTTTTGTAAAATTCCGAAGGGAATCCGTCGCTACCTGGTGACTTATTGTTCTTTGCTTTACTGATCGCATTTCCCACTTCCTGTTCTGTTATCTCTGCATTTAATATTTTGTTCTGTTCCTTTCCTATCGATGGTAAATCAAATTTTTCTAAGAATGTCTCTATCTCTTCTTCTCCTGCCGCTTTCGGTTGTGTGTATAGTGTCTTATAGTATTCTACAAAAGTCTTCTCTATTTCAGCTGGTTCTCTTAGTAACCTGTTTGTGTTTGTGTCTCTTATTGTGTGTATTGTATTTAGTTTCTGTTGTATTCTGATTCGTCTATAGCTAAGAGTCTGGTCGCTCTCGTTCCTCCTTCATAGTATGTATGTTTCACATATCTAGCCTTTTTCTCAATTTCTGTCAGTAATTCTTTGTTTATCTTTTCTCTAACGTCTTTTACTTCCCTAAGTGTCTCTTGGTTCTTTGAGTTTTGGTGTTTTTTCTCTAATTATTTCAGTTTCTTTACTAAGTTCTGGTATGTCTCTATTCTGGCCCTCTTGAGTAGTGCTGCCTTTGCTATCAATTTTCCTCGTATTACTACCTTCATTGCATCCCATAGAATGTTTGGATCTACCTCTCCATTATCATTTTCCTCTCTGTATCTTATTATGTCTTCTTTTACTTCGTCTACTAAGCCTTTGTTATTCAATAGCCCTACGTTCAGTCTCCAGACTGTGTTTCTCCGTCTACTTTTCAGATTTACTGTCAGATATGTTGCGCTGTGATCTGATATGTCAGTTACCCCAATTCTACATTCTTCTACTCTGTATCTGTCCCCTGTTGTCATGAGGAAGTAATCTATCCTTGAATATGTTGTGTGTGGATGTGAATAATGTGTGTATTCCCTGTCTAGTGTGTGTGTTTCTCTCCATATATCCGTGATTCCTAATTCTGTCATTTGTATTTTCATATATTTGCTAATGTGTGTTCTCCTTCTCTTTGTGCTTGTCGTGTCCATGTCGTAATTCAATACTACGTTGAAGTCTCCTGTACAGATTAAAACGCCTTCCCCTTCCATTGCTATAATATCAAAGATTGTTTCAAATAGGTATTTCTCACTGTCTGGGGGTGCATATATATTCATTAATGTTACCATTTGGCCTTCCATTTTCCCCTTGGCCATTACATATCTCCCCTCTTTATCTCTCACTTCTTTAATCAATTCAAACTTCACTGCATTCTTAATCAATATAGCTACTCCTCTCCTAAGGTTCTGTTTAAAAGAACTATAAAACATATTCTCGTATCCGAATCTCTTCAGTTTTTCATGTTCTTGTTGTATTAGATGAGTTTCTTGTAGAAAAATAACCTGTGCCTCCTCTTTTCTAAGCTTCGTCATCACCTTACTCCTTTTGATTGGATTATTCATTCCATTAACATTCAGCGACATCATCTTAATACTTTTAATTTGTGTCATCTTTCCATTCGAAATGATCTCCCGTTCTACCCATGTCACATAAAATAATATTTGTAGTTGTAGCCACTGCTAACTCTACTTGACTTACATTCAAAGAACTATAATAAACATTTACAACATTCACAAAGTTTGACAATTCCATGGTGTCAGAGGTATTTATTTTCTTTCCTCTATCCCCTGCTGGGGGGTGGGGAGAAAAGGCTCTCCTATTGAGAGGGCTCCCCCTAGTGGCTAAAAAAGAAAGCTCACCATGTAAGTCCAGCATTGTCTGTGTGCTGCCCTGTCCTTGAGCTCCCGGTAATATGATTTTTGATAATATGATATATATATACATACATACACACATATATATATATATACATATACATACACATATACACACACACAATCTGTCCAACGTGTGTTTTTCTCTCTGTCAGTCATTTTCAGAGACATAGAATCAGTCATTTTTATGTCCACATTAATTTGTACTGTGTATCACATGCCTTCTCTCTGTTTAAGTTTTATCTTTTTTTTTTTTTTTATGTTTACAATTACTCTTATTCTATGTTGTGTGTATTTCTATGCATCTTTCACATTTAGTCATGGTCTTAGTCAAATGTTTTTGTTTTGTTTTGTACTTATCTTTCCTTTTGAAGTATCGTGGTCCCTCGCGCTCTCCCTGTGCTTCTCTCCGATGTCCCTCTGTCACTCTCCTCAGCTGCTCTGTCTCAAATCATCTCCAATCCCCATCTTTCATCCGTCCTCCTCTTCTCGACTCTGTTCCACCTGCGCATCTTCTCCAGTCTCTCCATCGGGGTGGGTGTATATGTGGGTTTTCCCCCCTCTCTTCGTCCCGGCGTCCTCTCTCCATCCCGATGTATGTCCCTCGCTGCCTCTTGTACGTTGCTGTAGGTTTTGGTGCCTTCCTGCCAGTACACTTTCAGAGCGGTCATTGGTGATTGGAACCGAATCCCTTTTTCTTTTAGAATCTTTTTTATTTCCACATAACTTCGGCGTTTTGCAGCCACCTCCGCTGCATAGTCGTGGTCAAAGGATATTCTCTGTCCTTCCACATCGATCTTCGTCTGCCAGGCTCTCTTAAGAATGTTCTCCTTGACTTCAAACCTCAGGAAGTTAATTATGACTGCTCTCGGTGGTCCATTCGTCTGAGGTCTCGGTGCTTGTATCCTATGTGCCCTCTGTATTCCCATATCGGTGTGTTCTGACAGTGACATATCCAGTTTCTCTCGTATTAGGCTTTCCATATATTTGGACATCGAGGCTCCTTCTAGCCCTTCTTTCAGACCCCACACTCTTATTGTTGTGAAGGATCAGATTAAACCGAATATATATATTTATTTATGGATATATATTTAATAGTATTTGTATATCGTTTGATATCCCCTGTATATTCCTTGTACAATATGCACTGAATATCCCTTTAGTCTACTAAACAGCCCATAATAGTTTCATTCTACCATTGGACGAGAACCTGGCGCCAGCAGCCATACCCCTAGGTTCAAGTTCAATCGTGCCGACCAACATGTCGTGGCAAGCCCGGTTCCGCGTAGGAATACGTCTGGCGAAATACGAATGGTACTATTTGTTCACAGCGCATATATATATGGCGCAAGTAAAGTAGAACTTTCTTTTAGTCCATTAGTTCTTTACCCTCCAACCGAGTAACAGACGCGAAGCCTCACCCACGACGCACGTGTGGTGCAGTAAGGCCTACTTGGCCTCAGAATAGGCATTGAGATATCGTGTGGATTAATAGTTGAATTGTCATAGTTTGGCACTATACCGTCGAGTTGGACGTATTTCTATTAAGCTAATAATAGTCTATTATGTATGGTGCATCGTTCGGTTAGAGTTATAAAGTTATCAGTACCCCCATCGTTCCTGACGTTATCTGGAGTCTTAACCAGGCTGGGCAGACCACTAGTGGTGCTTGCATCCGAGGAGCTCCGGGCCAGGACGAGGAGACCTGTACATTGGATTACTTTACCCGGACGACGGCGAGCCTTCCACGGCTTGGATTATGCTTTGGGTGCTTTGATTATTCCATGGATAACGGCCAACACTGCTGAGTGTTGGAACTACCCCCCGGAGAGGAGCCCAGGTGAGACGGCGCTCTACACCAGTGAGGTCGCCTCACGTCTCTCCATTGTGGACCGGCAGCTACCGTCCACCAGAGGGTCCAGCTGTATTCATCTGCGGACCGAGGTTCTGTGGGCACCGTGTTCAAGACTTTGAATTCTCCCAAGAAATCGTCGGCCAGATGGGATACCGCCAGCGGCTCTTCTAACCCCCCCCTCCTACTGTCTTACAACCAGCGGGACCCCCCCCCCCCCCTTAGTGTATCCAGCTATAATCATTTAAGTACCATCGCTATAGTTCCCTAAAGAACCGGGCTGTATACTTACTCCCTGCGTAACCAGAGATTGGACATTCAATGTTGATTTACCTACGAATACTCATTTGCCATACAAGTGCATTTCAAATCATAAATGTCATCAAGTGAACGTTGTATATACCCTTTGCTATATAAAATATTCGATTTGTACATTTGTGTGGACTTCGTTTCATCAGGTGGGAAAGTGTTCATCATATCTATATCATGTACTGGATGGCCAGAAGTTAAAGTACAAGAGGTAGTGGTTTAATAATACCATACTTATCAATACAGTCAGGGAATTGTACCCCTCAGTTACAATTGGTCCTTCGAGCCGGAGGGTAACTAGTGTAATATTAATATAGTGTTATTAATATTGAAATGGCCTATGATGAACACTCCACGAAACGGTCCTCCTAACGTAGAACGCCCGCCGCGCAGACGACAGCCACCTCAGTACTTAGAGGATTACGCTGTCAGTCAACTACCTAGCCTTCGACAAACGGTAAACGCGGTAAAAGTAGAAAGTAAAATTATGTCTGACCTTAACGACCAGGTTTCCCCGACCACAGAGGCCCCAGTAGGTTCTAATGTAACTGACCAAGCTCACGTGGGGACCAGGAGGGAGCTGACATGCCTTTACCCCCCGCCAATCCCGAAGAAGTAGTCCCCGACCAGCCCCGGGAGGAAGACAACCCTACAGAGAGAGAACTCTGCACGGAAGAAGAGGAGGAGAGCGCCGAGGAAATAGAGCTCCAGGACTCCCCAACGAGTACACCCAGGAGCGGCTCACCCAGGAGCGGCTCACCTCCACAACCGCCTTCCCCCAGCGAAGCGGAGAGGATGCTACAACAGGCGTTCCTCGTCAGCCTGACAGCCTCTACCGAACGCGATCGACTTCAGGGTGAACGCGATCGACTTCAGGGTGAACGCGATCGACTCCAAGCACAGATGCTTATTGAGCGCGAACAACTCCAAGCGCAGCAACGGAGCGAAGAAGAGCGCATACGCCTGGAGATGAGACGCCTTCAGACGGAAGAGAATATGGCAAGAGACCGGGCCGACGCCCAGCGCGCCGCTGCCGGTGCCCAAAGAGAAGCAGATCTCACCAAGCGCGAAGCCGAGCGCGACAAGCTACAAGCGCAACTAATGGAGCAGCTGATCCTCAAGGCAACACCCTCTCCCTCCGCCAGGGGTTCAAGGAACTCGTCGAGACAACAGTCAAGGGCAGCGTCTCCTAACCGAGCAAGCGACCCTGAACTTGACCAACAGACCAAGCCTATACCCCCCGCAGACCCCCTTCCCAGACCGGTCCAAGCGAGACCCAGCTACAAGGAAGGAGCGGCATACACTGCGGAGAAGCTAAATAAACGACTACAGGATCTGGAAGACCTGATAGAGGAAGAAGAGGGAGAGGAGGAGAACCAAGCCCGACGACAGCACAGTACTCCACCGGACCAGGAGGTCCAGTACAGCTCAGGCTATACCCCCGCGGCGCTGCGCTACAGACCCCCGACTCTATTCACGGGTGAGCACGACGCACGACCAGCCCCGAGGAATAGCACCTGGACCAGCGGGCCATGGTACCCTGTCGGTACCAGCCCACAGAGAGGCGCAAGAGGGGACTCGCCTAGGAGGTCTCTCCCCCAATGCTCGCCGATGTATCAGCCATCCACGGCGTCATACATTGCCACGCTGTCGTTTCCAGACTTCACCTATGAGAACCGAGCACAGTACACGGAGCTCCGGATGTGCTTAGAGACAATGATGGTGGATGTCGCTGATGAACGCCACAAGTATGCAATATTACTGAAGCACCTGAAAGTACCGCGAGCGCACAATATAGCGCTAGCCTATGCCACCTCTACGACCCCATACACCGCGGCCCTAGCAGCGCTGGACCAGAGATATGGACGTATATGGGATTACGGAATCCAAGAGATAAGGCATATTGATCGCCTACCCCCAGCAACAGACAATCGCTCATTAGACGACCTGTCAATCAAAGTGCAGTCCCTGGTAGGGATGCTGGGAGCGCAACGGGAAAAGGGCATGCATGAGCTATACGCCAACTCTAACGTCGAGATGATTTTGGAGAAGCTGCCACCCGCAAGACAAGAGCGTTTTAGGCGGCAGAGAGACTACCGGGATCCTAACGGCCCCGAACCATCCCTCCTTGATCTAGCCGACTTCCTGGCGAGAGAAGTCAGCAGCTTACGACTGGATACGTTCGGGCGGAGCACGCCAAGCTCCAGAGAGGGACCCAGGAGAATAAATGATGGAAGAAGATCGGTGACTGTCATGCACCAATCAGAGTCAGTACCGAGCAGTAAGAGCCACAGCACCCCCTCGAGAAAAGAGAAGTGGAAGATGGTGTGCCCCTACTGTGAGAAAGAACACTGGCTGTCACAATGTGACCTGTTCACAAAGATGAATGCAGAAGAAGTGAGTCAATGGATAAAGTCCAACAGGCGCTGTTACCGATGTGCGCGCAGTCACATGGCAGCCGAATGCCGCCTAAAGAAAAGGTGCAGTCGGTGCGACGGAGCCCATCTAGATATACTACACGACAGTAACAGAAGACGGCCTTCACCTGCACCATCGAGCGGCACCAAGGCAAGTGTCATGTACATTGACCCCGCCAGCAGCAGCGGCGCCCAAGTGCTCTTAAAGGTAGTCCGTGTGACATTGAGCTACCAAGATAAAGTCATGGACACTTACGCCGTCCTTGATGACGGGTCAGAGAAGACCCTTCTGCTCGCGTCCGCTGCGGCCCAGCTGGGACTGCGGGGGAGCGAGAACCAAATGACGATTCGGACAATAAGAAGAGATTTAAAGACGATAAAGGGCGAGCATGTCTCCTTCACTATCGCAGCAAACGGGCAGCCAGAGCGACGGTATAGGATTACAAATGCTTTCACCAGCCAAGAAATAGGACTATCGCAGTACACCTACCCTATCGCCAAGTTGATGGATAAATATGTGCACCTGCGACAACTACCTATCCCGCTCATAGACGGCGCTACCCCGACCCTGCTGATAGGCTCCGACCATGCAGAACTCATAGTCCCGATTGACCGGGTCCATACAGGACCCAGAGGCTGTCCTGCAGCAGTCGAGACCCGCCTAGGATGGACACTACAAGGCCCCCTCGCTAAATCTCTCAACCGAACAGCAGCCACTAGCTGCCTCCACTCCAGAACGACAGAAGAAGACACCACTCTCCTGCAGCATGTCGAGAGGCTATGGACACTAGAGACAATGCCCTTTAAGAACGAAAAGAAAGATATTCGTTCTAAAGAAGACATTTACGCCATCAACCTACTCGAGCAAGGGACAAAGAGAGTCACAGTCGGCGGAGTGATGAGATACGCAACTCCACTCCTGAGGCGAGAGGGAATGCCCACCTTTCACGCAAAGAAAGACGCCACGGAGCGCTATCTATTGAACACGGAGCGGCGCCTAGCCAAAGACCCCGCTCAAGAGGGTGTGTACCGCGCTGAGATTGAGAAGCTAATCACAGCGGGACAAAGATTGACATTAAAGAGGCCGATCAGACGACCGAATCATGGTACGTGCCGCATCACAAGGTCCACCACAACGGCAAGGATCGCATTGTGTTTAACTGCAGCTACCAGATCGGATCCCAAAATCTGAATAAAGAGCTCTTGCCCGGCCCCACACTCGGCCCCTCCCTACTAGGCGTGCTACTGCGCTTCCGCCAGGACAAGGTGGCTATCAGCGGGGATATCAAAGGGATGTTCCTGCAGGTGAGACTAGTGGAGGAGGACAAGCCCCTGCTGCGGTTCCTGTGGAGAGAGAGGATCGGAGATGAGAACCCAGCCATCTACCAGTGGGAAGTACTCCCCTTCGGAACCACATGCAGCCCGTGCTGTGCTACATTTGCACTACAGAAACACGTCGCAGAGGACCCAGCAGCAGATGAAGAGGTCCGACACAGTGTGAAGAACAGTTTCTACGTGGACAACTGTTTACAAAGCGTTTCGACTCAAGAAGAAGCCGAGGCTCTCCTAATCAAGCTACGCGCCTCCCTGATCAAAGGCGGCTTTGATCTCAGGCAGTGGGCCAGCAGTGACCTGCACGTATTGCGCAGCCTCTCCCCCGCGGACAAGGCTGCCAGAAGCGAGACCTGGATGGCGACCATCCCAGGAGAAGCCCAAGAAATGACACTAGGACTAGTCTGGCGCTTCAAAACAGACTCGCTCCACTATAGACACAAACCCCTGACTCCAGAGCAGGGAAGGTCGACGGCGACACCGACCACCAGACGGAGTGTGTACAGAACACTCGCCAGACAATATGACCAGTTGGGATGTATTCTACCTTACACCACCAGGGCAAAGATGATTGTACGAGCACTATGGGACAAGGACCAGGGCTGGGACGACCCCATACCCGCACACCTTGCCTCAACATGGAGAGAGTGGGAGACGGAACTCCGCTCACTCCCAGGCGTCAATATACGCCGCAGCTACTTCCCATCCACAGTGAGGCCAGAGACATGCAAGATTGATCTACACGTCTTCAGCGACGCCTCCGAAGTAGCCTATGGATCGGTGGCCTACTTGCGTGCCCAAGAGAAGGGAGGAAAGATACACACTGCTTTCATCCTGGCTCGCTCAATAATAGCCCCACGAAAGCAACAATCTATCCCGCGTCTAGAGCTCTGCGCAGCCCTAGCAGGAGCGCATCTAGCCACGTTAATCCAACGTGAACTCACCATTCCGGTGCACAGAACAATCTTGTGGTCAGATTCCACGACAGTACTCACATGGATCAAGTCTGATTCATGCAGAT
Source organism: Notolepis coatsorum (assembly GCF_963971535.1). Classification (NCBI taxonomy): domain Eukaryota; kingdom Metazoa; phylum Chordata; class Actinopteri; order Aulopiformes; family Paralepididae; genus Notolepis; species Notolepis coatsorum. The sequence goes on along the minus strand of NC_140167.1, from coordinate 93,761,058 downwards.
ACAAAGTCTTCGTGGGAGCCAGAGTCACCGAGATTCAAGAGTTAACAGAAGCAGCGAGCTGGCGGTATGTGGACACCAAACACAACCCAGCTGACGTCATCACCCGGGGAATGTCTCTGGATGACCTCACCCGTCGCAACATCTACAGTGACGGACCAGAATTCCTCAAGCTCCCGGAAGAAGAGTGGCCTACGCCCACCCCACGGGAAGCAAGTAACGAGGAGGCTGAGAACAAGAAACCTATGTTCTGTGGACTGAGCACAGTCGCCTCCACAGACCCCAACATAGATGACTGCATTACCCTAGAGAGTGCGCAGCAAAAGACATTCCTGTGGCACCACCCAGAGATTCAGTCCACCACTGACATTTCAGCAGCTGACTACGAAGAAGCAGAACTTCTTCTACTACAACGAGCCCAGAGAGACTCGTTCCCCGATGAGCTAGACTGTCTACAGGGAGGAAAGCCCGTCCCATCAGACAGCAGACTGCTCCACCTGGCACCCGAGAGTGACGCCCATAATCTCATCAGAGTGGGTGGTCGCCTGCGGAGAGCCCCCGATCTACCGGATGACATTAAGTACCCGATAGTCTTGAACAGCCGACACAAGGTCACAGAGCTGATCATAAAGAAATACGACGAGGATGTACACCACGCAGGAGCAGAGAGAGTCTTCGCGGAGATCAGACGTCGCTATTGGATACTTCAAGGAAGAGAAGCGGTGCGACGCTTCCAGCGAACCTGTCTAGACTGCCGAAAGTGGCGCGCGCAGCCCAGCATACCACGGATGGCTGACTTACCCCCCTGTCGCCTCCGACTCGGCGACAAGCCATTCCACTCCACAGGCATGGACTGTTTTGGCCCGTTGTATATAAAGAGAGGAAGAGGAACCGAGAAGCGGTGGGGTATTGTATTCAAATGCATGACCACCAGAGCGATACATATCGAGCTCCTTCCGACCATGAGCACAGACTCATTCCTTATGGCATTCCGAAGATTCACATCACGGAAAGGAAAACCGTCTACATTGTTGTCTGATCACGGGACAAACTTCAAAGGCGGAGAAAGAGAGCTGAGAGAGAGCTTCCAAGCTATGGGCCCAGAACTTAAGACCCACCTAGCTCCATCCCAGATTGACTTCCAGTTTAATCCCCCGAACGCACCCCACTTCGGTGGAACCTGGGAACGAGAAGTACGTTCTATAAAGACAGCCCTGTACGCCGTGCTTGGGGCCCAGACTGTGGCGGAAGAAGTCCTAATGACAGTCCTCACGGAGATCGAGGGAGTATTGAACTCAAAACCCCTCGGTTACGTCTCCAGTGATGTAGCAGATGTCGACCCAGTCACCCCCAACACACTCTTAATGGTGCGGCTGGACCCCGCGCTACCCCAGACAATGTACAGGCCTGAAGAAGCGAACGGCCGAAGAATGTGGAGGTACAGTCAAGTACTAGCTGACAAGTTTTGGAGCAGCTTCCTACTCCACTACCTACCGTCTCTACAGACCCGCCAAAAGTGGGTAAAAGAGAGAGACAATTTGACAGAAGGAACAGTCGTCATGATTATCGACCAGTCACTACCCAGAGCTATGTGGCCGGCTGGCCGCGTAAGCAAAGTGATCACCGGTGCAGATGGCAAGGTCCGAGCAGCTGAAGTACTCGTCCAAGGGCGAACTTACACACGACCCGTGGCGAGGCTAATAGAACTGCCCCGACTCCCAGATACTATCGATGATGACCATGACCCCATGACTTTGTGAGTTGACTGACCCTTACAGCGGACCTTGAGTGGTAGACAGTGCGGTTAATCTGTCTCTGTTTAGCTAATTAGGTGGGACTAATTAGGGGGCGGCTGTTGTGAAGGATCAGATTAAACCGAATATATATATTTATTTATGGATATATATTTAATAGTATTTGTATATCGTTTGATATCCCCTGTATATTCCTTGTACAATATGCACTGAATATCCCTTTAGTCTACTAAACAGCCCATAATAGTTTCATTCTACCATTGGACGAGAACCTGGCGCCAGCAGCCATACCCCTAGGTTCAAGTTCAATCGTGCCGACCAACATGTCGTGGCAAGCCCGGTTCCGCGTAGGAATACGTCTGGCGAAATACGAATGGTACTATTTGTTCACAGCGCATATATATATGGCGCAAGTAAAGTAGAACTTTCTTTTAGTCCATTAGTTCTTTACCCTCCAACCGAGTAACAGACGCGAAGCCTCACCCACGACGCACGTGTGGTGCAGTAAGGCCTACTTGGCCTCAGAATAGGCATTGAGATATCGTGTGGATTAATAGTTGAATTGTCATAGTTTGGCACTATACCGTCGAGTTGGACGTATTTCTATTAAGCTAATAATAGTCTATTATGTATGGTGCATCGTTCGGTTAGAGTTATAAAGTTATCAGTACCCCCATCGTTCCTGACGTTATCTGGAGTCTTAACCAGGCTGGGCAGACCACTAGTGGTGCTTGCATCCGAGGAGCTCCGGGCCAGGACGAGGAGACCTGTACATTGGATTACTTTACCCGGACGACGGCGAGCCTTCCACGGCTTGGATTATGCTTTGGGTGCTTTGATTATTCCATGGATAACGGCCAACACTGCTGAGTGTTGGAACTACCCCCCGGAGAGGAGCCCAGGTGAGACGGCGCTCTACACCAGTGAGGTCGCCTCACGTCTCTCCGTTGTGGACCGGCAGCTACCGTCCACCAGAGGGTCCAGCTGTATTCATCTGCGGACCGAGGTTCTGTGGGCACCGTGTTCAAGACTTTGAATTCTCCCAAGAAATCGTCGGCCAGATGGGATACCGCCAGCGGCTCTTCTAACCCCCCCCCTCCTACTGTCTTACAACCAGCGGGACCCCCCCCCCCCCTTAGTGTATCCAGCTATAATCATTTAAGTACCATCGCTATAGTTCCCTAAAGAACCGGGTTGTATACTTACTCCCTGCGTAACCAGAGATTGGACATTCAATGTTGATTTACCTACGAATACTCATTTGCCATACAAGTGCATTTCAAATCATAAATGTCATCAAGTGAACGTTGTATATACCCTTTGCTATATAAAATATTCGATTTGTACATTTGTGTGGACTTCGTTTCATCAGGTGGGAAAGTGTTCATCATATCTATATCATGTACTGGATGGCCAGAAGTTAAAGTACAAGAGGTAGTGGTTTAATAATACCATACTTATCAATACAGTCAGGGAATTGTACCCCTCAGTTACACTTATATTGTTTCTTCTTGATCTCCCCTCCAAGTCAGTTAACTTCTCTCTCATCTTCCCTTGTTCCTCGAGAGTCTCCATTAGAATCTTTTGTACTTCTGTACTCCATTCTTCAGTCTCGGCCGTTCTCTCTTCCAACGCCACCGTGTCTTTCTCCTGTTTCAGCAACTTTTCGTCAATTGACTCAAGTCTCTTATTTATTTCTTCTTTGAGTTCGTCTTGTCCTTTCTTTACTTCTTCTCTGAGTCTGTCTATACTTGTCTGTATGCTTTGCGTGTTCGCTTCGTTTACCTTCACACTAGTTTGCATGCTTGCCTGTATGTCCCGAATACTGGCTCCGAGTTCCACAGCCCAGCTGGGGATCTCCGTGTTGACTTGTTGTAGCTGCGCCATTTCTTCACGTCGTCTCGTTATTTCTTCGTGTCGCCTCGTTATTTCCTTTTCTTCTTTTAGTGTCTTTTTTGTTTTCTCATATGTCCACTTGTTCTTCCTCGCTTTTGTCATTGAATGCTTATTTTTTTCGTTTTCAGATCATGTTATTCCACGTTTGTTTTGTATTGCGACCGGGAGCTTTTTTCAAAGGCTGCTAACTCAGACATTTCAAACCGGAAGTCCTATATTTCTTTTTTAACAATTTTTTTTGATTATTTTTTTGACAAGACAAACATTAACAGTAAATATCTCAATAAATCACAGTAATATACATTTCTGTATTTGAATCAATAAATGTAGGTTGCGAGATATATACATAATCCCCATTATACAATACAGTACATACATACTGTATGCTCTTGCTCGTTCTTCCCCCCCCCCCCCTCAGGACCCACCTTGGATAATCCATCCATTATTCGTTTCTAACCAGAGATTACAATTCATATGCTAACCTTTATTCTCTCCACCACTTCTAACCAGATTGCAATGCTGGCTTCATTGACACCTACAATTCTTGCTGTAGATATCTCTAAATAAATCACATCGAGATAGGTAAGAACCCATACCTTCCGGCACATTCTATCCGGTTGAATCCATTGTGATGCTATCAACTTTTTAGCAGCCGTAAGACCGGACAAAATTAGTCTCTTTAGCTGTATAGAGGCTGCTAACTGCGAAACATCATTCAACAACAATACAGAAGGCATTACAGGTATGTTCAGAAATAAAAATTCTGATCATTGCGTAGTGACTTCTTCCCAGAATATCTTAACAGGGGGGCATTCCCAATACATATGCATAAATGTACCTATATCACCTCTTAAACACAAGGAGCATAGAGAGTCTTGTTTAAGCCCCATTCGGTTCAATCTTATAGGTGTCAGGTAAGTCCTATGAATATAATTAAGATTAATCTGTTGGGTTGCGTGACGCTAGTCGAACGTTTGCCGACTTCTTGCCAATCAAAATCTACTTTCAAGTCTGGTATATCCCTCCTCCAAACTGAGTCTAGGGGAAGGATTCCATACGAAGACGTTAGTAAGTGATGATAAAAGTCAGATACGAAGCCTCTCGATGTCTCCCTTTCATAGAAGAATTTGTGATATCTGTGGTGCTCAAGTGGTATCTTTAATGGGACTCCGTGAGCCTTCAAAGTTGCTAATAACTATATATAGAAATAATAAGTGGAGCTGGTGAGGTTAAATTTGTTCTGAATTTCATGATAGCTACAGAAACCCCGTTCGTTGAATATATCTCCCAATGTATGTATGCCTTGCTTTTCCCATTTGGGATATCTGATAGGTCGTTGTGCAAAAAAGCTTAACCATTTCAACATGGACGGTCGCATTTTACGTAGCTCCCGTAACCAACGCAACAGAGCAACAACAACAAAGTACTTTGCGCATTTTCTACTTTCCCTCCTGTGGATTATGGATTTGTACCTGAATTCACAACTCAAGCAGCAACTCCAGACAGAAGTGGAGGATAGCGAAAACGTAAAACAGCAGTCCCATTGCGACTTCTATTTGTTAACGGGCTCGGAGAGGAAACATCCTGCCTTCGGAGCCACGACCATCCACACAGTACTTACTGCAAATCCGGAACGAAAGAAATTACCCCCGGCAGGCAAGTGTAATAAGAGATCAATGTTTTTATTATACCTGCTCATGTCGGGTGACATTCATCAGAACCCTGGTCCCGTAATGACACGGAACCAGAGACTACAGTCAAATCTGCTGATCCAAGAAGCAGCAGCCAGCACAACAGATCAACGGCTACCCACACATACTGCGGCTAACGACATGATCAACGGCAACATTCCTCCTCTGCCACCCCTGCAAAAGAACCCACGAGAGGCCACAGCGAGAGGGAAGGAACCGGGGTTCACAACCGAGGCGCCCAGCACGTCGCGGGGACAAAACAGCGAGGCATCGCTCCTCACACCGGCGCCGGAGATCAACAGCATCCACGCAATTGACGCTTCAGCCAGCAGTTGCACCAGCCGACCAGCAAGCGGCGACATACCCTCACAGAAGCCCCAGCGGACTCGGCGAGTGGCTAAAGGGAGAGCGGCGCGGGACATCGAGACCACCAAGGACCCGACGGTTAGCTTGGCTGGCCCCGCCAAGGCCGCCATGCCAGCAAGTCTACCCGGGCCGAAGCCAGGACAAAAGGCACCCCCCCCCCCCCCCCACAATGGAGTACAATCAGACATATCTGTAATCAACCAGCCCCCCCCCCCACATCGCGGGCTTTCACACAAAGGAATACAGACACCAGCAAAGGACAAAGCATCACCCCTCCCCCCCCTCCCCACCCACGGCACAAACAGCAACAACGCCCCCCCTCCCCCCACCACAGGACAGGACACAATGGAACAGAGTTACCTCAACTGTGACGACATCAAACTTATTACAAGCAAAAATGGACTTCACATATTTCATCTGAATACAAATAGCCTGAGACCGAAACTGGCTGAAATCAAACAGTTGTTTTTAAACGGTAAGGCTAACATATTGTGTTTCACAGAAACAAAATTAGACTCATCTGTACAGGATCCAGAGATTGAAATTGAAAACTACTCAATAGTCAGGAGGGATAGGAACCAGTATGGAGGTGGCGTCTGTGTGTATATACACAAGGATACCAAATACATCAACCGTACTGACCTTAACCATGATGAAATTGAAACTGTTTGGATTGAAATCTTATTAGACAGGGCGAAACCGGTACTAGTAGGCACAATCTATAGACCACCAGAACAGAGTGGGTTTTATGACACACTTGATGGGTGTTTAGCTGGGGTGGAGGGGGTAGAAAAAATTCTTATTGGGGACTGGAACACGGATATGCTGCGTAAATCAGCACCCGTCTTCAAGGCCTTCAGTAGATTTTCTGACCTGCACGGTTTCAGCCAGCTAATCACACAACCCACAAGGGTATGCGATTCGACACAAACCACCATTGACCTCATTTTGACCTCTGACAAGTCCATGATCTCCAGTAAAGGGGTGATAGCATGCGGGTTAAGTGATCATTATATGATTTTCTGTACCCGCAAAAAGCTAAAACAGAAGGCCGGCTGTCACAAAACAGTCACATCTAGAGACCTCAAAACTTACTCTAGAGAGGCCTTTAACCTAGAACTGGGGAGCTTGGACTGGTCAGATGAGCTCAGTGGTACACAGGTTGAAGAAACATGGCTTGGATTCAAAA
>NC_140167.1:93654056-93753965 GCF_963971535.1 Notolepis coatsorum | reverse complement strand
TGTTTATACTACAGCAGTGGGCTTATGGTTAAAGATGATCAACCGCCGTGTCGCCCTCAACAATGTCATATAGAGAGAACAGTGTTTTTAAAGCATCTGGTGCGACATCTTTCACTCAGTACTCTGTTCATCAACAGATCAAACCAAAACAAGATAAAACAAAACAGAAGTCAGTTATGCACACGCAATAAGAACATTGCCCCTGAAAACACGACAGTGAAAGTGAGGTTCTGCGAGGAGGGATGAAGTCTGTGGTTTCTAGACTGTGTTGATGGGCCCATGTGAGTTGTTATAGGGGGGCTTGGGAAGTGTGTGGGGACTGTGTGTTGACAGAGTTTTGGGTTAAAAGATTTTTTGGAGGCTTTGCTGTGTGACAAGCTGTGACAGAGAATACAAAAATATATATAATGAGAGAAACAGTGACCCCCCCCCCCCCGACCATTTCTGTATATTTTGCCGTTTTAGTGAGTTCAAAAAGTGCCCTTTTTTGGCTAGTGTTAATCGTATTGCATTTTTTATTAATTTTCTAATTGAAATTCTATTAAATATGTGCTAATTATAGACGCAAAATAATGAGTTTTTAAGTTTTGAAAGATATGCCGTGTGTAGCTATCTTGCTTAGCAATGTACAGTAGCTAGCTTGCTCTCTTACGGAGAGCCATCAAGTTTCATGTTGAGTTTATAAGCTTCTCTGGAGTATGTTAGGACGTTTGAAGAGAGAAAAGTGTTTTTTTTTGTCTTGGACTGAAGGTGGCAGGATGTCACTGTTTCTGAAACTGCTGTCTGCTACAGTATGTGGATTATGCTCTTTCAACATGGAAATGCTAAGGAATGGATAATGACTTCTGTAAGCTTTGTAATAGGACTCAGATTGTGTGTTTTTAGGGGGCAAGAATCGTTATCCCTATTTGCTGTGTGTGTGTGTGTGTGTGTGTGTGTGTGCACGCGCTGCGCGCGGTGTGTGTGTGTGTGCACGTGAGTGATTGAGAGAGAAATGGAGACTTTACTTGCTACAAGCTTGGCTTTTTTTCCATCCGCCATGATGGCGTTGATATTGCATATTTTATCATAGCCTGCATCTGCCGTGATACATGATCACTGTATAGGAGTGCCGACGTCTCTATTGCTTGACAATTTATTGATGAAATTGTTTAATGACTCCATGTAAGTGCGCCTGTTGCTGGGGTGCCGACCTCTCGATCGCTCAGCCCATACGCTATTGATTGCTTTAAACAACTCATATGTGGTCTGTTGTCTCCACCTATGTGATGCTTTTGACCATAATTTAGACATTGAGGGCTCAACACTGCAAGTTGCAAAGGAAAGGAGAGTAGGGTAGAGAGAGGGAGAGGGAGAGAGAGAGAGGGAGAGAGAGAGAGAGAGGGGAGAGAGGCTGATTAAGAGGTAAAGAGCCACAGCAAAACACACCCCAAAAGAATTTCCGCATGCACCTTTGCTGTGCCCTCTCTTTTTGGTTGAGCCCTTGCCCCCCAAAATGTTGGTGCACGTGCCTAATGGTTTGTCTTAGTTATATCTGATTCTGCAATCGTATGTGGTCATCCTGGATACAAGTGAAATCCAGGTCCTAAACTATTCTGAGAGATTGAAGAGTCTGTTCTGATCCACTGCCAGGTCAGCCCTGACACTCACTCACTCACTCACTCACTCACTCACTCACTCACTCACTCACTCACTCACTCACTCACTCACTCACTCACTCACTCACTCACTCACTCACTCACTCACTCACTCACTCACTCACTCACTCACTCACTCACTCACTCACTCACTCACTCACTCACTCATTCACTCACTCACTTTTTACTACCTGTACCTCCCCTCCCCCATGCTGCTATGAAGCCTGAATTTCCCCAAGGGGATCAATAAAGGAATATCTTATCTTACCTTATCTCACTCACTCACTCACTCATCACTCACTCACTCACTCACTCACTCACTCACTCACTCACTCACTCACTCACTCACTCACTCACTCACTCACTCACTCACTCACTCACTCACTCACTCACTCACTCACTCACTCACTCACTCACTCACACCCACCCACCCCACCCACCCACCCACCCACCCCACTCACTCACTCACTCACTCACTCACTCATCACTCACCCACCCACCCACTCAGTCACATGCAGCCTGCTCTGGTCTCCGCAGATAACTCGTGAGTCTGACTGACTGTGTCAACAATCGGACCGTCAACAGGTACTGTACATTTAACAAATTAGGAATGAATGGGAAACATCCCAGAACGTTGCTGCGCTGCCTGGTTATACGTCCGGATGGCAGAATTCAGTACTGTATCTACAAAACATTCTGTTTAATCATCTTCCCTTTATTCATTTGCTTAGATTGAGCTCAGTGGCATTTTTTCATGTCTGGTCAATTTTAGCATGGTGTTATTTACCGTCAAAGATGAAAAAAAATAAAAAATAAGACAAATTAAATGTATATTTTCCTTTGGTTCATTACAGTTTACTCAAGCCTAGTAACAGACACAATATTTCTGACACTGGGAATACATTCACTGGGATCCATAGATGTCCCTAGATACCAGGAACATGCAAATGTGAGTCCGTGAACGGGTTTGGAAAGTGATGCTTACTCTAATTTCTGCTGGGCAGGTAAACTCACTTACTGCAGCTGTAAGCCAGGAGAGACATTACTCAATACTGTTTTAGCGCACTCTTCTCAGATAAATCTAAAGTAGTGATTGCGTGTAATGAGATCGGTCTGAGATGAAGCATGATATAAAAGCCTGACAAGTCCTGAGATCATTCTCGTACTTTGAACTCTCCAAAACAAAACTATAATCCAACAATACGTCTGCCCAGGATTAATGTGTGTATATTATTTATGAGAGAGTCCAGGCAACATCAGGGTATAAGGACTACAAGTTTGACTGAATGAAACCACATAAATTTGTCTGAACTGAAATATACTAATGACAATGTAATATGAGCTCTGAGTAAAAAGAAAATAGAAGAAGAAAAAAAATGTCAAGTCCAAATACTTCAGTGACAGTACATACATTTGTGGCTCACCGCAGTGGGAAATGTATTGATTTCTAGGATTATAGGCTTGTTTGAAATGCACTTAAATGTAATGATTTTTTGATTACTAAGGAACATATGTGCACGCTCTGGCTTGGGAATATACTGTTATTTGGGACGTGTTGTTCCATTCCCACCGTTTTATAATTATTCGGGTTGATATCACAAAATATCAAATTGTAAAACATATTGCTCAAACGTCTCACAAGCCACATGAGGGAAACTGTAAAACAAATGGATATGTGTCTGAATGAATATTCATCCACACAGGCAACAACATCATTCACAAATGCATAACATGTCTTAAGGAGAGAGAGAGAGAGAGAGAGAGAGAGAGAGAGAGAGAGAGAGAGAGAGAGAGAGAGAGAGAGAGAGAGAGAGAGAGAGAGAGAGAGAGTTAAAAAACGATGCGAAGACAATGAGACGATTCATTCTGGTTTCGGGGATGCTGGGACGGAGGGTTGAGGGCTCTGTTGTGCTCCAAGAAACTCATAAATGCTAAGACACCATCCAGCGGACATATGGTTTGTGTTTAGCCAGAAGAAACAATAATCAAATCCTTTGAGCCTCTTCTTGCTGCGAGGATGATTGCTAATATAAAAGTCAGTTCTGTCTAATCATAATTTAGGATGGGCCAGTAATTACCTCCGCCCTTTCACAACAACACTATCTAAACAGGATGGAGTTAAGGCTTCCACATGCACAGACATAGAGAGGTTGTATAGTCGTCTCGGTTTCCTCTCTGTCTGGCTGTGGATGATGCCTGTAGACCACGGTGGATAGTTACTTCATCATCTGCAACTGATGCTGTAACTGATTTTCTTTTAGTGTCCTTTCATTGATGAGCCCATGAGGTCAAACTAAATGCCCAGTTAGACAAACGTGCTTCACAGCAGCAGGACAAGGACGTTTCTGTTTTAGATTTCTGAAATAATAAAAATAACGTTAAAGAACTATAAAAATAAGCCAACGATATAAAGTATATTAGTATATATATTAGTATATTGCATAGTATATTGTATATTGTATGGTAACTCAGTTACTTCTATTCTGCATTGAACATTGTACATATGTATATACTGAACACTGTGTCTACGTACGTGACTTCTATTTTTACTTCTATTTTTACATGCTATACTATTTTATTTCATACTTATCTTTTGTCTAGCACAGTCTCTGGAGCGTAACAGAAAGAAGCATTTTGTATAAAAGTATTCTGTACTTCTGTATGACAACTATTATAGAAACTTGAAACTTGAACTTGAAGTTAATAATAAAATATTAATTAATATTTGATTCTAGATTCAAGAGGATTGATATAATACAGTATATATTTTTTTTAAAGGCAACCCGTTCAGGTGAAACTCTTTTGGAATATTCTCACACAGAATTGTATCATGGAATTCAAGACGTCCATATGTTTCAATGTTCCGTTATGCCACTGCAGTGCTCACCACTCAGGGTTCTATCTCACATGTGAGACTGAACGTTTGAAAGCTCCAGAGGTTGTTGTTGTTTTTAGTTTTTAGTTCTTTAAAAAAAATTACATTGTGTGAATCTCAGTTCCCCTGGGGGCGGGACGCATGCGCCACACTTTGTTGACATCCAGAGGAAGTGCAGTTATTTGGCTGCTCCTCCACATGTATCACTTCACACGATGGCCTCCCCGCGCGGCAGTCACTTTGATTGGGGTGTGATTTATGAATTGGCCCCTGATGCAAGTGATCTGATTCTAATTAACTAGCTATGGTGCATAACTGCAAACGAGGTTCTGTCAACAAAATATGCAGCGCAGATGGATCAATGAAGGAAAACGATCATTTCAATGAGCCATGTGGGACCGACGCCACCGCGGCATTATGTCAGATCATGATGACCTGATTATTATACATCCCCAAATAAATATGCAACCAGTCAATGTTTCAGCTGTTCTCAATACTCCCCTTCAAACTTCAAATTTTTTATTTAATTTTTTTAAGAAACCTGCTGTTCTACATCTATATAGCTTGATTGTTAGGCGGTAACAAGCTTGAATTTTAACAATACAAGCTCATGCTCAGCTTAATTATTATGAAACTATAAAATCATAATGAATGAATGCAACTGTCCTATTAGGGTATTCATGTGTTTACACTGCGATACCGGAGTTGAAAAAAAATGAACAAGACGTCTTAAATTGTGGATGGGGACATTTCAAGCTCACTTAGACACTTGCACGGTGTCCTGTTCTTACCTTGTCCCTGGGACAGAGAGAAGCACGGTGCCTTGGAGGTCAGACGCTTCTCCTCCTGAGGTCCACAGCGCTCCTCGGAGGAGGTCAGATGCTGCTCCTTGGAGGTCAGATGCTGCTCCTTGGGGGTCAGATGTTGCTCCTTGGGGGTCAGATGTTGCTCCTTGGGGGTCAGATGTTTCCCCTGAGGAGTGTCACAGGAGCGCCTCGGACTGGCCGCACAGTGCATGTTGTGACTCGGGTTGTGATGCTGAGGCGTCCTCAGGCAGCTCTGAGATCCAAAGCCATCGTTCCCGGCTCGTCGCGGCGCACAGATGTCCGTCTTGGTGCTGCTGCTACTGTACATGGAGAGAGTTAAGCCCGTGAAGTCTGTGAAAGTCGGGGCTTGACAGTGACCGACCATCCCGAAGAGTGACGAGGAGTTCTGCATTGATCCGTCTCTCCGGCCGTCCGAGTCCCGCTCACATTACCTGCTGCCGAGAAGAACAGCAGAAGAATCCCCTCGAACACAGCTAGAGATGAGCACACTAGCAGACCACGTATAAAATCATGGTGCGTGCGTTTTGCCTATTATTGGGATATGGGATTGAATGTAATTGACGCTCGCGTCAGAAACTTGACACTATAATAAAACAAACTCATGGTACCAAAGCACCTCAAAGGCGCTAAAAACAAAATTACAAACATCTCAAAACAAACTGGTCAGACTACTGCTTGACCTTACTCCTAGAACCCACCTCACCCCTGCCCACTTTGACAACCTAGGATGGCTTAGAGTAGACGACAGAGTACAGCAACTTGCAATGGGCCTGGTCTACAAGATACACTACACGACCAAGGTACCCATGTACATGTCAAAATACTTCCCAAAGGTCAGTGAATACCACGATCACAACACCAGAGGGAGCTCCACAAATCATGTTAAACCCAGATTCGGCTCAAATAAGGGACTAAACACGTTTCGCAATTATGCCACATCAATGTGGAACGCCCTACCCAAAGCTGTAAAGGAATGTGGATCACTACCCACTTTCAAAACCTCTCTCAAGGGACACCTACGGGAGACTGCAATTCAACACTGGCCCCTGTAAAAATAACCTAACCCAACCCCCTCCAATGTACAGTCATTTACCTAGTATGGTGTTGTCAATAGTCCAATGTACAATTTTGTTTGTTTGTACAGTGTCTCCCCCCCCCCTCAATGTACAGTTTTGCTTGTTTATACAGTGTGCCCCCCCCCCCCCCAACCACCTCCAATGTAAATTACCCAGTATGGTTGTCAATATCCCAACGTACCCAACCCCCCCCACCCAACCTCCTCCAATGTACAGTTTCTACGTCAAATGTATATACTCCCTTTTCTTGACTCCTTCTGTATCACAAACAGTACTGTATTTGCAAATCTGGTATGTCATAAATGTATAGATGTAGCAGTAGTAGTACTGACTATCTGTATGTCATGTATGTCATATGTCCTGATGAATTGAAAATGGGGGACCCTGATGTAAACAAGACGAAAGTCTTTCTCTGGTCTGCATCCCCTTGTGTGTATTGAGCTGTACTGTATTGTACCCATTCTGCAATCTGTTAATAAAGTTTTCAATCAATCAATCAATCAATCAACTTGATAACATCTACCTTGTCAAACTATACGAGCGGCCCAACGGAAAGGTGTGCATCTTTAACCAAATGAAGAAAGCATCTATAAATCGGCGGCATCCTCCTCTCTGTCTATAGATATTAGATGATCAATATCCCCCGCAGCATCCGAGACGCGCGTCTCGTCTCTTGTCTTGATTGACATCCGATAGGTCCACTGACTTGGCAGTATTTGAGCTCCTGCCTTCTCGCACCAATGAGGGCACCGTGCGGCTTGTGGGAGGTGATGAAGATATCGATCGACGGAGAAAATCCTTCCGCAGCCTGATGGTGAACTGACTGGGAGCGGGATGCTTATTGCTTAATAACAGCGGAGCAGTGCTGCCGTTGCTTCCGCGTTTTCCCTGATTGGCTGCGACACGCCCCGCGGCAGGCGCGGCAACCGCAGAGCGGAGCGGCAGAGCTCGGAGCGGAGCGGCAGAGCTTGCGGCATTATGTAACCGCCCTAATCCGCCATGAATTTCATTCGGCGCTCAGCTCAACTGGCAACGCAGCGGTCCTGCGGTCCGTTGTTGACAAGTTCGAATCCCATCAAATTTTATTTTTTTAACGTGATTTTTTTTTTAACATGTATTCTTTCGCCGGTTAAGGTTAGGCATGGTTAAGGTTAAGGTTAAGGTTAGGCATTGTTTCGGAGTTGGTTAAGGTTAGAACGGTTAAGTTTAGGCGCTGTTAAGGAGCTGGTTAAGGTTAGAGTTTGTCTTAGAGAATGGCAATATTCTTTCTATGGTTAAGGTTAAGGTTAGGCATGGTTAAGGTTAAGGTTAAGGTTAGGCATTGTTTCGGAGTTGGTTAAGGTTAGAACGGTTAAGTTTAGGCGCTGTTAAAGAGCTGGTTAAGGTTAGAGTTTGTCTTAGAGACAGCCTATTTCCGCACTGCCGCTCTCCCGCGTTGCCGCGGTCACATGGTCAAATTGTCACATTCTTGCACTGCTCCGCTGTTAAAAAGCAACACGCAACCTGGATAGTGTCACTGGGTGCTGTGTTGGTATTGACTGGCTCCTTGTGTTTGTGTGCAGGCTGTGACGGGAGCTGAGGGGTTACCTGTGTCTGTACAGTGTGTAGCTCTGCCCTGGCAGGAGGAGCTCTGCCTGCGCCTCATGAAGGAGGTGGAACACCTGCTCCAACACAACGGAAAGTGAGACAGAGATGGAGAAATGAGAGAGACTAAGGATGGGAATGGTTCAAATCATTAGTCAAACAAATGCTGGGTGATGTATCGAGAGCTATTACAGACATATGACTTGTTTCATCTAAATTTAACCTTGATTTAATGAAAATAATAATGCATCGGCTGCTGATGGAGGCGCAGTGTTCAGGGTAACAGAGCATGAGGTGAGGCGGACCTTTAAAAAAGTGAATATCAGGAAGGCAGCAGGTCCAGACGGCATCCCCGGCCGCGTCCTAAAAGTCTGTGCCGACCAACTGGCCCCAGTATTCACTGACATATTTAACCTGTCCTTAGAACAGGCTGTCATCCCCACCTGCCTGAAGAAGTCCACTATTATCCCTGTACCCAAAAAATCCAAGCCTGCTTGCCTCAACGACTACCGCCCTGTAGCTCTCACCTCCATAGCCATGAAGTGCTTCGAGAAGCTAGTAAAGGGCTACATCTGCTCCTCCCTCCCCATCAACATGGACCCCCTGCAATTTGCATACCGCCCCAACAGGTCCACGGAGGACGCCATATCCCATGTGCTGCACACAGCAGCATCACACCTGGACAAGAGGCAGGGGAACTATGTGAGAATGCTATTCATCGACTACAGCTCGGCATTCAATACCATAGTCCCCTCCATACTCATAGCCAAGCTCAGGGACCTGGGCTTGGGCTATGACCTCTGCCAGTGGGTCTTGGACTTCCTGACTGGCAGACCCCAGGTGGTGAGAGCAGGCAACTGCACCTCCTCATCCATCACCCTCAACATAGGGGCCCCCCAGGGCTGTGTTCTGAGTCCCCTCCTCTACTCCCTGTACACACACGACTGTGTGGCTCAGCGGAGTAGCAATACAATCGTCAAATTTGCTGACGACACAGTGGTGGTGGGCCTGATCTCTGCCAACGACGAGAGGGCCTACCTGGAAGAGGTCAAGGTCCTGGCGGGATGGTGCCAGGAAAACAGCCTCTCCCTGAACGTCAGCAAAACAAAGGAGATGATTGTGGACTTCAGGAGGTCGGGGGTCAAGGACTACAGCCCCCTCAGCATCGACGGGGCACCGGTTGAGAGAGTCAACAGCTTTAAGTACCTCGGAGCCTACATATCCGAGGACTTGACATGGACCACACACATTAACAGTGTTGTGAAGAAGGCACGACAACGCCTCTACTTCCTCAGGCGCCTAAGGAAGTTCCAAGTCAGCCAGAAGATCCTTAAGAACTTCTACTCATGTACAATAGAGAGCATCTTGACCGGCAACATCACCTCCTGGTTTGGGAATAGCACTGCACAAGACCAAAGCAGACTACAAAGAGTGACACGTTCAGCCGAACGCACAATTGGAGGGGGGCTCCCCACCCTCCAGAACATTTACTACAAGCGTTGCAAGGGCAAGGCTAAGAGAATCATTAAAGACTCCAGTCACCCGAACAACTGCCTCTTTGAACTGCTGCCGTCAGGCAAGCGATACAGGAGTCTCAAGGCGAGCACAGAAAGACTCAGAAGAAGCTTCTATCCCCAGGCCATCAGGCTGCTAAACGAACAATGAATGAACACTACACAACAACAACCACCAAACGCACATAGCACACACATCCACACGCACACACTCACTTTAAACAAACACACTGTAGCACCCACTCCACACACTTATAGCACACACCCACTTTAAACAAACACACTGTAGCACCCACTCCCCACACTTTATATTTATGGATGAAGGATTGCACTACAACTCGTACACCTTACTGTAAATTGTACCTAAAATTGTACCTCATCCCATTTCTGCTTTGCACTAGATAGTACTGTACATTAGTACACTGCATAGTATTGTGTATTGTATATTATATGGTAACTCAGAACATTGTACATATGTCTATACCGAACACTGTGACCTCATTTTCTTCTTCTAAATTCATGCTATATTATGTTATTATGTTATTTGATACTATCTTGTCTAGCACAGTCTCTGGAGCGTAACAGTAAGAAGCATTTTGTATGAAAGTATTCTGTACTTCTGTATGACAACTATTAAAGAACTTGAACTTGAACTTGCATTTATCATTCACATATTTTGTATAATTTACAGAGGGAAAGATTTTAAGTCAATGTCAGTTGTTTTGCACAGAGGTTGGTTGTTTTTGGCCTACACAATAAAACAACACCTTTATAAAATTAAATAAAGAATTACGCCTTTTTATTTTTAGGTTGGTGAGTCATTTACATGGGATTACATAGGATTTGCATAGAATTATCCCAGTCTACAAGTGTATTTAAACTAATATCAACCAAGCACAATGCCACAGCTCATTCACTCTGGATGTTTGTCACCATAATGATGCACAGGCACATAGTTCAACGTCTTTCAGAGGTTGTAGCGGCCATATTACATGTAATGAAACACATATATATACATACATACATACATACATACATACATACATACATACATACATACATACATACATACATACATACATACATACATACATACATACATACATACATACATACATACATACATACATACATACATACATACATACATACATACATACATACATACATACATACATACATACATACATACATACATACGTACATACATGGTTGCAATAGCATCTAAAGTACATAAGAACAAGAACATTTCAAAATAAAAATATCCGGTCAGATCCGGTTTGAGGTAGAACAGCCGCTGCAGGCGACGCTGTTGGCCACATCAAGAACGGCGCAGGGAAGATCACACCACCTTGACAGGCCCAACGGGGGCAGGACCAGGGCTGGCTGTATACCTGTATATCAACACACTATCATTTCCTCAAGGGGATCAATAAAGGAAAATCTTATCTTATCTTATCACTCGAGACATCCACTCACAGAGAGAGAGGGACAGGGGTTAGAAAGCTCCCATATTCGCAATAGGGCCAAGCAATATTTTAGTCTGTATTGGAAGGTATATTTATTTCAATTAAATATGAACTTTCCATCCAAATTATTTTTTTTTATCCACTTTTTCTCCTTACTTTCTATTTTTCCAATTCCAATTCTCCCCTCCCCTGTCTTGAACGTTGCTAGACTATGCCTCCCACTGGTCGGCTGTAGTGAGGATAGAAGCCTTGCATCACGTGTCCCCTCCGGTACACGAGGAGGCAGCCTGTCGCATCTTTTCACCGCAACAGCTCGAACTCTCAGTGGCGAGGAGTAACGCGTGGGAGGCTCACGCTGCCCCCGATACTTCCTGTTTCACCCAACCGACCTGTAGGAGTCGCTGTCCACAACGTCCAATCCCCACCCACCGGCTTTCCCACCCTCTAACACTGCCAATTGTGTTAGTATGACGGCCGGCCAAGCCGGTAGCAACGCCGAGAGCTGGGCTCGATGCCAGCATCTCCTGCGTTAGTGGCGAGCGCCTTGCCCACTGCGCCACTCAGCCGCCTCTTTCCATCCAAATTAGTTAAGTAATTCTAACAGAAAACAAAAAGCATGTATGTAATTAAATGTCCTACCCTGCTCTCTGCATTTATGTGTGTGTGTCCTTGTTTTTCTACCATTAAGGGGACCAGATGTCCCCACAAGTGTGTTGTGGACATTGGTCAGTCTCCACAAGGTAAAGGAGCTAATTTAGGGTTAGGCATGTAGTTGCTAATGTTAAGGTTAGGAGTAAAGAGTTGGGGAATGAATACAAATCTATGGAATGTCTCCACACTGGTCATGAGGTCCATTGTGTTTGTTGTGTGTGTTCAGTCCGTCCTTGAAATGTATCCCTTTAATCCCTCAACTAATCCTCTTCATCAGATCCATTCATTATCTCCATTCATTATCTCTTTCTCTCATTATGAAATCATTATGATATTACCTACCTGGGTTCCATCCTAGAGGCAAATCATTCCTGTGACAAAATGGCAACCAATGTAATCAAAAAAGTCAACCAACGAACAAGATTTTTGTACAGGATCTCCTCTCTGGTAAATAAGAATACCTTGACGACTCTAACAGGAGCACTCATTCAAGGGTTCTACGACTATGCTTGCACCTCATGGTACCAAAGCACATCAAAGACCCTAAAACAAGGCTACAAACATCACAAAACAAACTGGTCAGGATACTGCTTGGCCTTACTCCTAAAACCCACCTCACCCCTGCCCACTTTGACGACCTAGGATGGCTTAGAGTAGACGACAGAGTACAGCAACTTGCAATGGGCCTGGTCTACAAGATACACTACACCACTAAGATACCCATGTACCTGTCGAAATACTTCCTAAAGGTCAGTGAAGTCCACGACCACACCACCAGAGGGAGCTCCACAAATCACGTTCAACCCAGATTCGGCACAAACAAGGGACTAAACACGTTTCGCAATTATGCCACAATAATGTGGAACGCCCTACCCACACAGCCGTAAAGGAATGTGAATCCCTACCCTTCCCCACGCTCTCAGAAAGCACCTACGGGTGGCTGCAATTAGAAACTGGCCCGGTTAAGGGCAAAATAAGTTTCTTTCCCTTCGGATGTATATTTTTTTATTATCTCTTTTTCTTACACTTACCGTATATTTGTATGTCATGTATGTCCTAAATGTCTTGATGAATTGAAAATGGAGGACCCTTACGTAAACAAGACTAAATTATTTTTCTGGTCTGCATTCTCTTAGCTGATTGATTGATTGAATTGATTGATTGATTGAAAATTGTATTAACAGATTGCAGAATGGGTACAATACAGTACAGCTCAATACACACAATTGTTAAGGGGATGCAGACCAGAGAAAGACTTTCGTCTTGTATACATCAGGTAACTGTACATTGGATTATCGACTAAACCTTACTTGGTCCCAAGAAGAGGGTCTCGTGTATTATTGGGTTTAATAGGACATTTATTGTACATTAGAGGGGGTTGGGGTTAGGACATTTACAGGGGCCAGTTTCTAATTGCAATCTCCCGTAGGTGCTCTTTGAGAGTGGTTTTGAAAGTGGGTAGTGATTCACATTCCTTTACAGCTGTGGGTAGGGCATTCCACATTGATGTGGCATAATTGCGAAACATGTTCAGTCCCTTGTTTGAGCCGAATCTGGGTTTAACATGATTTGTGGAGCTCCCTCTGGTGTTGTGGTCGTGGTATTCACTGACCTTTAGGAACTATTTTGACATGTACATGGGTACCTTAGTCGTGTAGTGTATGGTCGGTCGAACAGCAACCAGTAGGCTTGATATCAGTGTATTATTGTAGCAGTTAAATAGGTCCCCCCATGCCTGGCCTGACACGTGAAAGTTCAATAGTTGTGACAAATACACGCAATATCTGCATTCTGCATCTGCGTCTATGCTCTTCAAGTGTTGAATGTGCATTCCTCCGTGTGCTTCCGCGCGCTATAGTCGTCGGAGGTGTGTTTGGCCAGGCGCACGATCCCGTTAGGAACCCGCGCGTGAAATTTGTGCGCGTTGTATGTGCCCGAGCCGTCATGCTGTACGCCAGCGGCCCCGCCTCCCCACATGGAGACAAATGGAGTACTACCTGCAGTGGAAAAGGAACGAAGTACCAGGTACCTAAAGCGAGTATAGTCGAGTATAGGTACTATGCAATGGAAAAGCGCTAGTTACTGTCGCCCTTAACACATTAACTGCCACGCAGTTTGCCCCTCTCATGCCCATCTCTGCCACCACTCTAAGCCTATGGAGATGTTCACCTTCTTTGCAGGGCTATAACTTTTTAAATTGTATTGCTAAATTGACATTACTATGGCCCATTCAACATCGATTATCTATCGTTCAGGATGTAGGAACGTTATAATATACCGTCTAGAATATAAGTATGTTTTTATCGTTTTCTGCAGTAATTGCTAGAATGCTAGTTATAGGCCTAAACGCATATATAGATTATCGATTGCCGTTTATTCGCGATACACACTATATTAAAAAATCCAACTGTACATTATCCTAAACGTTATGACTCATCATGCGCGGATGAACAGGGGGGGGGGGGGGGTCGTTTATAATTCCGTGATCGTCAGTAAATGCTTTATGTAGTATGGGTTGTGTTCTGAAGGTCCAGATTAACACTGAAAGTCTGCGTTTATTATTTTGTATAACTTATATATATAAGATATATATCTTTACGTCATCTGTTTTCCTAACAGGACATATCATTCGCCTTATTGTATATGTCCCATTCTTAACGCCGTAGGCGCCAGGCGCGCGCCCCCTCTGAACATGTTTCAGAACATGTTCAGGTATGCCCGGACAAGGGAGCTAGCGCATTGATCTGTACAGGTGAACAGGCTAAGTCCACAGGGAACTAATATAGAGTGTGTGTGGAGAAGACGTGCAGCAGCAGCTTTACAGGAAAACTAACAGAGCGAGAGAGAAGACGTCTGGTGCAGTTGTACACAGACCGAGAGCAGTGTATCGTTATAGAGAGCCACATGGCTAATTAGATACCACTATAATATTGTCAAGCCATTATTGGCACAGTATAGTGACTTGTGTAAGCGAAGTAACGTGGAGAGACTTATAGTTAAACCCAGCGACGTTTAGATATAACTACTCATTGGAGACCGCCTGCGGGTTAGCTTCACGTACAAACGGAGCTAACTAGCTATCATCTATGCCAACAGGCTTTTGGATTAATAGCTATTAACCCTGCCATCGGGCGCTAGGAATACAAGGACCGGTTCCGTACGAGACCCCTTCTCCCAGAGACGACAGGATTATCCCACCAGTCTACAGTTTCTCTGGAGCAGGAGCTCTAGAGAGAACCACCGTCTCCAGCCACCATCTTGCTTTTCCCTGTACCGCCTCGCTTCGTCTCACTCCATTCAGAGCTCCACCGGTCGAGTATCCGTAGTATAGGAACTATCATTACCGCTGACTTTGTTGCACTGACATTCTATTATTAAAAGAGAACCGTGATATATACTATGTATTAGGGCTGGGCGATAAAACGATAACGATAACTATCGCGATAAATTATTTCCTCGAAATAAACATGAAACGTGGTCGCAAAGTTTCGATATATCGATTTTCCAAGCTTGGATATCAGCACACGCACTAACAACCAATCAGTGAAGGAGATGGCCGACAGTGAAGGAGACCCGCGGTGCACCTCTGGGTAGAGAGGTAGGACTCTAGTAGTAAACAAGGCTGGCTAGGATAACTAGCTTGCACGGCACTATTTTATATATTTACGTGCCGAGTATGTGTGTGGCGTGAATTCTGAGGCCACGTTTATAGTAGTGTGGGGTATACAGTGGACGTCGTTTCAATATATTGGGGCGGAAGAGAGTATTTTAGGGTAATATTTATTACATTGTCATGGAATACACCGCTTAGACACAACAGGCTGGCTAGGATAACTAGCTTGCGCGGCACTATTTTATATATTTACGTGCCGAGTATGTGTGTGTCGTGAATTCTGAGGCCACGTTTATAGTAGTGTGGGGTATACAGTGGACGTCGTTTCAATATATTGGGGCAGAAGAGAGTATTTTAGGGTAATATTTAGTACATTGTCTGTCATGAGATACTCCGCTTGTCGGCTAACTGCTAACGTGCGCGGACTGATGACGACATCAACATTCGCAGCAGCAAAACAAGTCTATTATATATATCTATGCTATTAATAGCCCATCCATCGGTGCCGGGCATAAGAAGTTAATTAAACTTGACAGACATTATATCGATAATTATCGTCGATATAATGTCTGTCAAGTTTAATTAACTTCTTATGCCCGGCACCGATGGATGGGCTATTAATAGCACTATTTTATATATTTACGTGCCGAGTATGTGTGTGTCGTGAATTCTGAGGCCACGTTTATAGTAGTGTGGGGTATACAGTGGACGTCGTTTCAATATATTGGGGCGGAAGAGAGTATTTTAGGGTAATATTTAGTACATTGTCTGTCATGAGTTACTCCGCTTGTCGGCTAACTGCTAACGTGCGCGGACTGATGACGACATCAACATTCGCAGCAGCAAAACAAGTCTATTATATATATCTATGCTATTAATAGCCCATCCATCGGTGCCGGGCATAAGAAGTTAATTAAACTTGACAGACATTATATCGACGATAATTATCGATATCGAGTTATATGAAAATAATTTTATAATTTTATCGCGATAACGTTTTTGGCCATATCGCCCAGCCCTACCATGAGGTGCAAGCATAGTCGTAGTACCCTTGAATGAGTGCTCCTGCCAGAGTCTTCAGGGTATTCTTGTTTACCAGAGAGGAGATCCGGTACAAGAATCGAGTTCGTTGGTTGACTTTTTTTATTACATTGGATGCCATTTTGTCACAGGAAAGATTAGCCTCTAGGATGGAACCCAGGTAGGTAATTTCATTTCTCCTTGTGACAATATTGTCACCCACTGTAACTGAGAAGCCGTCGGTCTTGCGGAGTTTGTTATTTGTACAGTTCCCTCCCCCTTGTATATATTTACTGTATGTCACAAATGTAACAGTACTGCATTGAGGTCTTTCTCTGGTCTGCATCCCCTTAACAATTGTGTGTATTGAGCTGTACTGTACCCATTCTGCAATCTGTTAATAAAGTTTTCAATCAATCAATCAATCAATCCCGCACAGTGCAATACTCCAATTCAGCCATTGGCAATTCAGCCATTGGGTGGGTGGCGCTGCTGAGCGGGCCTGTGACGGTCTTGTGACCCAAATCAGCCATTGGGAGAGAGGGGCCTGAAAGCGTGGGTCTGAAAGTGTGGGTCTGAAAGCGTCCGAGTGTGGCCGTGGGAGGAGCCATGGTCTGCCGTATGGTCTGCCGTTCTGCAGCTGGATGCTCCTCCCTGAGAGCGCTGCTCTGCGGCTCTGTAGTTGCATACAATTGCGGACAGGAGAAGTGAACAGAGGCAGCAGACCACAGCTCCTCTGCAGAGCAGCGACATGCAGCGACACAGCAGCACCCGGACGCGTGTAGCTTATTCCCAGCGGAAGAGTGCGTCGCGTGCTTCCGCGTTTTCCCTGATTGGCTGCGACGCCCATGTGACCGCGGCAGCGTGAGAGAGCGGCAGTGCGGAAATAGGCTGTCTATTGCCATTCTCTAAGACAAACTCTAACCTTAACCAGCTCCTTAACAGCGCCTAAACTTAACCCTTCTAACCTTAACCAACTCCGAAACAATGCCTAACCTTAACCTTAACCATAACCAACTCCGAAAGAATATTGCCATTCTCTAAGACAAACTCTAACCTTAACCAGCTCCTTAACAGCGCCTAAACTTAACCCTTCTAACCTTAACCAACTCCGAAACAATGCCTAACCTTAACCATAACCAACTCCGAAACAATGCTTAAAGTTAACATGCCTAAACTTAACCGGCGAAAGAATGCACGTTAAAAAAAAAAAAAAAAAATTTAAGGGAATCAAACTTGTCACCAACGGACCGCAGGATCCACAGCATGGCGGCATACCAGTTGAGCTAAGCGTCGAATGTAAAACATTGGGGATTACGGCTACATAATGCCGCAAGCACTGCCGCTCCGCTCCGCAACATCGGGGATTACGGCTACATAAAATGCCGCAAGCTCTGTCGCGGGGCGTGTCGCAGCCAATCAGGGAAAACGCGGAAGCACTCGGCAGCACTCTTCCGCTGGGAATAAAGAATAGGCCGTCCGGACGCCTGTAGCTGTTCCGCAACCGTTCCTACTTCCGGGCTAGGCCTGATTGGCCCCGACAGGCACGTGACCCGCCGCGGCCACGCCCCGCGACAGCCCCAGGAGCAAGCGCGCTACTGCTGGAGTTCGCTTCGCCTTTCACATCGCTGCCGTTGGCGAAAGCAGGATGAGAGGCGAGAGCGTAGATTTCGCTGTGTATCATTTAATCATTTAACATTTGAAAGGCATACATTGTTGTCATACAGAAGTACAGAATACTTTTATCCAAAATGCTTCTTACTGTTACACTGTTAGAGACTGTGCAGTGCACGGCTTTAGTCTCACTCGAGTGAGGAAGACCGCTGGTTCTCCAACATACAGCGGTGTGCTCTTCAGAATGTACCGGGAGAAACGTTTACTGTACCCCGCAGACATAAGCGTCTCACAGGGCTGAGCTGTGCACGGCTTTAGTCTCACTCGAGTGAGGAAGACCGCTGGTTCTCCAACATACAGCGGTGTGCTCTTCAGAATGTACCGGGAGCAGGCGCGGAACTTTGTTCCTAGCGGTGGGGGGGACATATTAGGGGGCGTGGTCAGTGACGTCGCAGGGGGGGGGGGGGTAGGGGGGGGGGGCGCCCCCCCTTCCATTTTTTTTCCTAATACCAGGTGTGCAATACGCATTTTCCCAGGCGGTGGCGCCTCTTGTAAGAAGTGGTCATCGTGGAGCCAGGGCTTGTCCAGCTGCACGTCCGCTAATTTAATATAATGATACTAGTGAATTTTTTTTAACTCTGTCAAAATAAACGAGCTGCATAGGCATAATAAACTGTAAGCGACATATACATGTTTGCACTGTCTTTTTTCTATTATAAAGTGCCTCTCGAGACTCGGGTCCATAACACATAACAGATCAGTCATTTGATTGTAATGCAGGTGCTCGCATTATAAATCGAATGTATGCGAGACAAACAATGTAATCGTTTTGATGCATACATCTCTGCCCAGCCTACCCCACCTGTTGCTGTTGCGCCCCCGCACAGAGAGACCCCCATATCCCCGCACCAGAACGCTACGACGGGGACGTCTCTAAATGTCATGCCTTTATTTTTCAATATTCACCAGTATTCGGACAATAATAATAATAATAATAATAATTTAGGACCTGCTCCGAGGTCATCAATTGGCACACATGCGATGCATGCATGCAATCCGTATCTGCGATTAACCCATCCCGTCGTCCTTCCCCCCCAAGGGCAGCCGGGAGCAGACAGGCGTCAACGTGAGCCGCGCCAGGGGACCAATCCAAGTGCTCCTGTCCGTCTTCGTCAAGGACGCCACAGCGTTAGCGATCTTGTTGTTGTGCATGTTTTTCCATTGGGTTTATCTTATCGGGGGGGAAACCCTTGCGAGCACGGGGAGAACATGCAAACTCCACACAGAAAGGCCTGGAAGATACCCCACCCGGGTAACTGGCATCATGGAAACCTGGTCCCCAAGCGGGAATCGAACCCTGGACAACAGCCGCACACTTAAAGTGATACATCTAAAATCGCTTACCTTACCTGTCGGAGGTCCAGGACTCCTGCGTTAGAATGAGAATTGAGAGCGTCCCAAAAATGATTCCAGGCCGCTATTTCTTTACCAACGGATTTCCAGTTCCGCGTTGACGCTTCCAACTGGTTCATGCGTCGGCTACACGCTGCTTTAATAACACTGCATTATCGAGACAGCGCCCCTATGTATGACTTTGAGGATCTGGCAATGAATTCCAAGAGTAGGGTAAATCTGCAGTGCCGGCACTGTGTAGTAGCGACTAGCGAGTCACAGTGCTGGCCGCCAGGCCGCGCAGTTGCAGCGGTTTGGGGGTAAAAACATGGGGGGGACAAATACTGCATTCTGAAATCATGCGGGGGACATTTTCCGGGGACCCCCCGCAAATTACGCCCTTGACCGGGAGAAACGTTTACTGTACCCCGCAGACATAATAAGCATATAAGCAGTGCTTACTAACGTTATTAGTTACGTTATTTCTGACCGAATTAGTCATTCATTTGTCTGCTTTCGCCAACGGCAGCGATGTGAAAGGCGAAGCGAACTCCAGCAGTAGCGCGCTTGCTCCTGGGGCTGCCGCGGGGCGTGGCCGCGGCGGGTCACGTGCCTGTCGGGGCCAATCAGGCCTACCCCGGAAGTAGGAACGGTTGCGGAACAGCTACAGGCCACCCGGACGCGTGAATATTAAAGGCAACCAACTTGTGTTCAGCTTTTCTCTGATTGGCCACGACCCCACGCCGCTAGCCCGCCCCCTTTTGCCGCGAGTGCGGCAGGAACCTTCAAGTTCCCTGGTGCAAAATAAATCTGGTAGTTCGTTTATGACGTTAATTAATAATAAACACTGTTAGGACTCTTAATAATAAACACTGTTACGACTATCTGACTCTTAATAATAAACACTGTTAGGACTATCTGACTCTTACTAATAAACACTGTTAGGACTATAAACACTGTTAGGACTATCTGACTCTTAATAATAAACACTGTTACAGTGTTAGGACTATCTCGATTCACGCGTCACTACTGTAACTAGAAACTCTGGGTGTCACTGTACATCAGTGTGGAACTGTAAGCTGTAACGTTATACGTTATTTCGCGTTTTTAACGTCATAAACCAACGCACTACCAGATTCACTCGTCACTGTACATCAGTGGAGGCTGCTTGCTGAAGCGCCAGCGGGGTGATGCGGTGGTTTGTCCCCGGCTTCCGTGCGCCGCCGCCGGCTTGACTCGGTCCAGCTCCAGCAGCAGCGGCCGTGCTCCGTTGTAGAACGAAGCCCTTCAATGACAGAGCTCTCATATTTTGCGAATGCATAAACTATATCTTAAATTATGGCTATGTGTCTAATATGGCTGTCGCTTATCAATGACTTCGCGACAGCCATATTAGACACATAGCCATAATTTAAGATATAGTTTATGCATTCGCAAATATGAGAGCTCTGTCATTGAAGTGAGTGGTGGCAGTGTAACAGCGTTCACCCTGATGTAAAGTAGCGATTTTTATTGTTTTGTCATGACAAACCAATTACATAAGCTGGCTCTCATATTTGCGAATACAACAGCGTTCACCCTGATGTAAACAAAACAAGTCATTGGGAAGCGGCGCAATTCTCTGCCGCGCGGCAGCGCGGTCACGTGGCCGTGTGGCCAATCAGAGAAACGCTGAACGAAAGTCTGAACACAAGTTGGTTGCCTTTAATATTCACGCCACCCGGACACAGCCTGCAAAACACGAATGATGAATGAATGAATGAAAACTTTATTAACAGATTGCAGAATGGGTATAGTACAGTACAGCTCAATACATACAATTGTTAAGGGGATGCAGACCAGAGAAAGACTTTCGTCTTGTTTACATCAGGGTCCCCCATTTTCAATTCATCGTAACATATATGACATACATGACATACAGATAGACAGTACTGCTCCATCTATACATTTATGACATACCAGATTTGCAATTACAGTACTGTTTGTGATACAAAAAGAGTCCAGAAAGAAAAGAGTATGTACATTAGGCGTGGAAACTGTACATTGGATTGGGTAGGTGGGGGTGGGGGGGGACTGTACATTGGAGGTGGTTGGGTGGGTGGGGGGGGGGGGGGGGGTTCGTTAGGAGTGGGGGGGGGGGGGGGGTTGGGTAGGAGGGGTGGGTGGGGGACACTGTACAACTGTACAAACAACACTGTACATTGGATTATTGACAAGACCATACTTGGTAATTTACTGTACATTGGAGGGGGTTGTGTTCGGACATTTACAGGGGCCAGTTTCGGGTTGCAGTCTCCCTTAGGTGTTTTTTGAGAGTGTTTTTGAAAGTGGGTAGTGATTCACATTCCTTTACAGCTTTGGGTAGGGCGTTCCACATTGATGTGGCATAATTGCGAAACGTGTTTAGTCCCTTGTTTGAGCCGAATCTGGGTTTAACATGATTTGTGGAGCTCCCTCTGGTGTTGTGATCGTGGTATTCACTGACCTTTGGGAAGTATTTTGTCATGTACATGGGTACCTTGGTCGTGTAGTGTATCTTGTAGACCAGGCCCATTGCAAGTTGCTGTACTCTGTCGTCTACTCTAAGCCATCCTAGGTTGTCAAAGTGGGCAGGGGTGAGGTGGGTTCTAGGAGTAAGGTCAAGCAGTAGTCTGACCAGTTTGTTTTGAGATGTTTGTAATTTTGTTTTTAGCGCCTTTGAGGTGCTTTGGTACCATGAGGTGCAAGCATAGTCGTAGTACCCTTGAATGAGTGCTCCTGCTAGAGTCTTCAGGGTATTCTTGTTTACCAGTGAGGAGATCCGGTACAAGAATCGAGTTCGTTGGTTGACTTTTTTTATTACATTGGATGCCATTTTGTCACAGGAAAGATTTGCCTCTAGGATGGAACCCAGGTAGGTAATATCTTCTTTCCTTGTGACAATATTGTCACCCACTGTAACTGAGAAGCCGTCGGTCTTGCTGAGTTTGTTATTTGAACCGAAGAGAATGGACTCTGTTTTGCCCATGTGTAATGATAGTTTGTTATCAGCGAGCCATATGCAGATTTTGCCTAGTTCTGAGCTGAGGGTTTTTTCAACCTGTAACTTGTTCTTGTCAGAGACCAGCAGGGCTGAGTCGTCCGCAAACAGGAACAAGTTGCAGTCACAAGCTGACGACATGTCATTTGCATAAATTAGGAACAGTAGCGGACCTAGTATGCTTCCTTGTGGAACACCACAGTTTACTGTGAGGGGGGGGGATAGGGTACCGTTTACCTCCACCATCTGCTCTCTCCCCTCCAGGTAGGATTGCATCCAGCTCACTGATAGACTATCAAAACCAATTGCTTTTAGCTTGTCAATCAGAATGGTGTGATTGACAGTGTCGAAGGCCTTTTGTAGGTCCAGCATGACCATGCAGCAGTATTTGCCCGCGTCCACCTCTTGTTTGATGTGGTCGTTTAAATAGAGAAGGCATGTGTCAGTGGAGTGGGATGTTCTGAAGCCAGATTGGAATTCGTAGATTAGATTTTTTTCCGCAAGGTATTTTTCGACCTGTTCGTATACAATTTTTTCCATGACTTTCGAGATGGAGGTAAGGATAGAAACAGGGCGGTAGTTGCCTGGGTCTAATTTACTGCCTTTTTTGTGCAGAGGGGTCACTCTCGCAATTTTGAAGTCCTTGGGGACGTGTCCCTGTTTTATGGAGAGGTTTATTATGTGTGTGATGACTGGGGTGATGGCGGCTGCTGAGTCTCTGAGGAATTTGGATCGATGATTGATGGACGTTTTTTAATAACCAGCGCATTGGTATTCTTCCACGTCCACGCCACAGGTAAGCAAACAGTTCAGAAGGACGGTGGGTTTTTAATAATAACGGGTTGTTGGGGATAATAATAAGTTAACTAGCGGAAATGGTGATTAGAGAAGTTCGGTTTACAACGAAAAACTGTCCTCCTCGGTCCTCCTCTATGAAGAAGTTGAGAGAAGTTCAACTACTGTTACCGGGTAAACAGGATTTCTTGTTCATCCGAGTCGACGTACATTTATTAATAAAAGAGTAAATTGACTTGCAAAAGAAAACGTTCCGTCTTCTACAACAACACGGCTCCTCCGGGCAGACAGGCGCTTCTTTATCCTCGTGATTCGCGTATGTTAAATATGTATGTTAGTCGTTTTGAATCATGTCATCTGATAATATCAGACACACATGTCAATGTCACGTTATGAAAGTTAAGACGACTGAAAGTATAAAGCACGTGTTTGAGTTTATTTGATCGTGTCGTAGATAATGATTGAGAGATATAGAGGAGATGAAAAGGAATGAGCTTTTTTTCAGACTGTTTATTCATCCCCGATTGATTAATCGGAATACCACGGTAGCCTGTAATAATTGTGTGTTAATCCAGACACGCCCCCCCCCCCTTCCCAGAAGAGTCTGAACTACCAGCAAAACAAGACTGTGTGTGTGTTGCGCGTGTGTGCACGTGTTCAACCAGTTTGACTGAATGCCACTTGGCTGGTATTTGTAAAGTATGAATGCACCTAGTAGAAGACACACGCTCCTGTAAACATGTTGTTGTGAACACAGGAATGCACAGTAGAGTAAACACCGGTCAGTGTGATACTGATCTAATACAGCTTCCTCTTCTACAGTCTGAGCAACTCATAGAAGGACACACAGTCTCCTGTTTACACAGCGTGAGCGCGGCTTCATTTACTTAACCTAGTTTTCCTGCTGTCGTGATTTACTTTCTTTCAATACTTTGAAGAATAGACTTGACTTTATTTGAATTGACTGGGGTGGAAACAAACAAACACGCCACGACGCCAGTAGGGAGCTGCTTATCTATGGAGACATTAGTACCTAACTTACAAGACCTTGTAAGCCTAAATAGCTTCCTTGGTGAGTATTCTTTGCTGCATATCGGAGAGGTTGCTATTTGGTACACAAGGGTAGTCCATAACACCTGGACAGGGTGCCAGTCTGCCTGATAGTCTGACAGTGTCAGATATAAACGGATGCCAGCAGCCCAAGGCTGGGTTATCCAAAATCAGCTCTCCAAGTCTATCCTTGTACACACAATCTGTGTACTCAATGGTGGGGATCATACACCTGCATGCATGGATTTGGGAAGTTATACAATAGTACGTACAATAGTCAAATCTGACGACCCCCGTTCAACCAAGATGAAGGCCTGTGGGTCTTTGGGACGGTGAACCGTAGAGGTAATTCCTCTGCTGGCTGATATAATGTGTGTTTGTCACAGAACTAGTTTTAGTTGTTCATTCTAGTCCAGAGTTCTTGGCATTCCACAGAATCCTAAGAGCAACACAGTGAGCAGCAACAATTAGGCCTAACGTTGTACAACCAAGGGCTTAGCATTGCCTTTTCAATAGATTCACCATAAAATAAAGGCCTAATAAGGCGCTAGACTAAAAGTAGACACCGGCGCAGCCACAGTGCTTCTATTGCCGCTACACGCAGAACCGTACGCGACGCCCCCTCCGTTCAGAACAGAGTTCAAGATCCACGTCGCTCCTGCAAATGCTTTTCAGGCGATTACGAATTCAGAGAGAGAGAGTTGAGGCAACGCTGGTGAGAATCATTCTATGCCTGGAGAATGCTGCCCCCCCCCCCACCCCACTCTCTCTCTGTCCGTCCCCCTCTGTTTCCTGTGTGAAGCATGTGACCTCAGCATCTCTCCATCTATCTGGCCCAGCCTCCTCCGGTCTGTTAGCTGCTGATGGAGAGAGGAGAGAACAGGGCTTTCAGTGGTGGTCAGGACCGGCCAACAGACAAACACTGTACTCACTTTTACTGGCAAACCAATGAGGGAGGGAGAGAGAGAGAGAGAGAACATTGAACACAAACATGGGTTAAATAATAGCCTAATTATTACAAGTTGTCCATGGTGGCCCAATCCGTCATGCAAATATAAGCGAAAAAACTGAGCCTGACCCAAACACAGGAGACGGCCCACACAGTCCATGGTCATCATGGGGAGGAGAGTGCAGATCTCTGGGCCGATCTCCTGACTGGGTGAGAGGTCACAGAGGTCACTCAGTCCAGGGA
Source organism: Notolepis coatsorum (assembly GCF_963971535.1). Lineage (NCBI taxonomy): Eukaryota > Metazoa > Chordata > Actinopteri > Aulopiformes > Paralepididae > Notolepis > Notolepis coatsorum. Next base: position 93,728,637 of record NC_140167.1, on the reverse strand, counting down.
GGGTATTTTGTCTGTGGGTTCAGATGGTCCAACAGCCTGTCACACAACCAATTACTGCACAGCCAGTTTCATATTGAATGTTTAATCGTTATTAGTAAATTAAGCGCATTTTCATTTACTTCACAGTATGAGACTATTATGGGAGAGAGAGAGAGAATAAGTTCATGTGTGCATGCACAAGTTTATCTGTGCAAAAAGTGGGACACTTTTTTTCTCAACTATTCTCATTTAAATAAAGGGTGAGAGACATTTAAGACTCTTCAGTGATCAATTCCTCCATTTCTTATTTTGCTCAGAAATGTAACGTGCAGATAATCATTGTCTCTAGACACAATTGTTTCTTCTTAACTAGTTATAAAATGTGGGTCTGGAGGCCCATGTGCTGGATGTGTTAACAGTTTGAGTAGCTGGGTGTATTTGAATGTCATTTAGTGTCATTATCTAGACTTGGCCTATATGAGTCACATGTGGTGTGATGTGAACACAAAGCATCTAAAGAGGGTGATCTGCCCGCAGGCTGTTCTACTGTCCATGTGACATAGACGGGACGTCTGTCACCTTGTCCTCCTCTCCTCTCTTTTTCTCTCCTCTCTTCTTCTCTCCTCTCTTTCCTCTCTTCTCCTCTCTCTTCTCCTTTAGCTCAGTCTGGCAACGGGACAACATTTTTTAAGTGTTGGGTCTTGGGATTCTGATCCATTTTGGTCTAGTTATTGTCTTGGTCACTTTTGTACAAGCTCTAGTCATATCTTTACGGACACAAATAGGCCCCTTTTCACAGCGGCCATTTTGACATGCCAAATGCAGGGTAAACATAGCTCTGTAGGTAATGACATGAATTAGGATTCCATTCCATGTAGGTGTACTGGAGCCAGGGTCCTGGTGTTGGGCATCATGCTGTCTCACTGAAATAATCCTGGCACAAAACTACACGTTTACCCTGTGTTGCCATGTCAACTGGCCTCTGTGAAAAGGGCCCATAGAGCACCGCATCACGTCCGGGATTCTGAAATCATGGGAGAGAGAGCGGGGGGAGAATATGAATGAATGTGGATGAGAGCCTTGACATTAAGTGGTTGTAGCTACGGCTGTGGGGGCGCTGGAGACATGATCCAATAGACCTTTATACGCCTGAGTCTCCTCAACACGGAGAGACCAAGTCCAAGTCGATTGGTGCTTTCTCTGCCGAGCTATAGTCACTTTTCCGCACCTACTCCCGAACTACGCATGCGCAGATTGCCCATTGGATTCTAGGTTCATCAATCTGCGCATCAATCTCCAGCACCCCCACAGCCGTAGCTACAACCACTTAATGTCGAGGCTCTCATCCACATTCATTCATATTCTCCCCCCACTCTCTCCCCCAATGAGCTCAATGTAACGTGGAAGTGCAGCGGTCTACTCTATTGTATTGAACAGTGTTACAAAATGCAGCCTTGGGTATTTTGTTGGCTACAGAAATACACATTTGCAGAAAACAGGAAGGATGTCGTGCAGTAGAGACAAAGTGTATCAACAAATGTATCGCAATGAACATCATCCTCATCTTAAGTCGATTATGGCATGTGTACAATTAGTTATTTCCTCTGCTGTTTTAGCATGTGTGCTGCTGAACTTCAAATAGTTCTCAACTATTCAAAATGGCTCTTCCCACGGCTCAGGAGAGAAGGACACTCAACAGTGTGTTAGGATGTAGACCTTGTTCTGTGGGCTAAACTGAGGGGAGAGTACTGACAGCTTGTCCAGTCTATAGTGGGTTAGCTGACTGCTGCTGACGGAGTGTGACTGCTGCAGGAAGTGTGACATAGAGAGCACAGGAAGTGTGACAGGAAGTGGCTACTAAGTTAACTCTTTCACTCCCAGCAGGGGATCTGCAACAGGGATGTTCTACTTTCTCTCTGTGAAACTATTTCTTCTAGATGGGTGAACAACACAGGTTGGTGTAACCATATATAATAATGAATATATTGTTCATTATTACATACATGGGTATTACGTAACCATTGACTACAGGAAGGCTCGTTGTCTGGTCAATGATACATAATAAAGAGACGGTAGCCAAAGTATCTGAATAAAGAATATTTAATGTATAATTAGCATGGTCTTGAAAGTAAATTAACATAAGATAATAAACAAACAAACACAGAACTATACAGACAGGATCAGCACCAGACGGAAGGGAGGACAGAATACTTATACACAAGGGGATGACGAGACGAGACACACCTGGGTTGATTACAAATGGATACACCTGGGAGGGGAAACACTCAAGACCACAGACCAGGACAGGGAACTACAACTAGACATGACACATCACACTAGGAACGCCTGATCAGGGCACAGACACACACATAACAATGGGTATGGATTCACTTGTGTTTAGCCATCTATGACAAATTAAATTGGTTGCTTTTGAAAAGGGACTACAATACATTGAGGAATTTCTTTTTTTATCCACTTTTTCCTCCTATTTTTCTGTATTTTCCTCCCATCCCAATTTAGTCGTTATGCCAATTCCCCCCTCCCCTTCCTGGTCGTTGCGAGCATGTGCCCCACTGGTCGGTCTAGGGAGCCCTGAAGTCTATCACATGCTTCCTCCGATACATAGGAGACAGCCAGCAGCCTCTTTTCACCTGGCAGCGAGGACTCTCATTGGTGAAGTGTAACGCGTGGGAGGTCACACTACCTTCACCATTTCCCTCCCTCGCTGTGCAGGCGCCCTGACCGACCTGTAGGAGTCGCTGTTTTACAACGACCAGATTACCACCCACCGGCTTCCCTCCCGCTGACTCTGCCAATTGTGCCAGTATGACGACCGGCCAAGCCGGATTTGATACCAGTGTCTCTGCGGTGGTAGATAGATCCACATTGAGGAATTTGTAAAGTCTTTGGGATGGTCAACACTGTACCCCACACACAACACAACACACTAATAATATAACACGCCTGAGGAGTAGGTGCAGAAAAGTGCTGATCGATTTGGAATTGGTCTCTCCGTGTTGAGGAGACTCAGGCGTATAAAGGTCTATTGGATCATGTTGCCGGGCCCCACAGCCGTAGCTACAACCACTTAGTCAAGGCTCTCTAACACTAATACTATATCACGGTACCACACACAACATAACACAACATACTAATAATATAACACAGTACCACACGCAATACAGCACAACACGCATAATACAGTACAACACAACACAACACACTAATAATATAACACAGTACCACACACAATACAGCACAACACGCATAATACAGCACAACACAACACAGTACAACACATTAAAAATAAAAGAAATGTAAACCCATTTAGTACATTTCCGCATATCGGTGCCCATATTAAAAAAATGAAATGAAACCGAACCGAAAACCGTAAACCTGAAACCGTGATACGAACCGAACCGTAGATTTTGTGAACCGTTCCACCCCTACTTACACCTAAGTAATTAATTAACGCTTAACACGTTGACTGCCGGAAAACGCTTTAGAGCGTCATTCCCGGCCATGCTCAAGTTGCCGGAGGAAGCTGTACAGCGTCCTTATATCAATATTTCAAAAATCTGCGATCGGATTCATATTTCCCCTCCGCTGGCCTGAGATCCACCAGGAGGACCCACTGAGCTCTCTGGCGGTTCAGGAGCGCCATCTGGTGGCCGATCGGCGCAATCGCCAAACAGGAAGTGCTATGGAGGTTGTGCTGGTCGACCATATTACTTCCGGGCACTCTGTTTGGCTCACGGGACTCGATCTCGACACAATACATAGCGATCGATTGCCAATAACTCGATAAATAACATGATTTGGACATATATACTATTATACAAGCTGGAAATGGACCCGATATTTCTACATACCATAATAGGTAAATGACTGTTCCACGCTCATCGCCCAACGGCGCGAGGAGGATACGGTAAGATTCAGCGTTATTTTTGATCGTATTCCATATAAACTGTTATGATGAACATATCACCCACACTAGATGAATGATATAACGCTGCCCACGGAATTATAAACGATCCCCCGCCCATCCGGTCATCATCAGATCATACGTAGATCATTCTAGAAGTACGTCCAATTGAAATTTTTTATATCGCCCCGATTGCCATCAAACTGTATTTCATCATCAATATAATGCATTTGGGGCTATATATCACGTTCTGGAGAAAGCTGCAGAAAGAGATGAAAACATACTTATACATTAGACCATACTTTACTATGAATATGTGAATGAAAAAGTTTAACGTTGCTACACAATGAACAATACATATAGGACTTTGAATGGGCCATAATAATGGCAATGTAGCAATAGAATTTAAAAAGTTATAGCCCTGCAAAGAAGGGGTACTTCTACATAGACAAATAGAGCCGGCAACCTATGGTATATAATGAATTTAAAGTGAAAAATCAACATGCACTCTCTCAAAAAATATTGTTGTGCTGGGAATTGCTCCCCTTAATTGTCATCAGATGAAAAAATTTACAATTCCCGCACTCACTTTTTCTCTGCTTTTATTGTCGTCAACGTTTCGGCTATTCAGCCTTCATCAGGACAGTGGCACTGTCCTGATGAAGGCTGAATAGCCGAAACGTTGACGACAATAAAAGCAGAGAAAAAGTGAGTGCGGGAATTGTAAATTTTTTCATCTGATATAATGAATTTAACCCATGGCACCCAAAGTGTTAACCATACCAAGTGAGTAACAAGTACCTTTGGGTACGGATACCGAATTCCAGGAACTGGTGCCGGTATCGGTTCAAATATGAACGGTACCCTGCCCCAGTAATGATGAGTGAGCAGCGAGTTGTGAATCCTTCCATTGCGGCGTTGCGTTTTTCATCATTGCCACCTCCTTCTCTTCTCCTTCTAGGCCACAAGGAGGAAGTTCACAGGGCAGTATATTAGGGGGGTGGGGGTTGGCATATGGAAGCGTGAGATATCTGAATGTAGGTATAATGTAAGAGGAAGAAGAATCAGGAAGTCGTCGTGGCTGTTAGTTTAGGAGGTTAGAGCCTTCTAATCTTCCTCTTTTTTCGCCTGTTTTTAACTATATGTGGCTCCTACTTGCGTGTTTGTGAAGAATGAACTGAGGTGCTTGTCCTCAACGCGCTGCTGGTACGTCTATGGGCTCAGCTTGAGTGAGTAGACCGGCTGTATTTTAATTTAAAACGTGTGAAATACTGCTGTCGGTGGTGACATAGATATCGGTGAGCAATGAGCAAATGCAACCCATGTTTTAAACGTTAGTCTTCGTCGGTGTGTGTGACACGGGACACGTCAGTGCAGGTTGATGATCGTCTCTTCATAAATTAAATATGTCGGCAGTTTGTTGGTGGTTTAGGACTCCGGAATAATTCAAAGTCAAGTGTTAATGTGTATGAATGAATTTGGTTTTTCTCTGTAGGTTAGATGTGAAAAGCAATAGGCTAATACTGATTGGTACATTACTATATTTCTTTAGATCTATGAAAAGTTAAGAAGTTTGTTCAGCGTGTGGTCTATAGCTTAGGACAGCAAAGCACAGCGTCAGCCTGGTTCATTTTGATTAGACAAGAGCTAGACCAAAAAAGGAGCACGCAGGCCTGTTTTTGGGCAGATCCACAAGTGTGTTTTAGTGAGTCTGCTTACAAAGACCACGTTGACCACGATGTTCTTCTCTGGAGATGGACGCTCCACCCTGACGTGCCTTCAGGAGTCGATGAACGACTCATTCTAAGCTCATTCTAAGAATGAGTCATTGCTCTTTTAAAGAACAAAATCACACTGCTGACTGTAACTGCAGCAGAATACTAGAAGCACATCAAGAGGCCCCTCTCTCTCTCTCTCTCCTCTCTCTCTCTCTCTCTCTCTCTCTCTCTCTCTCTCTCTCTCTCTCTCTCTCGCTCTCTCTCTCTCTCTCTTTTTCTCTCATCCTGTTACAGGATGTTAGCTTAGCCACTCGGCACCATTCCTGCACTGCAGACACATTTACGGCTGTTGTGCGCTGAGTTCAAACTGCCTGCAATGTGCAACCTTTTCCCTTCTCTCGCAACTTTGCCAGTGGCCTCATTCTAAGACCTTTGCGAGAAAGATGAAATGTAGGTTTCCAGGAAAGGAGGGGAGTTTTAGCTGTGATGGCGCCGAGCGCCGACCTCAGACCAGATTGGTAGTGAGGCCGATGGTGAGGTGAACACGGTGAGCAAATGCAACCCGAGTACATTATTTTAAACGAGGTCCCACTACTCCTACTGTGAGATGTTTCATACTTTAGCCTAGTTCTGAATTCAAGAGAAATACTTTACTGTTGGAATAATAGGCTATACTCTGTGCCCTGTATGTCACAGAGGAGCATTGGTGCAACACCCATGTTATGGATTCAAGTCCAAGATTCAAGTGTGCAAGCTGCTAACCCTAATGAGCTAGTGTAGCGTGGGAGGTTGGAGGGTAGGATGAAGGAGGAGCTATTTTATGAGCATTTATAAACTGAAGCATGTGTGAGCCTCATTCACTGTGTGCGTGTGTGTGTGTCCTGTTGGTGGCACTTCAAAGTAGGGCTGGTTGATATAACGATAACGATAATTATCGCGATATATTTTAATAATCGATATTGATTTTCTTTTTTTTGTGACCTGCAACAGAGACAGTGGGCAGACTTGTCTTTCTTGTCTGCAACTTAAAGTAATGGCTTTGCTTGTCCAAATGACAATACTGACCAAATTGAGATACATTTTTCTCTTGTCCATTTATTTTGTTTGCTTTCTAATTTAAAATACAGTTTGAAACCGTCTGTACACAGTAGGCTATGTGTGCTAGCAGAGCTAGTCTCCAGTCATGAGTCACGGTGCACATGTGCGGTGGTTTGTCCACCAAAAAAGCGCCAAAAGATAGAAAAGAAACTAGCAGAGCCAGAACTGTTCAACTCCCCTGGAGCCACAGCCAGCAGAGAAGCCGGTTTACTTTCGCTTTCAAACCAGCTGCAGTCTGAGAACTGGAGTGTGAGGGGATGTAACACTAAAGATGGCGGCAACGACAAAGAATTGCTGCAAAATAAACATACATCTGTGTTGTTAAAAAAAAAAAAAAAAAAACATAAAATTTTGTTTTCTTCTTTTTTTTTTTTTTTACTTATAACAATTTCGATAATTATCGATATCGAGTGATATGATAACATTATCATATCGTTATCGCGATATCATTTTTTGCCATATCGCCCAGCCCTACTTCAAAGCATCCACACCCCAGCATCCCAGAATCCCGCAGGCCCAGGCTTTGAGTTCAGTCTCTTGAGCCTCAGTATCTCACCTTTCCATCCACCGTCCCTGCCTGCCTCATCCTTCCTGTTCCTCTCTCTCTCTCTCTCCCTCCCTCCCATACTTTTGACTCATGTATTTTCTCTTCCTCTTCCTCTTTCTGCATAGCTCACTGCTGCGTGAACTCTAGTCCTATGTTTGCTTTTTTGGGTCTTGCAAGACTAATGCTTAGACAAAGGGCTGATTATGAAATATTATTCTTTCCACATGCTGATATCAAACTCACGTGTGTCATAGGCTCTGCTTTGTTCCCATTTTAGTTAAATTATTTGCCATACTTTTTTGGGTCTGTAATAAATAGTCACTCCATGAGAAATTGGACTGCGTTAAGCAAATTGTCTGATGATGATGATAATTTATTATTAGGATTAATGGTTATTATTATGATTATTATAGGCTATTATTGTGCTAGGATTTGTTTTGTTGATGATTTAACCTCTCTTTATGCATGATTTCAATGTAGACATTGACCCGTATGTTGCTATGACTATTAAAATGCCTGTTCTACTTGTATCCCTGTCCCCGCGCCGTTAATAGTGTCCGCCATTTTGTGTACTTATACTGTCTGGCCATTAACATATTCTTTAGTAGTGGTTTAATCTAACATATCTCAATACAGTCAGGGTTGTGTAGCCCCTTAGCTACAGGTTGATTTAGTGATCAGATGGTTTGTAAACAAAGAAATGTACAATCGCCTTGAAAATGACGTCAGCGTCCTCTTACCATTCGCCGATGACACTGGAGGAAAAAGATTCCACTTATTTGACGTTGATCGACTAGATCCATTTCCGGTTTGTATGGCGCAATAAACGCCCAAATCATATAGATTATTGAGTTATGGCAGCGATCCATATACACGGATGTGTGTCTAGAGTAGAGCTGCCGCGGTATTGATTTTTTCCTTACTGCACAAATTTGCTAAATATTTCCTACCGCCGCGATAACCAAGCAAAAAAAAAAAAAAGTTTGAAAGCATTTTTTTTATTTTTTATTTTTAGTCTACTCTTTATAGCATAATAGCCTGCCTCTAGTCTAATGGCACTTTTCCACTGCATAGTACCTACTCGACTCGACCCGCTTTAGGTACGTGGTACTTCGTTCCTTTTCCACCGCAGGTACTACTCCGTTTGTCTCCGTGTGGGGAGGCAGGGCCGCTTGTGTACAGCATGGAAGCTCCATGAGCATAGCTATGTCCGAGGGCTTGCAGCAAGCCAGAGTTTAACACAGTTTCAATCAATCAATCAATCACAACATTAACCAGACTCTCGTTGTGTCTATTCTGCTAAAGCTAACGTTACCTCTCATTGTGTCTATTCTACCAAGCAACCCGGGTTTAACGTTACCTCTTGTGTCTATCTGCTGACGTTAGCATTAGGCTAACAACAACAAGCTTAACACATCAGCGATCTTTTTGTGACACTAAACTCTCCGCTCAGTGGTAAATTGGGTTGATGTCGGTTTTGTTTCATCAATAAATGAGGCAGAATACACAGTGAATCCATCCTTTTTTGTTTATTGCACTTGGTCCTGTTGCAAACAAATCCTGAATGAAATGAATCCTTAGCGAGGCAGTAAAGATGGCGGCTTTCTGCTTTTGTGCAGGACGCTCCAATATGAGATCGGTGAATTCCGATAATGCTTTATTTTCGCCGATCGTGAAAACCGATCGATGACACGGAAAACATGATCCAATTCTCTGCGGAGTTCTCACTCATAGTCACACTCTGCTGCTGCACGTCTTGCCCCTCCTCCTCCTCCCCCTCCCAGACCCGTCATGTCAACAAACCCTTCGGTCAAGAGTAGGGGTGCACCGATGTATCGGTCGGGTATCGGCCGATACGTGCCTTGTTGACTGCAATCGGCCTGTCGGCCGATAAGCTCAAATGTGCAGATGGCAGTAGCCGATAAATATCCATCAATTTGTGTCGCGTCAAAAGGCAAAAAAAAGCTCTGTCAAGCGACCTGCTGACAACGCCGCCCCCACACACACACAAGCTACTGCATCAAAGTTACTACTTATGATTAACAAAGGCATTCGTTTTGTGGCATTAACGTTATATAGTTAGTGTTACACGTTCAATAACATCAGCATGTTATTTACCCGAACATAGCAAGTAGCAAGCATTACTCAATTCATAGCTCATTTCCTTCCGTTGCTCAGAGCCCGTACTGAGTTGTACCCATTCTGCAATCTGTTAATAAAGTTTTCAATCAGACAAATGTATAGAAAAGCTTTGTTTTATTATAACATTCGTTGCAGTAAAATCATTATGCCTCGTTTGGTCATCATGCGGAGCGCTGGTAATCTACTCGTGGCCAGCGGGGAGCTAACGTTATTAGCGCGTTGGTTTGTTGTTGTTCTCTCGCTGCAGATCAATGGCGGCAATCCAGGAAGTAAAAAACGAATATGCTTGCCGATTGGTGGTAACAGCAGAGGCGGGTGCAAGCGGTGTGACGTAATTGGCAGAATCGACTGTCAATCATAATTGTTCTGTTGCATTGCATTGGTTGAGAGCTCTGGTTGAGACAATAGTATCCAGCTGCAGCCCGGTAGACCATACTGGGAGAGAGATAGTGCTACATGGCATGGTGGAATTAATACCATAAACATATTTCTTGATGTTTCCTTTTTTTAAGTAAGTAAAGAGGCCTATGTTCATATCGGTGAGCACAATTTGTAACACAAAAAGAGAGACGTGTAGCCTATTTATTTAATATTTTATTTATTCATTTTATTATTATTATTTTATTTGTTGCCATGGCTAAAATAATATTCAAGCATAGGGCTAAAACATTTTCATAAACAATAATATAATTTTTTGTTATTTGGTTATAATAAGGGCTTTTCTATGCATTTGTCTGATTGATTGAAAGCTTTATTGACAGATTGCAGAGTGGGTAGTACAATACAGTACAGCTCAGTGGACTGGAGGATGAAGACCAGAAAGACTTTCGGCTTTTTTACATAAGGGTCCTCTATTTTCAATTAATCAAAACATTTAGAGACATACAAATATACAGTAGTTTCATAAAAAAAAAAAATATTACAAAAAAAAAAGATATTACAAATTTTTTTGCCACAAATATCGGTATCGGCCGATTGTGTTAGTTGAACAATCGGTATCGGTGGCAAATTTTCATATCGGTGCATCCCTAGTCGAGAGCATGAGCACCGCAGAGCTCCTCTTTCAACATAACTGAAGCATTAAACAAAATGGCCCAGTCATCTATTCACTTTTGTTTAATACATGAGGCGTTGTCTTAGGGCTGGGCGATATAACGATAACGATAAATATCGCGATATATTTTAATAATCGATATCGAATATCGAAATAAAAACAAATCGATTTTTTTTTTTTTTTTTTTTTTTTTTACCTGCAACAGGGCAGTTTTAAAACCAGAGACAGTGGACAGACTTGTCTTTCTTGCCTGCAACTTAAAGTAATGGCTTTGCTTGTCCAAATGACAATACTAACCAAATTCAGATTTCTTTTTCTCTTGTCCATTTATTTTGTTTGCTTTCTAATTTAAAATACATTTTGAAACCGTCTGTACACAGTAGGCTATGTGTGCTAGCAGAACTAGACTCCAGTCACGAGTCACAGTGCACATCTTTTGGTTTGTCCACCAAAAAAGCGCCAAAAGATCGAAAATAAACTAGCAGAGCCAGAACTGTTCAACTCCTCTGGAGCCAAAGCCAGCAGAGAAGCCGGTTTACTTTAGCTTTTAAACCAGCTGCAGCCTGAGAACTGGAGTGTGAGGGGATGTAACACTAAAGATGGCGGCAATGACAAAGAATTGCTGCAAAATAAACATACATCTGTTGTTAAATTTTTTATTTTTTTTTATACTTATAACAATTCGATAATTATCGATATAGAGAAATAAAATAAAATTATCATATCGTTATCGCGATATGATTTTTTTCCATATCGCCCAGCCCTACGTTGTCTAATGTTATCTAGCTACTGATGGCTCCTGATATCAACGTGACAGTTTGGCATTCGTTTTCTTAAGTGCTGGCTAGCGTTGGCTAACTAGCTATCGCTCGTGAGCTAACGTTAGCTACCGAGCTAACGTTACTGTTTAAACAAAACTACACAGTCAACTATTCACTTTAGTTTAATACATGAGGCGTTGTCTAACTGGCTAGCTACTGATAGCTCCTGATATCAACAAATGCGCATTTCAGTTTAAGAATGATAGGGATGCGCCAGCATGAGATCTCCATTAGATAGGTAGCTCACGTTAGCCCAGTGTCTTAACGAGATGACCCAGTAAACTAAATAGTTCACTTTATTTAATACATGATGCATTGTCTAACGTCATCTAGACGGCTAGCAGTAGCTACAGATAGCTCCTGATATCAATGGGTCTCATTCCCGAAAATTGTTCAAAGATATATTCTGGAAGACTTATCTTGGAACCACTGAGACATAATCAATGACAAGTTCACTCTGAGTCCTGAACGTGCTGGTAATATGTCTTAAGTGGCTGAAAAGGTCGCACAAATTATATTATCTGATATCTGCTTGGAGAATGGCATTCTGTCTTAAACTCAAAAGCGTGTTCCCGTTCAAGTCATTTGCATACAAAACAACGCCTCCAGAGCTCCTTATAAGGCAACTAGTGACGCAGCTGTGTGCAAATGGAATGGCGGAAGTGCTTTGCGAGTCTTGCGAGCCGCGTGATTACGAAACCTAGCGTCAGTCAGTGCCAATCAGAGAGCGTCTCCGAGAAATGCGGCTAGGTTTCGTAATCACGCTTGCGTGCCATCAAAACTAGATTAGATTAATGTATTGGCATTATATACAGCACGTGGTACACCTGCCTACTGTATATGAATGAATGAATGAAATATAATATATATAGCCTACGGCGGGCGTAATGAATGAACACAGTATGGCTTATTATTCCATAATTAAGCCTATAGGCTACTGTTCATTCGTAGGCGCACGCGAGACTTGTTATGGAATATTAATGCAGTCTATTTCCACCGATTAGCTTTAGTTCTTATTTATTTATCCACTGTCATTTCAGTGTTGGTGTATAGGCTATATAGTGTATTTCAATATAAGTTTAATTGATTAATGATATATTTGAAGGAATGCAGGTTTATAGCTATATCAACCCCCTCCAATGTACAGTAAATGACCAAGTATGGTTTTGTCAATATTCCAATGTACAGTTTTGCTTGTACAGTGTAAGTCTATCCCCCACCCACCCCTCAACCTACTCCAACAGTTTCTATGTCAAATGTACTCTCTTTTCTGGACTCTTTTTGTATCACAAACAGTACTGTATTTTGCTAATCTGGTATGTCATAAATGTATAGATGTAGCAGTACTGTCTATCTGTGTCGTGGGACCCTGATGTAAACAAGACGAAATTCTTTCTCTGGTCTGCATCCCCTTGTGTAATTGAGCTGTACTGTACTGTACCCATTCTGCAATCTGTTAATAAAGTTTTCAATCAATCAAACAAAGGTCTGTCCCATAATCCCATTGTATACCAATCAATGGGATACATTGCATGTTGACCTGCATTCTTTCAAATGTATATAATTAATCATTAAAACAGATGTGTAACAAATAAGAAATACAAATTCCACAGAAGGCATTAAATAATTTGTCAAATAGCTGGTTCAGATATGGTTAAGCAGCTGCCCTGTGATCAGATGAATCCATATTATTTATTTTTCCGACATTAAATTCGTAATTTCTTATCGTACAAATATTGTCATATTTATTTTAATTATGATTAAGTAATTAATTCCAAGGAGGCTTGTAGCGTTGACGTGAAGGAATCACTATGAGAACACAGTCTGTCAAGTTATAATGAAATTTTAAATTAGTCAATCAATCATGAGATTTGATCGTGGCTGAGAGCAGATCTTAAATCTGCTCTCAGCCACGATCAAATCTGATCTCAGGAAAATTTGGGGACTCCCACTCCCAGCCCTAATATGTCTTAAATGGGCCAAAAACGTTTTTTTTGTCGTAACTTCGTTCGGGAATGAGACCCAATGTCTTATAACATAATTGACATTATTCGTTTTTGCAGCTGAACATTGGCTAATTAGCTATCATGCTTCATAACACGTTTCAGACCCTGTTGAACTATCGCTCTGACTGGGGGCGCTGAGGGCTGAATGTGATTTGACCAAAGCAGAGTATACACACAGACAGTGGAGCTGTTTGCAGATAGCGAGCATTTTGACTTGTTGCGTGATGGCGATGTCTCGGCCGATATGGCTCATAGACGATCGGTGATCGGTATCGGTGGCAAAAAACGTGATCGGGGCATCCCTACTCCTAACATGCCCCGATTTAAAATGGTTCTCTCCTCTTTGTATACCTTTGTCCTCACAAGTATTCTGCCAGGGAACTTATGGACACGACAATAGTAGTAGTTATAAGGTGTTTGAGCTTGTAACGTTAACGTTAGTTAGCTAATGGCTATCGTGGTAGCCCGTTTCGTGACTGTGATGCACCGAGTGGGGCTACTAGGGGGCTACTATCGTATCAACATGCCGTGACGTGGGGGGGCAGGTGGCGCACAGAGATTACGTTCGTCACCAACACCGGGAGACACTGGATTCGCCTGTTCGAATCCAGCTCCCGGCGTTGCTATCAGCTTGGCTGGCCTCTCACACTGATACAATTGGCTGTATCAGAGGGTGGGAAAGCTGAAGGGTGGGTCCTGGACGTTGTGGACAGCGACCCCTACAGTTCGGTCGGGGCGCCTGCTCAGCAAGGGTTGGAACTAAGGAGAGATAGTGTGGCCTCCCACACGCTACACTCTCCCCGGTGAGAACCTGCGCGGCCAGGTTGGCCTGCCGGCAGGCTGCACATGCGTCGGAGGAAAGCATGCGACAGTCTCCGGTCTCCCGGACCAACAGTAGGGGAAAGTACGCAACAACCAGGAAGGGTGGGATGGGAGAAAAATCGGGAAAAAGAGGGGAAGAAAGATAATAAAAAAAAAAAAAAAAAAATGCCGTGACGTGTAGCTTGCTAGCCGGCATGATGCGTGTGCAGTGCTTTGCCCCACAGGTCTGAGAAGAGGACCTGCACATTTTACTCGTTCCCAAAACTCTTTTCCATGCCCCGATTTTAAAATTGTTCACAACAGTAGACATAATGCTAACGTTAGCGGGGTAAGGGGTAACGTTAGCCAGAGCCATATAGCCAGTAGTACTATGACCCGGACGGGCATAAGGCATAAGTTGCCTGAAGTGACGTCACGGGCCGGCCCTGCTAGCGTCTGATAAGCTTTTTCATTTGCTCCGTACATGTTATTCGTGCGTGGACCTTTTTAACCCTTTCTGAGTGGCATTTCCGGCGTCAAATGGAAAAAAATAAATAATGAATTTAGATACCAATGATGTAAACTACCCATAATTGAAGAGTAGGGTTTAACCTGCAAGTGGCACTTTAACACATTGTGTGCCAGCCGGATGTGCCCGATTTATGGCTTGTATGCCAGCCTTTTGGGACTGATTTCGCGATATTTCAGGATCTTTGCGGAGCTATTTCTATATTCTATATTATAGCTATGGGGAAATGGTTCGGCTCATTTGACAAACACTATTTGCTGTACAATATGAAAAAAAACATTAGTTTCTACATGCCTTCGTTCGTTCACAATTCCAAGCTAAACATTGACTGAAATCAAGGCTCATTTCCTGGAAACGGAGTTATGAAGCGTTTTGTGCAACATGTGATAAATGATCGAACGCGTTTATAACTAATTTAGACTGGTAAATGTCTAGAATCAGACAAAGGCATTGCATTACATATTATTCTGTATTCCACTATGACAGATAAACTGCAGATAAAATGCAGTGAAATTATTATATCAATCAGGTAGGGGTATCTCGATTGATTCAAGTTCAAGTTCCTTTTATTGCCACACGGCCAGGCCGGTGGAATTCGAGCACGGTGCAGGTGGTAGCTGCGACAATACACCACAGTCCACAAAGACATAAGAAGACACATGGAACATAACATAACAGCAGGGGGTAAAATTAGGAGGAGTTGGAGTTAAGTAGTTGTATGGCCTTGGGGAAGAAACTGTTGTTGAACCTAACCGTGCGACTGCCCAGTGACCTGAACCTCCTACCAGAGGGGAGGTGTTGGAAGAGGTGATGAGCTGGGTGCAGGGGGTCACTGATGATTTTGTGTGCGCGTGTGATGGTGTGATGTTTGTGTATGGAGTCCAGGGTGGGGAGTTTGCAGTTAATGATTTTGGATGCCCTTATGATTAGGGATGCACAATATTGATTTTTTGACACCGATACCGATAACTTTATGCTCCTCAAGCCGATACCGATAACGATATTTATTGTATTATAATATTTCTTTTAACTGTATATATATATATATATTTTTTTTTTTTATCAATTTTTTTTTTTTTTTTAGTATTTATAAGCTCCGACGTCATCGGTACTGCTATCGGTACTCGAGAAATTATGGAGTTTTTTTTTGAGGAATTTAAACGTTGCAAACTAATCTTGTTGGCAGTTGTCTGCGCGGGGAGCTCTGTGCTCTCTGCCTGCTGTGCTCTCTCCTCTCTTCCCCTCCCACACACACACACTCACTCACTCACTCACTCACTCACTCACTCACTCACACACACACACACACACAGACACGGGTGCTGGGCTGCCGAGTAGGCTACAGACAGCTCTGCTCTCATAATGGCGGACAGAACGAAATGTTCAAAAGTCTGGGTCTATTTTACTAAAGTCGATGCCACAAGTGCAACAAGACATTTGCCAGTAATGTATAAGCGCTGGTACTTGTCAATGTGGCTGGCGGGGAGATAACGATAGCTCCGAGTAGAGTAATGGCTGACAATCCGGAGGTAAATAAACGAACGAGAGCTTCTGATTGGTGGTAAGAAGAAGAGGTGGGTGCAAGCCGTGGGACTAGGCCTGCCACGATAACACATTTTGCTGGGCGATTAATTGCCCCCGAAAATATCGCGATAAGCGATATTATTGCGACCGGTTAGAGATTTTTTTTTTGAGAAATTTATTTCCCAAAACTTTTATTTTGAAGCCCACCGCTCCGTCTTTTCCTGTGTTTTAGACTTTTATTTTGAAGCCCACCGACCGGACCGGAAGTATTGTTGTGATTATCAGGTACTTTGGGTACCAGAAAAGTCACGTGAAACACTGCAGACCACTGATTGGTCAGAATAGAGACGCGTCTCTAGGATTTCATAATCATTATGTTTGCAGCAGGCACAAGTGCAATAAACAAAGGATACAGTCACTGTGTATTCTGCCTCATTTATTGATTAAACAAAACCGACATCAACACAATTTGCCACCGAGCGGAGAGTTTAGTCTCGCAAAAAGATCGCTGACTTGTTAAGGCTTGTTGTTAGGTTAGGTGCTAATGTTGTGCTAGCGTTTTAGCATGGCTATCGTACATAGCGTGATCAATATAACTCGCTATTGATTGTTTGTATGAGTAACGTTAATGCTAGTAGAATAGACACAACGTGAGGTAATCACCATCCATTTTAAACCGGTTATTACCTAATGCTAACGTTAGCAAATAGACGCGACTGGTAACGTTACAGCTTGTTAGCCTAATGCTAACGTTAACGTTAGCATAGACAGCCTAGCTAACGTTAACGCTTGTAGAATAGACACAATGAGAGGTAACGTTAGCGTTAGCAGAATAGACACAACGAGGGTCTCGTTAATGTTGTTATTGATTGATTGATTGAAAACTGTGTTTACTCTGTTTGTATGAGTAACGTTAATGCTAGTAGAATAGACACAATGAGGGGTAACGTTAGCCCCACGGAGCTCCTGTGCTGTGCTCTGTAGTAAAGCCAGCGGCCCGCCTCCCAACACGGACAGTGACTGACAAGGGGCACTGGGTCCGCCTCATTAAAACAAACGCGCAAATAGCAATTAATCGCGCCCGTCAAAATCATTGCATTCATTTTAATTATCGCGGCAATTAATCGATTTATTGCTTATCGCGGCAGGCCTACGTGGGACGTAATTGGCAGATCGACTGTCTGTCTCCGAATGTAACGTGACTACGTCACAGCCAAGAAAGGGAGCGCTGGGTTTGTGAAAAACTCCCTGTTCCTAAACCACACGCTATCAGTTTTACCACAGTACTGGCAAAACGGGAGGAGGCTATAATAAAAACAAGCGCCCTTCATCCAAATCCACCCACACCGGATTTCTTTTAACCAAAAAATGTATTATATGTTATCGGAGCTATCAATAACGTTATCGTGCATCCCTACTTATGATGATCCTGTCTAGTCTGTGTAGTGTGTGTTTGGGTGTGTTGCCGTACCATACAGTGATGGAGAGTGAAATGATGTTTTGTATAATGGCTGTGTGGAATTGTATCATTAAAGTCTTCCTAACCTTGTACTTCTTGAGTTGTCTCAAGTGAAATAATCTTTGATTGGCTGTCTTAAGTAGATGAGTGGTGTGATGATCCCAGTTGAGTTTATTGCTGATGTGTGTTCCTAAGTATTTGAATGTGTCTGTGGCTGAAATGGGTTGATTATTGATGAGCATGGGTGTTTTAGTGGGTGTGATTTTCCGAAAGTCAATGATGAGTTCAACGGTCTTGCTTTCGTTGAGTATAAGGTTGTGTTCTCTGCACCATGTTAGTGTCCGCTCCACCTCCAGCCGGTAGTCATCCTCCTTGTTGTTGGAGATCAGCCCTAGGATAGTGGTGTAGTCCGCGTATTTCAGCGGCTTGACTGAGGGGGATGCTGATCGGAGGTTGTTTGTGTAGAGGGAAAAAAGCCACAGGGAGAGAACACACTCCTGTGGTACCCCAATGTTGGTGGTCAGAGGGAGAGAGGTGAGGTTGTTGTAGCGGACTACTTGTTTGCGGCCCTTCAGTGTGTTCAGCAGCCAGAAACAGAGGGAGGGGGCAATGTTCATGTTGGTCAGGGTTTGGAACAGTATGAGGGGGTCGATTACGTTATAGACCTATACATATCTATTGCATTCGATCATGTTGAGTAATATTTACAGGTCCTAGGTGTCTAGAGCAGAAATATATAGTACCATTTGTCAAAAACACTTGGACGGGGGGGGGGGGGGGGGGATAAATGATCGAACACGTTTATAACTAATTTAGACTGGTAAATGTCTAGAATCAGACAAGCATTTAGATGATGTTCTGTCACTCGTCGAATGTGCTGACAGGCATCACGATGCACCCTTAATTAATTCTCTACTCGGTAACAAAGTTTGTGATGTAAATATAGAAGAACGTCCCAAGTTGCGGCTGGTACGGTTTACAGGGTTTTATTGTCCAAAGGTGAATGATAGTGAATGAAATGGTTCAATTACCAAACAGTGAAACAGGTACGAAAAATGTATCTCCATAACAGGTGCATGAATTACAGTGATTAGCTAGGTTACTTATAGTAGGTGGGGAGCCCCCTAGAGTTCAAACATAAATAAGACACTAAACAATAATATAAATACTAGAAGTCGGTTTCTGCTTCTACACACCGGCCCTTAACTGTGCACTAAACTAACACAATTACAAAATATATATTAAAGAAGCTACCGATGTAACCAATTCCAAATCATAGTTCTAAACACAAATAAGCTTGACTGGGTTCTGGCCTCCACTTGTCCCTGTGCATGGGAACAACAAATTAGTTAGTGATTCAAATGACAGTAAAGGTATTTCAATAACATTTGGCTGTTGGTTAGGCTTTGGTCCAACAACTGGTTCCATTATTATGGGTACTGTTCTAAAAATATAAACAAACTAAATCTATTCGAGCCAAAGAAATAATGCCTTTTATTTTTTTTATACAACAGAGCCATAGCTCTGATAGGCATATAGCCAATGTCTATTCAATGTCTTATTCAATGTCTATTCTTGCTCATGCCTTATTCTGAGGCAGGCACCAGTAAGCATAGCCCACTGATCGGTCGTTCCAACGTGCTAGTTCTTTATCAGGGTCAACAGGACTGTCCGCGGTAACTCGGTCAGGAAGTCTCAGCCGATTTTCCCAGGTTTCCCTGCTCCGTCTTCTCTTATAATTCTTTCTCTTGGAAACTGGCATGATTTAGTGTTTGGCCATCACCGGCCCCGGTAACACCATGGGCTTCCAGAGAAACCATTCCACTGCCGGTTGACATACCCGTTTCAACCGTCTTTTGTCCTTCATCCTCTTCATCTTCATCAGATGGATTATATAATTGCTCTCTCATTTTTCCTTTGTCATGGTGTTCAATTGAACATGCCTCCTTTTCTTGACCATGTGTCTTTTCATCTGAATTCAAGACTTCTTTAACAAATGTGTCTATCATTCGATAAGCTTCTTCAGGTAGTTGGTTTTCCATTTCTTTGTCTTTGTTTTCATTGTCGGAGGCTCCTATAGTGATGTCAAAACTCTTGCTCTGTGTCTCGTATTCTTTTTAAGTTGTATCATCTTTCTTAGATGTTCTGTCTTTCTTCCCTCTCTGAGACTCAGTGGTCAGAGAATCATCTATTGGCTCATCCTCCACACAATCTACAATCTGATATGAATCCCACACTTCTTCTGATACTTCTATCTTGGTTCTGCTCTTTCCCGTTGGCTTGTCATCTCCAACACTCTTGTCCTCAGCAGGTCTTTGCAGAGTAGAGCTACGTTTTGGGAGATGCACTTCTATGCTGCCGACTTTCTCCTCTTCAGGACGGTGCCGCTTGGTTGGCCTTTTTGGACTGGCTGCGACTGCTGTTGTCCTGCTTCTGAGAGCTCTTGTTTTAAACACTGGAAGTTCAGCAGTGATTTTGTTATGTGCATCTTCCTTATCTTCCTCTTCCTCTGCTTCATTCTCTGAGGAGCTGCAGTCGTGCACATCATCTGGTTCCCCAGTACACTCTTCATCTGTGGAATCATCTGATTCCTCTCTCTCATCATCATTTTCCTCCTCGTCTTCATCAGGTGTACATGTAGCAGAGTTAATGGTTGTTTTTTCTGGTGCCGTTTCAGGTTCTTCTTCTTCTTGCATTTCATTTGCAGCACTCTCCTCCACAGCTGCCATAGTGTATTTCTCCTTTTCAATGTCTGACACAGTGATTTCCTCTGTCACTGCTTCTTCTTCTTTGTTTTCATCATCGTCGCCCTCTTCTTCATCATCGTTGTCCTCCTCCTCACCGTCCCCATCATCGTCAAGTCAAGTCAAGTCAAGAGTTTTATTTGTCACGGCATACAAGTATACAATGAAATGCGGGTGGTCTTGCCCGCAACGATGTGCAATACAGTAGTACAACATATAATAGAATCGTCTGGTTCATTCTGAGGAATTGTCTGGGAAGGACCCAGCAGGTCACCCTCCACCATCCACTCCCTGGAGGGGACATGAGGTGCGATCGTTTTGTCGTCCTCTTCATCATCGACGCCGTCCTCTTCCTCACCGCCCCCATCACCATTGTCCTCTGGTTCATTCTGAGGAAGTCTCTGGGTAGGACCCAGCAGGTCACCTTCAATAAAGGGTGTGTTTCACTCAGTAAAGCAAGGTCCACTTCCTTCCTTTTTAGCCACGTTAGTACACTTGTGCGTTTATGCGGTATATTGAGACCCCCTGTATTCCAGATCAATATGTCAAATTATCCATAGTCTAAAAAGGCTGCAGTATGACTGAATGTAATTCGTTTGGAGTAGAACACCATAATAGATACATATCCACTTGTTAAGGTCCTATTGAGTTCCGAGCGTGAAAACAAAAATAAAACAGAGCGAGTTGATTGGCAAGAAAAACAAAAAACACAGCAATCCCCCATTCCCTCCCCCCTCCCCCACTTCAAAATACTTTGAAGTCCGGTATCGATCAAACATCAGTTGGTCAACCTTGACCGAGCACAGCAACCACAACAACATTATGTATCTTAACCATACTACTAACTTGTAAGGTATATCGTAACAATTTAGAAAAAAGGAACCCACTTCACTCAACTGAGAGAAGAAATCTATGCAGAGTTCAATGTGAAGTTCAAAGTGCAGACGATAACAACAGGTGCATTAAAAAACAGTTTGTCTGAGTTGATCTTGAGAGAATGGCAACATGCGTACCCGTCATTGAGATAACCCAGTGGATACAAACCTTGAGCGTTATCATTCAGCTAGAGCACCAAAAAAAAGTCATAGTAGACACGTGGCAGCAGTAATGTTAGCTAGGAGAGCTGGACAACCAGCATGCCTTGAGCTTAGCTTAATCAGGCTCAAGGCCTGTTATCCTGATTCACGTAGGTAGCTCCGCCGAGAGAGGACCATCCCCCTCGACCGGCTGATACGTTAGAACAGGGGTTCCCAAACTTTTCAGGCCGGGACCCAGAAAATAAAGCGTCAGAGAGCCGCGGCCCAATGCACATCGTCCTTCTTTTTTTTTGCCAGGCGACTGATTTTTTAAGCCAAATATCACTTCAATCCTATTAAGTTAATTCAAGTTAGTTATTCATTTATATGTGCTATTTATGAGAGGGCTAACTTGTTGCAAAATAATAATGATAATAATAATAGCCTCATTAAAATACTATTGTTGCTTCGGTTGTTTTCAGCGTTTTATGTGCATAATCTGTTATTTAGTTTGAAATGTTCGTTGAAATAAGTAGATTTTTCGGTTTTGTTTATTTATTAAGTTAATATAAAACCATATAGTCACATTTTAGAATACAATAGAATATAATTTTAGAATACAACTAGAAACACTGTCCTGGCCGCGTGTAGCTTAATCCCAGTGGAAGAGTGCAAGAGCGCTTCCGCATTCTTCGCCATACGCCAGTACGGTAATGCGCATTTCCTTTTCCTTCGCCCAGGTGCTCGCGCGCGCGCGCGCATGCGCATGAGATCCCCGCTTGGTTCGACGCTTTGGTTCATATTAATCACATATTAACTAGGGCTGACCTTCGAAGCTTTTTTTGGCAATCGAAGCTTCGGGGCCGAGCTTCGATTTTAATTCGAAGCTTTGAATTTTTTTTTTTTTTTTTTTTTTATCTTATGTTGTGGGACTTGTACAGCACTTTCATAAACTTTGTTGTTTTTAAATGTGCTCTATAAATAAATTGGGTTGGATTAATTAATTAAGTAGCCCCTTTCGTGACTGAGCCAACAAGGTTTCACTCGGCTGTGTGATTTAATTCAAGGTGGATCGCTGTTGTCGTTTGAACAACTTCAGATTTCATGGGAACTACCAATCCCCCAAATCAAGAATGTTTAAGATGAATGAAGTAAGATTTTGATTATTTGAAATATGGCCTGTGTAGACTAAACTATGCACAGAATTATGTCAGTCTACAAGGTCCGGATTCTACATGGTCCGGCAATGTAGACCTTGTAGACTCCACTACAGACCAATTATCAGTGAATGTTCATGCATTTTTAAGAAGGGCAACTTCCACAAAAAAGAACTCACCAAAACATCTCAGTAGCATCTTATCTAAATTTTATTTCCTATTTTGTTTATTCATCCCAGTATCTTTCTTTCTTATGTGTGGAATTCTACAAGGCATGTAGGTGTATATGTATTTGAGGATGATATCCTTCAAACAGGCAATAGTGATGATATAATTTGGGCAGTGCTGAGCTGGGTTACTTTCCTCCAGTGTATTTGTCCCCCGGCCCCACCCAATGGCCCCATGCGCGCGCACACACACACACACACACACACACACACACACACACACACAAATCGAAGTAAAAAAAAAAAGTGAATTTTTTTTGATTTTTATTATTTTTTTTTTAACTTCGATTTTTTTTTTTATGTTCGAAGCTTGTGCCATCGAACGAAGCTTCGAAGTATTTAAGACAGCCCTAATATTAACATGCTTTGGTTCATATTAATCACATATTAATGCTAACGTGCCATATTAGCACACATATATACACGCGATGGACGCAGCAGGCGATCATATTAATCACATATTAACACGCTTTGGTTCATATTAATCACATATTAACGCTAACGCGCCATATTAGCACACATATATACACGCGATGGACGCAGCAGGCGATCACTGCTACTGTTATTCAGCCGCGCCGAGGTACATGATTGATTGAGTAGTTCATACAAGACATTATCCTCTAAGCCAAGCTGCACTTTAACATAGGCCTGGGTTGTTTTTATTTCTGTTTGCGCTGCCACTCTGCAGTAAACAGACACCACTGATATAGAGTGTCTGGTCAGTAACATGGGTCTAGAACCCACCTCACCCCTGCCCACTTTGACAACCTAGGATGGCGTAGAGTAGACGACAGAGTACATTTTCCTTTTTGAAAATCATCTGACATGAAGGCGTAACACATTTTTGTTGTTAATATGATTTATATTACTGGTAGTTCATACAAGACATTATCCTCTAAGCCAAGCTGCACTTTAACATAGGCCTGGGTTGTTTTTATTTCTGTTAGCGCTGCAGATATAACAAAGAGGTCTAGCTGAGTCAATGTTGGCGGTTTTGTTGAACATAAAATTAGCCGCGGAGCTATCGCTAGCTAACGTGAGCTAACGCTATTTAATCAAGCTCACAAAGAGAGATAAACAGCTGACAGCGGATAGTACAGGTACAAATACAATAAAACAGCGGGTGGGGACTGTTGTGTAAACCTTGTACTCTTTAGTTCACATATAATAAGAGCCGGAGTGTTTGTTTACTAAGTCTCTACTCTGAGTCTGTCAGACAGGAAGTACCATGGTGCAACATACAAATGTGTCCGTGTAGCAACACAAGCCAATACCTTACAGGACAGGGGCCCGGGGAGAGAGGTGTGTGTGTGTGTGTGTGTGTGTGTGTGTGTGTGTGTGTGTGTGTGTGTGTGTGTGTGTGTGTGTGTGTGTGTGTGTTATTCAATAGATTAAATTAGTTTAAGAATAAAGAAAAATAAATACATTTTAAGAGAATCTCAAATACATTATTTTATTTAAGTGTAGGCTATAGTTAATGTTTTATTTTTTACAGTTTTTGTATTTTTCTGACATGGTAAATGGCTGCTTTTTTATATAGCGCTTTTATCCAAAGCGCTTTACAATTTGTTCCTTACATTTTACCCAATCACTCACACATTCACACAACGACGGCGGAGGCAACCATGCAAGGTGCCAACCTGCTCATCGGGAGCAGTTAGGGGTTAAGTGTCTTGCTCAAGGACACATCGACACGCTGCCCGGGAGGAGCAGGAATCGAACCGGGAACCTCCGGATTGCCAGACGACTGCTCTACCTCCCGAGCCACTGTCGCCCCTGACATGGGGGCTCAACAATAAATGACAATCAGAAATGTCAAGTTGCATGTTGTTATTCTAACCAGCTTAGTTCTGTTGCATTTCCAATTTATTTATTTAAATTATAAATTGATCAGGTATCGATAAGAGAATCGATAAAGAATCGAATCGATAAGTAGAATCGATAATGGAATCGTATCGATAAAATCCTATCAATTCCCATCCCTAGCTCTTGCACTCTTCCGCTGGGATTAAGCTACACGCGTCCTGGCCTGCTTCTAAGTTCAGTGGCCTGAAATTTATTTTTTTTATTTTTTTTTAATCATCTTGCAGCCCTCCCGTGGCTGCTCGCGGCCCACCTTTGGGTCGCGACCCCGACTTTGGGAACCACTGCGTTAGAACATAGATCGTTTGAGTGAAACCTGTGAAGCACATTACGCCAAGTGCAAACTTGAAAAAAGACATTATGCATAACAGTCAATGCGAAGTTCAGTGCGAAGTACAATGTTCAGACAATAAAAAGGTAAATACGTTAAAAAGCACCATTTGTCCAATTCTACCCTCCCCTGTCTCGAACGTTGTTAGGCCATGCCTCCCACAAGCCGGCTGCAATGTGGACAAAGCCTTGCATCACGTGTCCCCTCCGGTACTCGAGGAGGCAGCTGTCGCATCTTTTCACCTGCACAGCGCAATCTCTCAGCGGCGAGGGTCTGCGTGGGAGGGACACGCAGGCGCACCAACCAACCTGTAGGAGTCGCTGTCCACAACGTCCGATCCCCACCCACCAGCTTCCCACCCCCTAATACTGCCAATTGTATTAGTATGAACGACCAGCCAAGCTGGTAGCAACACCGAGAGCTGGGCTCGAACCCAGCATATCCTGCGTTGGTGGCAAGCGCCTTGCCCACTGCGCCACCTAGCCGTCAGCACATAGTTCGTTTGAGTGAAACCTGTGAAGCACAGTTTGTCCAAGTGAATTATACTTGAAAATAGTCGATGTGCATACCCATTTCTGGAAATATACAGCGTAGATAAACCATGAGTGTTACCGGTCTGTTGGACCGAAAGGCTGTGGTAGGCGAGTGGAACGTTAGTTAGCTGAGAGAGCCCGTCTCGTCGAAGGAACCTCTCCGCCTCGGACGGCGACGTGAATAGGTGGTTGCAGGAGACGACTCCACGGCCCATCTTGATCTTCAGAGTCGCACCGTCGTCTGGCGGTATGGTCACTGAAATCCGCGGCGAATCTGAGGGTATAATTACCCACTTTTGGAGGGTGTTTCCTGGCCTCTTGTAGAATAGCCTGACGTGTAGGGAACCGCAGGCAGCACACACAAAAAACGCGTGGACGTCACGCTCACTGCAACGATCTGATTAAAAATCATACCGACGGGATTTCTAAATACCCTGGTATACCGTAATACGTTTGCGTTAACGGTCGTTTTGGTTCTTAATCTGCCTTTTTCTTTTTACCGTCCGCGGTAAGCTTAGCGAACTCTCCATGCTCCTCTGGGTGGTCCTCAAGGGGGGGACTTCAAGTGTCTTATTAAATTAGTTGTGTTGAAACGTTTTACATTGCTTCCCCCACAAGGTATTTTATCCTGGCATACATTGCAGATCTGTCTCAGACACTTTGTAATAGTTCCACACTGCCGACATCATGTTTTAGGTTACTTAACATGCGACAATGACACCAACTCTGCTGAGAATTGGTTGCGCCATCGATTGGTTTTCGCAATCGGCGAAAAGAAAGCATTATCGGAATTCTCCAATCTCATATTTATACTGAATATCGGCCGATATCGATTGCTGGCCGATCGATCGGGGCATCCCTACTTTTTGCACATCTTTGTCAGGGAAATCCAACAATTCTGGACCTTTTTTCATAGTTTTCTTTTATTAGATTTTTAAATTCATTACAGGTTCACGGACCTCGGTGTTACCATAGGAAATCATTCTGAGATCCCGGCCGCATCCTGTTAGGTGGCAGTATCGCCCACCCTTTGAAACCTTATTTCACACTGTGTGTCACATCTAATTTCGTCCGGGCGGAGAATTTAGACCAGGGGTCAGCAACCTTTTTGACATGGAGTGCCTGTTTGAAATATAGTTGTAACTAGTGTGCCTCAACAATATTCCATGCATCGTACATTTATTTTCTCATAATCAAGTCTTTTTAATGATAATTTTTACATTATTACATCATTATTGTTATTGTTATTATTAACAATATTATTTTGATGGTTGTATCAACCCTAAATCTGAGTTGGGGGGGGGGGATGCAATGCAGACAAACAGCTGCATACAGTGCGACCATTTCACTCACATTTGCCCATTCATTTTTGGACACATCACACACATCGGTGTGTGTACTGTACGTGTGCTGTCATAGCTCCACCTACAGGCCTAATGGAGAACACCAGGAGAACACCAGGATGTGAATGGAGGGTGAATGTGAGGTATATCGTGTAAATACGTTTTGATTGATCGCAAGACTACACTGTAAAAAAGAATTATAATAAGTTGCCAGAACTTAAAAATATTGAGTTCAGTTACTGTGCATTAAGGTTTTCAGTTTTCAATCCATAATAAGTTAACAGAAAAATAAGTACACAACCACATTATTTCAACCTAATAAAACTATGTTTATTGTCATTGTTTTAAGAACACAAGTTGACAATAAAATGGCTTTTAACATGTGCAATGTTCAATGAAATAGAAAAATAAATAATAAAATGTGTTGATTAATCCCACTGGTCACAATGGTGACCGTAATAATGTTTTTGTTATAAGGCTCTGTAAATGTTACTGAATTATGTAGCAATGTATTTCCAGCTAAATTGAAATAATAAACAAATAAAGGGTCTCAATTAAATATGTGGTAGTAAAAAGAACCTGTGGGAGGATTTCAACAAGATAAATGCGACAACAGTGCAAAATATTTCACTAATATTTCAAAGCAAAATTTTTATTTTTATATATATATATATATATATATATATATATATATATATATATATATATATATATATATATATATATATATATATATTTAATGCTGCCCCCTGTGCCTATGAAAATGCCCCCGCGTGCCTAGGGTTGCCTACCCCTGATTTAGACCAAGCCAAGTAAATCACTTCATCCGACCACTTCGAAACGCGTTCAGCGCACTTGAGGCATGTCTTGTGCCACTTCATGTCAGGGACCCGATCGACAACAATACTGGAAATCGCGATCAGACAATTGGAATATTCTTTTTGGGATACCTCCTAGTAAAGGTAAGGGTCCTCATTTATCAATGGTGCGTACGCACAGATTATGTGCGTAACCCGTGTGTACGATCATTTCTAAGCAAAGTGTGGGACTTATCAATTTGAACGTGTGCTTGACTTTGTGCGTATATACACGCACAGCTCGGACCATGCGTACCTGGCGCCCAGCGGTAGAATATGGAGACTGCAGACGCGGAAATAAGCTTTTGTGCATTAGTTTGACTGACATGTTCGGTATGACCCCCCGTAATTCATTATAGTTAATTGTATAATAGCGACAGTAGTGTAATTATTGTCAAAAACCTATAAATAGCATTTGGAATAGGTCTTTCTTTCCGAATTAATGCAGCATGGTTTATATATAGCGGTATCGGAATACTACAGGGTGTACTGACTGCGCTCCGCGTAACTCAACTTGTTATTATTTTGCGCATAGATTGCAGAAATACGGGAACGTTTTGATTATATTTAAAAGGCTTTGCAACTTACAACTTCGAAATTCCACTTATTTCGTTTTACAATGTCAAAGCCTTATATAATCAACTTTCCCGTATTTCTGCAATCTATGCGCAAAATAATAACGAGTTGAGTTCTAACAAAGAACGTATTACATGCTGAGTAGGCTGATAGAGTAAACTGTAAATAAAATAGCCTATAACATATAAAGGATATGGGCTATAGCAGGGGTTCCCAACCTTTATTCCCCAGAGCCCCACGATTCCTTGGAGACATATAGGAATATGATATGATATAAGGTATACTGGTCCGTCAGCGAGGAGATAGCCCACAGCGGATAGCCATTAAATGCCATTTGAGAATATAGGCTATTATGGCAAAACGATCGGCCTATCGCCTATACATATTATTTAATGTTTTCATAAGCGTAAAGATACAACAGCTAGATTAACGATCAAGTTAGTTTACTGTATGCAGGCTTCGCAGGGCTGTGCCATGTGCAATTATATATGCGCATGTTACTGTTGCATAATGTAGGCTATGGCTGCTATTATATCTAATTTACATAGGCTACCTAATACCGACAACAAAATAGATTGTATGCCTCTACAAATCATATTATACCCGGTAGCCAATCTAACGAAACGAATAAAGGCATTCATATTCCAGCATTGGTTATAATGACACACCAACTCCAAACAGTGGTTAACGGTCTTTATTAGTATTTTGAGCTGTCCAGGCAGAATTGCAGCAATGGTCTTAGGGAGTCGTTGATATCGGACATCACCGTGTACAAGTCCGCCAGCCTGTCTCATATTTATCCCATAACACGCGTTGTGTCTTCTTGGTTCAACAGCGCATTAAATTATTTGCTTAGACCTCTGTGAACAATCTAGCTTGTGAAGCTTCTCAGAGTTTGCTCGGGTTAGTTCATTATTTCACATCCCATGGGGGTGTTTCATTACCATATATGGATAATCATGCACAAGCATTGACGGTAAGAACAAATGGTATTTATCAACACAGAGTGTGCGTATGACCCGTGTACGCACGTGTGATAAATCCAGATTTTTCTCTACGTACACACATTCTAAATTCTGTGCTTAAGAACGAAAATAGAACACTTTCTAAGAATTGTTGATAAATGAGGGCCAAGGACTATATGACATCAATCCTACTTTGATCCAACAATGATTTCACATCGATCGCAACGATCATATGTAACGTATGCCGCTGCTGACGATCAAAGCATCAAAAAACAACCCCCCCCCCCTTTCATGCATTCATGATGAAACATAATACCTAATGACTTTTCACAACTTAATGAGACTACTCCGCGTGGGTATGTTTACATCTGTCAACCCCGCCCCTCCGATAAGCGAGGAGGTGGTCTCGCGATAATCTACAATGAGAAGTGGAAAGTGTCCTCATTGACAGTTCCTGTGTACAAGTCATTTGAATGCATTGCTATTCAAATTCATGTTCCAATGCCTACAATTCTAGTGACTGTCTACAGACCACCGCCTTTTTAGCTTCACTAAACTTACTGTCTCCTAATATTTTACTGCTGGGGGATTTTAATGTTCATATGGACAATATAAACAATTCTACTACCAAGGAGCTCACATCTTCCCTGGACAGCTGTGGATTTCAACAATATGTTGATTTCCCTACTCACTCCAAAGGACACACTTTGGACTTAGTGTGCTGCTCTGGTGTCGCACCCCAAAACTGTACTGCGTCTGACCTGCCCATCTCTGATCACAAGTTCATATCTTTTAATGTCATCCTGAAGACACATAAAACAAACGTGTCACGTTCCATCTCTTTCAGGAATATTAAGAACATCGATGTACCGGCTCTATCCAGTGAACTTAATAACCTTTCCTGCCATGACAATGAATCAACCTGTGATGAACTGGTCTCAATGTACAACAATGGACTCCATAACCTCTTAGACACTTTTGCTCCACTTAACACTTTGGTTGCCTAAGGTTAAATTAATGATATACCATAGATTGCCAGCGCTATTTGTCTATGGAGAAAGTCCCCTTCTTTGCAGGGCTATAACTTTTTAAATTCTATTGCTACATTGCCATTATTAGGGCCCATTCAAAGTCCTATATGTATTGTTCATTGTGTAGCAACGTTAAACTTTTTCATTCACATATTCATAGTAAAGTATGGTCTAATGTATAAGTATGTTTTCATCTCTTTCTGCAGCTTTCTCCAGAACGTGATATATAGCCCCAAATGCATTATATTGATGATGAAATACAGTTTGATGGCAATCAGCGCGATATAAAAAATTCCAACTAGACGTACTTCTAGAAGTTACTACACGTCATCTGATGTTGACCGGATGGGCGAGGGGGCGTTTATAATTCCGTGGGCAGCGTTATACCAATCATCTAATGTGGGTCAAATGTTGATAATATCAGTTATTATCGAAGACGGTAACGTTACACGCTGAAACTCACCCCAGTCTCCGCGCGCCGTTGGGCGATCATCGTCGAGTAGAAATTTTATCATTATGGGATATATTATTACCCGGTCCATCTCCAGCTTGTATAATGGTATATACGTCCAAATCATGTTGTTTATCGAGTTATTGGCAATCGATCGCTATGTAGTGTGACGAGCTAGAGTGCCGGAACCTATACCGAGTGCCCGGAAGTAATATGGCCGACCAGCAAAACCTCTACTGCGCTTCCTGTTAAGCGGTTGCGCCGATCGGCCACCAGATGGCGCTCCTGAACCGCCAGAGAGCTCAGTGGGTCCTGCTGGTGGATCTCAGGCCAGCGGAGGGACATTATGAATCCGATCGCAGATTTTTGAAATATTGATATAAGGACGCTGTACAGCGTCCCCCGGCAACTTTAGCATGGCCAGGAAAGACGTCTAAAGACGGGTCCCGGCACTCAAAGTGTTAAAACGCGGACTGTTTCCTTTACTCGCTCTGCACCCTGGTTTACACCTGAGCTACGCTGCTCAAAGCCAAAGGCCGCCGCCTAGAGCGCCTCCATACTAAGACTGGTCTTACTGTCCATAAAGAAATGTACTTTAACCACATACTCCACTATAAGGAAGCTCTCTCCAAAGCAAAAAGTACTCACTATGCCAGTGTAATTAGCTCAGGCGCAGGAAGCACTCAAGCCCTGTTTTCCACTGTTAAAATCAATCTTACAGCCTCCTGACACTCTCACTCCACAAATGCACTCTGTTTCTCAATGCAATTTGTTCATGGACTTTTTCAAATTTTTTAATCGCAAAAATACATCAGCAACTGTCTTCCTCATCTAATGTCACCTACAGTTCACCATGTTCCTTCCCCGATGCTCCCATTCTCTACTCTCTCTCTAATTTTCTACTCCCATCTGTTAGTGTCATATCAGACCTCATCCGAAAAGCTAAATCTTCTACATGTCAGTTAGACCCCCTTCCCACCCACCTAGTTAAAGCCTGCCTACCATCCTTGTCTTCTAAAATAACTGCAATCATACACTCCTCCCTTACCTCTGGTCTTGTTCCATCTGCCCTCAAAACAGCCGCTATTACTCCCATATTGAAGAAACCTGGTGCAGACCCCAATATTCTAAATAATTTCCGGCCTATTTCAAATCTCCCATTTCTTGCCAAAATACTGGAAAAAACTGTGGCAGCCCAGGTTCACACTCACCTCTCCAGCAACAATCTGTTTGAGCAATTTCAATCTGGTTTTCGATCTCTCCATAGCACTGAAACAGCCCTAGTTAAAATCACAAATGATTTACTAGTGGCTGCCGATTCTGGTCTCCTCACTATACTTATACTTCTGGATCTCTCTGCAGCATTTGACACCATTCCACATTCCATTATTTTAGACAGACTAACCTCCATTGGCATCACTGGCACCCCTCTTCACTGGTTCAACTCATACCTCACAGGCCGCACTCAATATGTACACCTGAAAGATGTTAAATCACACTCCACTTCAGTTACCACCGGTGTCCCCAAGGGTTCTGTTCTGGGCCCTCTCCTCTTTCTAATCTATCTCCTACCCCTTGGCAACATCTTCAGAAAATTTGGTCTACAGTTTCACTGCTACACGGATAACACCCAGCTCTATTTTTCCACCAAACCTGACTCTGCACTAGGGTTGTCACGATAGCAACATTTTTGTTTCGATACTATACCAATATTAATTTCGATACTTTCGATCAAAATCAGGGAAACACTCTCAGATGTCATTATTGTTCTTTATTTTAAAACACAACAATGAACAATGACAAGAATAAATAAATTTTATTAAAAGCAATGGCATTCAAAATGCTGGAGAACTTTTTTTGCACTCAAAACAGTTGCTGTACAAGGTTTCTGAACCCAGCTTTCTCAACTGTATATATATTGGAACTTGGTCCATACAGATTAACTGAGACTGCCCTGTTGAGCCTTTTATCATCTTTGGACTAATTTGTGTACTTAATATGCTGCTCAAAAAAAGCGGAGGTTAGGTTGCTTCTGAGTGGGGGGAGTCACTCTGTGAGCCAAATGCAGCAGACTTCTGTAGTTAAATTCAAGGGGTAGAAAAAGTATGGTTGTATTATTATACATTTGTCATAGCAGAGGGCCTAATTAGTTTTAGATACCATAACCTAAACCTATAAAAGATTTTGATGAGTGAGACTGATTATAGCCTATCATAATCTAGAACTAGGTTATGTCATATTGTAGGCTGTTTAACAAAAATAAAATAGATTTCCGTTGTCTTTATACAGTATGTATGAACCATTAATGGGCAATTGTCAAATGTCTGTATAAATCACATTTGTGACTAAGCCATAGAGATGCAGTGTGCATCAATTAATTTCTGTTGTGGGTAGTCAACAGCCAACAGGGGATGCTGTGTTATAGCTTATTATTAGGCTTTTCAATTTATTTTCTATTCTTGTGAATAGCATTGTGGACATTTTCTAATGCTCGTATAAGGAACTGTAGTCACGAGAGCTAGCATAGCTCGTCCAACGAATGTTTTCATCAATGCCATGACTACAGTACTGATAGGGGCTACTAGGCTTGGGCGGTA
This sequence comes from Notolepis coatsorum, assembly GCF_963971535.1. Lineage (NCBI taxonomy): Eukaryota > Metazoa > Chordata > Actinopteri > Aulopiformes > Paralepididae > Notolepis > Notolepis coatsorum. The sequence continues at coordinate 93,695,343 of NC_140167.1, read as the reverse complement.
TGACGGTATTACGGTATACCACGGTATTTAGAAATACCGACGGTATTGAAAATCAATGCCGTCAAAATCACAGTTGGGTTTCAGTTTCTATTACACTGAAACGGAGTTTCGACAGGGACGGCATTGGGTTTCGGTTTCTATTACACTGAAACGGAGTTTCGACAGGGACGGCATTGGTTGTAGTGCACACACACAGCACGCAGTCCGTCTTTCCCGCACAGAGCTGAGCTGAGCAAGATGGAGGCAGCATGTCAAACAAGAGCTAAACTTTTCTGCACACACTGTTGCATTTGGACAATTAAAGGACTCTGTTCGGATTTAAGCAAAACCCTCGCCATGAGTCGACTCGCCAGTTATTTCATCCAGCACAACGAGAGACGGAGGCACTTCTTTGGGAATGTAATATAAAACGGGGTGAGTGAGTGTTGAAATTTTTTAATCCTAATGCAACTGGCTCACGTTGATACCTGGATGGTGCCGGGCTGCCGGCTAACTAGCTACCGTTAGCTCACGTTGATACCTGGATGGTGCCGGGCTGCCGGCTAACTAGCTACCGTTAGCTCACGTTGATACCTGGATGGTGCCGGGCTGCCGGCTAACTAGCTACCGTTAGCTCACGTTGATACCTGGATGGTGCCGGCTAACTAGCTACCGTTAGCTCACGTTGATACCTGGATGGTGCCGGCAGTGGCTACCGTTCTGTGATTTGTTTACTTCGAGGTTGAAGAAAGTACACTTTCAGGTTGAAAGAACGGCCCTAATCTCAACGTGTTTCAATATATGCAAGCGTTATGTATGGTGATAACGAGTATATTGTTAGCTCCGCCGCCGAAAAATTATACCGCCCAAGCCTAGGAGCTACTGTAGCACGTAACGTTAGTTATCATAACCATCGGCAATCGCAGTGAGGATCTTTATTGATTAACGTTAGCTAGCTAGCTTTAACTAGAATTATAGTTTGCTAGCTATAAGCTAACGTTAGCCGAGTTTACTCTATGCAAAATGTGCTAGCTAGCTAACGTTAATCAATAAAGATCCTCACTGCGATTGCCGATGGTTATGATAACCAACGTTACGTGCTACAGTAGCTCCTATCAGTACTGTAGTCATGGCATTGATGCCAACATTCGTTGGACGAGCTATGCTAGCTCTCGCATCAACTAGAGTTTGTTGTTCTTCATTCCAGAAGGTTGCTTCCGGTAAACTAGCGCAACGTCATCACTGACGGCAGCGCTGTGCTCCAATAGGAAGGCATTTGCATGCATAAATGAATAAATAATTTAAAAAAAAATTTAATTACCGTTTTTTCCCCAAACGCAGTATAGTATCATTTCGAACACTCTAGTGCCGCGGTACTATACTAATACCGGTATACCGTGCAACCCTACTCTGCACTCCCCACCACCTCCCTTACTGAATGCTTAAAGGAAATTAATTTATGGTTCACACTCAACTACCTAAAACTAAACGATGATAAAACCGAGGTACTCCTCATTGGTTCCAAATCCACCATAGCCAAATCCGACAGTTTTCCCCTCACCATTAACAATAGGGATGTCCCGATCGCCTTTTTTTGCTTCCGATCCGATCCCGATCATGTGATTTTAAATATCTATCGATCCGATCGTACTTACGTAATGGTCCATTCTGGTCTGAAACGCCGACGATAATCCTCAGTCACGTTATCCTCCAGGTGAAAAGTTAGTCTGAAAACTTCGCCTCCAGCCTGTCCTCCTTGCAAACATTGCAACTGGCTTGACTTTCTATTTTAAAATGCTTAGTTCCAAACCTCTGACATTAAGTCTAGCTGCTCAAGTCAGTGGATATTAACCGTGTTTCGGGAGCGACGTGTTGTACTGTTGTTGTGATGTGGAGCGTGGAGCGTGTAGCCGGTCTAAATTAAAGGGGATGTGTTTGTTGCAACGGTGTAAATTAAAGGGGAATGTGTTTGTTGTGGACAATTATTCTGCTCTGTGTGACAATAAATACATTAATGATGATATATTATATGTAATTTAAAACCAAAACTAAGGCCTCCGTATGAGTTTAAGACGTGGACATGGTCATGTTTGTTGAATAAAATTTATCTTTTTTTGACTGCCGATTTTTATTATTTTTTCCCGATCCCCGATCCTCTGAAAAGCACGTGATCGACGCCGATCCCGATCACGTGATCGGATCGGGACATCCCTAATTAACAACTGTACAGTTTTCCCCTTCCCCTCAGGTTAAGAGTTTGGGTGTCATCCTCGATAGCACACTGTCATTCAAATCCCACATAAATAACATCACACGGTCCGCTTACTTCCACCTACGCAACATGAATCGTCTCCGTCCCTCACTTACACCCACCAGCACCGCTACTCTTGTTCACGCCCTGGTCACATCCCGTCTGGATTACTGTAACTCCCTCCTCATTGGTCTCCCACACAAGAACCTCTATAAACTCCAACTGGTCCAAAACTCAGCCACCCGAATTATCACCAGAACTCCCTCCACCAACCACATCACTCCTGTTCTCCACCAACTTCACTGGCTGCCTGTCAAGTCACGCACTGACTACAAAGTATTACTACTCACTTTCAAGGCCCTCCATAACCTAGCCCCTCCTTATCTCACGGAACTTCTCCAGTCCTACACTCCCTCTCGGTCACTCAGATCCTCCTCTTCCTTCCAACTTGTCACTCCCCCTTCTTGTCTGACTACCATGGGATCCAGAGCCTTCTCCCGCTGCGCCCCCCCGCCTCTGGAATTCCCTACCACAAGAAATCCGTGAAATAGATAACCTCCCCACCTTTTTTTCCCGTCTCAAAACACATCTGTTCATTCTGGCATACTCACTTTCATTTAAAGTTTATTACAACTGCTCCCCTATGTAACTCTGTAATACTGTGTTTTTACTATGTGACATTTTATTTGTTTTTAACCCTGCACAGTGACCTTGGGTGCTCAGAAAGGCTCCTTTAAATAAAATGCATTATTATTATTATTATTATTATTATTATTATTATTATTATTATTATTATTATTATTATTATTATTATTATATACCTTTTGAATTGGAAATAGTAGCATGTCCAGGCGAGCAACATGAACGCTTTCAGCAAAATTCACATATCGCTCCATACCAGGAATTAGCCAGGAATCGGATCACTCTGAAACTATACAATATTCACCACGGTATAACACGCGAACGTATACATGAAAAAAAATGTTCAATGAGGGATAGTTAATGTCAAATGAGCCATAGTATTGTCTCCATAGCTATAATATAGAATATAGATATAGCCCTGCAAACACTGCGACGCACAGTGAAAATCCCTGTCTCTTACAGCGGTGGCACACTCAGTACAAGGATGGCTAAAACGGCTGGTGCTGAAAGTGTTTAAGGGGACCGCAAGGTGGGTGTTGTCCGACCGATTGTGGTTGGCCGGTCTGCGTCTATATTAATCCCAGCCGAAGAGTGCGTCACGTTTCTCTGATTGGCCATGACGCCCATGTGACCGCGGCGCGCGGTAGAGCGGAAATAGGCTGCTGCCTCCACGTCAAGAAAGACAGACAGGCATTCTCTGCGACAAACCCTAACCTTAACCAACTCCGAAATAATGCCTAACCTTAACCCTAACCTTAACCAACTCCGAAAGAATGCCTAACCTTAACCCTAACCTTAACCAACTCCGAAATAATGCCTAACCTTAACCCTAACCTAAATTAACCCTAACCTTAACCAACTCCGAAATAATGCCTAACCTTAACCCTAACCGTAACTTAACCCTAACCTTAACCAACTCCGAAAGAATGCCTAAACTTAACCAGCGAAAGAATGCACGTTTATAGCGAGATGATAAACGTAAAAAAAAAAGTTATTCGAACTTGTGACCAACTGCACCGCAGGCTCCACAGCACGGCGGCGTACCAGTTGAGCTAAGCGTCGATGGAAAAACAGCGGGGATTACGACTACATAATGCCGCAAGCTCTGCCGCTCCGCTCCGTGCAGAGCTCTGCCGCTGCCGCAGGGCGTGTCGCGGCCAATCAGGGAAAACGCGGAAGCACTCGGCAGCACTCTTCGGCTGGGATTAAAGAATAGGCGGCCGGTCTGGGCCAAAAATGTCAGGGCCGATTTTTTTCCAGCCCTTGTCCTATTGATATAAATGAATTGGTTAAAGGGAAATGTTATATATTTGTGATTATTTGGTGAATACTACTGTGGGGGGAAAAGGCTATATATATAGAGAGAGCGAGAGAGAATGTTATGTGACCGTGACATTTATTTAATTTAATTTGATAATAGTAGATTCTGCCTTGACTGAACAGATTTGTATTTGTGTTTGATATTGGTGTTATTGTTTGTATTATTGTTTCATTCATTACACAAATGTGGACGAGAGCAACAGCGTGTCCTGTGTTTGATTCTTCACTTCCCCCCACTATGCAGGGGGTGCAACACTGGGCAGACTGAACGGTTATAGGGTGGCAATATGATGGAAACTGTGTGGTGTTAGGGTCCGAACTGACCCGTTTCAAGAATCTAAAATGCAATAATTGCCATCTAGTTTTTTTCCCCGGAACAAGGCTTTGAGTATGTGCTCATGGCGGCTATTTAAACTCAAAAACACTCATGTTTACCATTTGAGCTAATTCTGAATCTCTTCTAGAATTTCTTTTTACATCTGTGGTCTTCGGGTCCAAACGGACCCGGTATAGAAAAATGGCTATAGAGTCAGACATCAGTTGGCTTCGTAGAAATGCTACGGCTAGCTCTGGATCACATGTGGCTCAATCAAGGTTCATGACTAGACACTTCACCCCCCCCCCCCAAGAGCAGGAGCGAGAGAGGGAGGTGGAGAGGAGGAACAGAGTGATAGGGAGGTGGAAAGGGAACAGAGTGATAGGCAGGTGGAGAGGGAGAGGAGGAACAGAGCGATAGGGAGAGGAGGAACAGAGTGATAAGAAGAGGAAGACAAACAAAATGTATGGTATTTGGTGGTGTTCCTACCGACTGTGAAATTAAACTGAATTTAAATGGAACCGAAATTGAAAGAGTATATGAAACAAAATTCTTAGGTGTGATTATAGATCACAAACTCTGTTGGAAGCCACATATACAATATATCAAAGGTAAATTAGCCAAATCTGTTGGCATTCTGTACAAAACAAGGGAGCTGTTAAATCAGAAATGTTTGCATATATTGTATTTTTCACTTGTGGTGCCATACATGTCATATTGTGTTGAGGTTTGGGGGAATGTTTATATAACAAATATAGATCCTATTATTAAACTACAGAAAAGAGCTATTAGAATAATAAATAAAGCTAGTTACCTTGAATCGACAAATCCATTATTCATAAAGTCATGCACATTAAAACTTGTAGATATGGTTTACATAAAACATTGGAGATCATTTATTGTGCTAAGAGTCAGAACCTACCAGCTTGTATTCAATGTCTCTTTCAACCAAGAGAAGGAAAGTATAATTTAAGAGGGTTGTGTATTCTTAAAACATATAAAAAGGTAAGAACTAATGTAAAAGCTAGATGTGTTTCAATTTTGGGAGTTAAATTGTGGAATAGTCTTAGTGACGGGTTGAAGTTGTGTACCTCTCAGGGGAGATTTAAAAAGGCCCTGAAGGATAAAATAATTCAGGAGTACAGTTTTGAGTAAAACATCAAACATTTATTTTCTCTTTTTTCTTTTTTCTCTTAAAGAAAAAGAAAAAAAACTATCTTTCAGCATATTTTAAGTTTTTCTTTCTTATATTAAAGTATATTTAGTTTAGGGATAGGCAAAAATAAGCATGTGCTTCAGCCTATTCCTTTTTTCGGTCATTGAGTTTGGATTTTGTGTGTGAGCTTACTTTGAATATGTACATTTGTGATTTCTTTTTCTTTTTTTCTTTTCCTTTTGAAAGTCCACACATTTTTGATTTATCTGTAAACAAAGACCGGAAATAAAACTATTCATCATAAAGAGTGATAGGGAGGTGGAGAGGAGGAAGAGAGTTATAGGGAGGTGGAGAGGAAGAGGAACAGAGTGATAGGGAGGGGTAGAGGGAGAGGAAGAAGAGTGATATGGAGGTGGAGAAGAGGAGGAGGAAGAGCGATAGGGAGGTGGAGAGGGAGAGGAGTAAGAGTTATAGGGAGGTGGAGAGGAGGAAGAGAGTGATGGGGAGAGGGAGAGGAACAGAGTGATAGGGAGGTGGAGAGGGAGAGGAACAGAGTGATAGGGAGGTGGAGAGGGAGAGGATGAAGAGAGTGATAGGGAGGTGGAGAGGGAGAGGATGAAGAGAGTGATAGGGAGGTGGAGAGGGAGAGGATGAAGAGAGTGATAGGGAGGTGGAGAGCGAGAGGAGGAAGAGAGCGATAGGGAGGTGGAAAGGGAGAGGAGGAAGAGAGCGATAGGGAGGTGGAGAGGGAGAGAAAGAAGAGTGGTAGGGAGGTGGAGAGAAGGAAGAGAGTGGTAGGGAGGTGGAGTTGTTTTGTTCCTTGATTTATTTCCATAATACAGTTCTAAAACCCACAAAGCAGTTTACTCAATAGTGTCTTCATATATTAGCCTGTTATAGTCAGATTGCATACATATTTACCCATTTTCTTCAATATACGGAACAGCATGAGTGAATATAATCCTATTTTCGATTGAAAAAATATGTATATTGTGTCTTGGGGCCATATAAAATAATGTTTGATATGGGTACTGGTTATGATCAGCTAATAAGTTCGTAATGAAGTACAAAACAAAACTGGATCATAATCCTTATTTTTTGGGGTGGTTGGTACTGAGTTACACACCGGGTCCATTCGCACCCAGATTTTTTGTTAACACCAAAATAAGATAAATAAATAAGCAGCGTACAAGGGTTAAGACTGTTGAAAGAAACAGGCAAAAAGTGATCGTAATTCATGATCTTGATCTGGTAAACATATTACAAACAAAGGATCAATAGGCTACTCTTTCGCTAAACAATACATGGAGTAATTGACATGTAATTGATATTGCTAATGTAATCCATTAAATATATATTTTTTCAGACTGAGTTGTACTAGTGGTCTGTGTACTCTTAACACATTGGGCACCAGAGGTCGCTGTGGGTGTATGGCCGTGTGTGCCAGCGCTGTAATGTGTACATGCCGGTGTTTGCAGTGCTAAAACTATATTAAATATTATAGCTATGGATCTAATAATATAGTCGATTGTCATTGAGTTTCTTCTGGTCAAGATGCAAAAAACAGAAGATTTTTGATCAATACATTCCCGTTTTATACCGTGGTGAATATGAGTATAGTTTTAGAGTCATTCTGTGTAATCCCAGGAAATGCTGCTAAACAGCGTTTTACTGCATTCACTATAAAGCGTGCCAACAATCAATCTGAAATCAACGCTAGATTATCGGTATTATGTTTCATCATGCATGCATGAAAGGGTGGGGGGGGGTTTCTATGCTTCGATCGTCACCAACGGCATACGTTGTGGAGTAACGTTACATGACACACACGGATCACAAAGAAGGCATGCTCGTATCAACGCAAGATTGATAACATATAGCACTTACCTTGACTAGGATCTACTGCAAAAAGAATATTCCAATGATCTGATCGCCATTTCAAGTATTGATGTCGATCGTGTTGCCAAGATAATCCACCGAAGTACATGAACCGGCCGTGCTCGAGTCTCCCCAATCCATGTGTTATAACCGTTGCTACTGCCCGGGTAGGAAAACACGGACCGGACTTGTTAGATCAACATACAGCGCAAGCCAGAGAGAATCCATGGATGTGCAATACTGGCTGCAAGGCGTTAGGTGGCGGTATTGGACGTTTGCGATCTCAGATCCATTCCCAATGATAACATCAGGCTGGATGGATGGATTATGAATGAAAATAGCGAATAAAAGAAATAACGACCAAACTCGACTTTTCTCGGGTTTGGCGCTCAAGCGATGGCGAGTTAACCCGACTTATGTCGGGTCTGGCGTCCAATGTGTTAATCGCTCCCCAGAACAACACAAACTAGGAACAACATTGATATTGTTACAAGGACAGATACAATGTCATATTGCAGACCTGTTTGGTTTTATCTCAGTATTTTATTAATGTTGCCCAATTTTCAATAACCGCCCTTGGAGCAGATTCACCTTTAAATCACATCAACAACTAAATTTGGAGGATACAATTTTATTTTAGAACTTGAGAAATACAAACTGAACAAAAACACACAAGATCTGAACTCTTCATTGGTGTACTTCTCTCTTCTCCAGGTACAATTGCTGCATTGCTCCCCAACAACAAGCAGAGATATGAACGAGTCAAGGCCTCACTGCTGTGACCTGTGTGGAAAGAGCTTCAGTACCTCTGGAAACTTAAAGAAACACCAGCGCATTCATACAGGAGAGAAGCCCTATATCTGTGACCAGTGTGAGAAGAGCTTCAGTCATTCTGGAGGCTTGAAGACACATCAGCTCATTCATACAGGAGAGAAGCCTTACTACTGTGACCAATGTGGAACACGCTTCAGGAGGTCTGGACACTTAGCGAGACACCAGCGCATTCATACAGGGGAGAAGCCCTATAACTGTGACCAGTGTGAGAAGAGCTTCAGTGTGTCTGGAGGCTTGCAGACACATCAGCGCATTCATACAGGAGAGAAGCCCTATAACTGTGACCAGTGTGAGAAGAGCTTCAGTAGATATGGAGGCTTGCAGACACATCAGCGCATTCATACAGGAGAGAAGCCCTATAACTGTGACCAGTGTGAGAAGAGCTTCAGTAGATATGGAAATTTACAAACACACCAGCGCATTCATACAGGAGAGAAGCCCTATAACTGTGACCAGTGTGAGAAGAGCTTCAGTAGATATGGAGGTTTACAAACACACCAGCGCATGCACATTCATACAGGAGAGAAGCCTTACTACTGTGACCAATGTGGAACACGCTTCAGTACCTCTGGAAACTTAAAGAAACACCAGCGCATTCATACAGGAGAGAAGCCCTATAACTGTGACCAGTGTGAGAAGAGCTTCAGTAAATATGGAAATTTACAAACACACCAGCGTGTTCATACAGGAGAGAAGCCTTACTACTGTGACCAATGTGGAACACGCTTCAGGACCTCTGGAGGCTTAAAGACACATCAGCGCATTCATACAGGAGAGAAGCCTTACTACTGTGACCAATGTGGAACACGCTTCAGGACGCGTGTAGCTTTATGCCAAGCAAGCAGTGCAAACATTTACCGTAGTGGCATGCAGTAATGCGCCTTTCATTTTCGCGGAAATAGGCTGTCTATTGCCATTCTCTTTGACAAACTCTAACCTTAACCAGCTCCTTAACAGCGCCTAAACTTAACCGTTCTAACCTTAACCAACTCCGAAACAATGCCTAACCTTAACCTTAACCATAGAAATTATATTGCCATTCTCTTTGACAAACTCTAACCTTAACCAGCTCCTTAACAGCGCCTAAACTTAACCGTTCTAACCTTAACCAACTCCGAAACAATGCCTAACCTTAATCGGCGAAAGAATACACGTTAAAAAAAAATCACGTTAAAAAATATTTTCGATGGGATTCGAACTCGCCAGCAAACAAGCCATAGGATCCACAGCCATGTGTCCTAGCCAATTGAGCTATTTGTTGGATACTGAATAAGGGGCGGTGACTTATATATATTGAGCTCCGCTCGTGTCGCATGCGCGGGCACCTCGCGCGAGCACGCCGGCGCACGCACGCACCTGAGCGAGCACGCCGCCGCCGGTGCACGCACGGTAGCATTTGTCTGAAAAGAAGGGCGCTTTACCGCACTAGCGTGCGGTGACGAATGCGGAAGCATTTTTGCACTGCTTGCTTGGCATTAACGTACAGGCCTTCAGGACCTCTGGAGGCTTAAAGACACATCAGCGCATTCATACAGGGGAGAAGCCCTATAACTGTGACCAGTGTGAGAAGAGCTTCAGTCATTCTGGAGGCTTGAAGACACATCAGCTCATTCATACAGGAGAGAAGCCTTACTACTGTGACCAATGTGGAACACGCTTCAGGACCTCTGGAGGCTTAGCGAGACACCAGCGCATTCATACAGGGGAGAAGCCCTATAACTGTGACCAGTGTGAGAAGAGCTTCAGTCTGTCTGGAGACTTAAAGACACATCAGCGCATTCATAAAGGAGAGAAGCCCTATAACTGTGACCAGTGTGAGAAGAGCTTCAGTCAGTATGGAGGCTTGCAGACACATCAGCGCATTCATACAGGAGAAAAGCCCTATAACTGTGACCAGTGTGAGAAGAGCTTCAGTCACTCTGGAAACTTAAAGAAACACCAGCGCATTCATACAGGAGAGTAGCCCTATAACTGACCAGTGTGAGAAGAGCTTCAGTAGATATGACCACTTAAAGAGCACATTCATACAGGAGAGATATACCATTATATTCCAGTATATTCATTGAGGTTTTCAAACATACTTGACAACACATTCATCCTGGACAGCAATCCAACTAATGTGATCTGCATCAGAAGAACTTCTGACACTCGTCTTCAAACACCAGTTTCATGGTTTAAATGGAGCCTTGCTCTCTAGTCCTCTCTTCAAACAATAGTTGTCTCTCTTCCAACATGGCTGCCTGTAAACGGACACGCATAGGGCCCTTATCTGGCTGGTGGTAATTGTGTTACATTTTTTGTTTATTTTCTTTTTAATTTCTATCAAATACGTGCTAAATATAGATGCAACAATGCATTTTAAAGTTTTGAAAGATTGCGTCCCTCCCAACTATTCTTTGACATCTGTAAGCTTTGCAACAGGACTCACTAGGAAATACTGCCTGTGGTTTAGGAGGGGTGGCTCCTAGGTAGAGCAGGGCAGGACGCAGTAAGAGACAATATCTCCTCCTGTGTATGAAGATCATCATTTAAATATTTCTTGTTATACCTGACATCGCTGCGGATGAGGGCAATCTGAACTTTTTTTCTTGTTCAAATGAAGGTGAAAATTAATTAGGATAAATGGTATTCAATAGTGTGAAATAAGCGGCCAACAGTGCAAAAAAATATATAAATAGTTTACAATCGATCCAAAATGTTTCTATTACTCATAAACTTAATTCATGTAAATGTTTTTGGATGACGAGCAAACAGCGTTTCTCATCCTCAGTCAGACATCGGAGCAAACTGGTCAGCATATCATCTTGATTTGATATTTAAAAAATCTCCTGTTCCAAAGCATTATTGAGTAAAAGCTGAACTATTTCACAAATTATGACCACTCGATAATAGTTTCATACAGGCTAAAACACTGAGAAGCACATAAACATTTAAAATCTGGCTTGCACACGGACACGGATGCGACGTCCGTGTAGACAAGAGCGTTGACGAAAATTCCGCCACGCGTACCAACACGCATCTGCGGACACAGGAAGTATATTCGGGCCTTTATTCTGTTCACAACCAACGCCTATATTACGGATCCCCTTTCTGTGTATGTATGTATATATGTGTATATATGGATATGTACCTTTCTCTTTTTTTATGAGTAACTAGTATGAATACTTGTTTTATTTTCTCCTTTCTCCCTCTTTTCCTCCATCTCTCTTTCCTCTTCTCTGATGTGTGCTCTTGATCCCAGGGGTTGGTACGAGGGATAAGGGGTGGGTATAGCGGGTCATCCTCCATGTGTCTTCAATGTACATTTGTGTCTTTGAATCATTTGTATGTCTGTTAGAATAATTGGTTGTCTACTGTCTACATTTATGTCTGTATGTTAGTCTGAATAATTGAGTGTCTAATTTGTATGTATAATATATAGGGATGTTCGATATTGGCTTTTTTACCGATATCCGATATACCGATATTGTCCAACTCTTAATTTCCAATACCGATATATGCGGGGTTCCCCCCCCCCCCAAAAACGGAATAATTTCAGGTAATTAACATTACATATCTCTTGTCGTGGAATTAACACAACATTATGCATACTTTTGACAATAAATAAAATAAGAATTAGTTGTCTGGGTAAGTAAAGTAAAGGTTAAATAAATGTAAAAAAAAGAAGAAAAAAAACGATAACAATATTTTCCCATATTACATCTTAATGCCAATATCAGCCGATAATATCAGACATTCCTAATAATATATGTTTATTCCAATAATTGCTTTCTCTAATTTGACTATATATGTATGTTTGTTAAAATAATTGAAAAATCTTACAAATAAAGGTGAAAAAATAAAATAAAAAGTGTAACTGAGGGGTACAATTCCCTGACTGTATTGATAAGTATGGTATCATTAAACCACTACCGCTTTATGTACTTTAATTACTGGCCATACAGTACACGATATATGAATATGATGAACACTTCCCACAATGAAATCGGTTCCACACAAAGGTATAATCAAGTATTTAATGGAGCAAAAGGTACATAATATACTTTACATTATTCTTTGAATGCACTTGTAAGGCAAAGGAATGTGCGTAGGCAAATCAACAATGAATGTCCATTCTCTGGTTACGCAGGAGGTAATTATACGACCTGAATCTTAGGGAATTATATCTATGGTACACTAGTAATATAGCGGGAGATACTGGAAGGGGTTCCCCCTGGTTGTAAGCCAGCAGGGGTAGAAGATCTGTCGGTAGTAGAACGTCTGGTCAACGATGACTAAGGAGACTCCAGGTACAGGAGCCGGTGCAGTAGCCTCTTGATCCACAGACGAATACAGCTGGTCTCCGTAGACTGTAGCTCCACAGTGAAGAAAGCTAGTCGGCCTCAGGCTCTCTGAGGCGCCGACTCGACTTGACTCCTCGCGGGGTAAATCCAACACGTGCAGGCGTCGGCGATTATCCGCTCCATAAATCACAGGACCAAAGCAAATATATTCCAGCCGCAAAGGGCTATGTAGTCGTCGGGTAGATTAATCCAGTGTACATGTCCATACGGTTCTCGTCTAGGTCTCCTCGGGTGAAAGCGCCATGTGGTCAGCCCAGCCTGGATAAGAACTCTAGCTGATACGAGGAAGCGTTGGAGATGCAGGTCACTGTAGAACTTTAACCGCACGATACACTATACACAAATAGACTATTATTGACTTAATAGAAATATGTCGCACTCGACGGTATAGCGCCAAACTCTGACAATTCAGTTGCTAATTCGCACGCGGTCTCAATGCTCTATTCTGGGGCCAAACAGGCCATACTTCACCGCACGTTGTATCGTGGGTGAGGCTTCAACTTATTGGGTAACATACTAAAGGGCTAAGGGGCTTCTATATTCACCTGCGCCGTATTTATACGCACGGTGAACAAACTAGTTCCAATCTCATCTCTGTCGCGTATCCCTGGGCAAGGCCGGGCATGTCCAGACACGTCTTGACGGCGACTTTGAACCTGACTCCGGAGGCCGGTCCCTGGCGCCGGTGGACCGCTGTCCAATAGGAGAATGAAATATTATGGTCTGGGCTAAAGGGATATTCCGTGTATATGTACAAGGAATATACAGGGGATATCAAACGATATACAAATACTATGCAATATATATCAATAAATAAATATATATATTCGGTTTAATCTGATCCTTTGTAACAGCCGCCCCCTAATTAGTCCCACCTAATTAGCTAAGCAGAGACAGATCAACCGCACTGTCCACCACTCAATGTCCGCTGTGAGGGGTCGGTCAGTTCACAAAGTCATGGGGTCATGGTCGTCATCGATGGTATCGGGGAGCCTTGGCAGTTCTATTAGCCTCGCCACGGGTCGGGTGTAGATCCGCCCTTGGACGAGCACTTCGGCTGCTCGGACCTTTCCGTCGGCACCGGTGATCACTTTGCTTACGCGGCCAGCCGGCCACATAGCTCGGGGTAGTGACTGGTCGATAATCATGACGACTGTTCCTTCTGTCAAATTGTCTCTCTCTTTCACCCATTTCTGGCGGGTCTGTAGAGACGGTAGATAGTGGAGTAGGAAGCTGTTCCAAAACTTGTCAGCCAATACTTGACTGTACCTCCACATTCTTCGGCCGTTCGCTTCTTCAGGCCTGTACATTGTCTGTGGTAGCGCGGGGTCTAGCCGCCCCATCAAGAGTGTGTTGGGGGTGACTGGGTCGACATCTGCTACATCACTTGAGACGTAACCGAGGGGCTTTGAGTTCAATACTCCCTCGATCTCCGTGAGGACTGTCATTAGGACTTCTTCCGCCACGGTCTGGGCCCCAAGCACGGCGTACAGGGCTGTCTTTATTGAACGTACTTCTCGTTCCCAAGTTCCACCGAAGTGAGGTGCGTTCGGGGGATTAAACTGGAAGTCAATCTGGTATGGAGCGAGGTGGGTCTTAAGTTCTGGGCCCATAGCTTGGAAGCTCTCTCTCAGCTCTCTTTCTCCGCCTTTGAAGTTTGTCCCGTGATCAGACAACAATATACACGGTTTACCTTTCCGCGATGTGAATCTTCGGAAGGCCATAAGGAATGAGTCTGTGCTAGGGATCGCCTTTTTTTGCTTCCGATCCGATCCCGATCATATGATTTTAAATATCTATCGATCCGATCGTTTCCGATCCGATCTTTCACATTAGTAATCAATTTTGACGCATTTTTGTCAGAAACTGGCAGAGTGAGACAAGCCCATCTGTTGCCTATAATAGGGCGCGAGAGCGGAGGCTTTTGTTATTACATTCACCCTGAGAAATGTGCTTCTGCTTCATATGAGAAATATTAAAAGTTTCAATATATGTTTGCACATTAGTATACATTCAGTGTTCGACTTACGTAATGGTCCATTCTGGTCTGAAACGCCGACGTAACGTTATCCTCCAGTTGAAAAGTTAGTCTGAAAACTTCGCCTCCAGCCTGCTGCTTCATGAGTTTTTCCTCCACGCGGAATCTCCTCCTTGCAAACATTGCAACTTGCTTGACTTTCTATTTTAAAATGCTTAGTTCCAAACCTCTGACATTAAGTCTAGCTGCTCAAGTCAGTGGATATTAACCGTGTTTCGGGAGCGACGTGTTGTTGTTGTGATGTGGTCGCGACTCGCGTGTAGCGTGTAGCGTCTAAATTAAAGGGAATGTTTGGTGCAACGGTGAAAATGAATGGGGAATGTGTTTGTTGTGGATAATTATTCTGCTCTGTGTGACAATAAATACATTAATGATGATATATTATATGTAATTTAAAACCAAAACTAAGGCCTCCGTATGAGTTTAAGACGTGGACATGGTCATGTTTGTTGAATAAAATTTTTCTTTTTTTGACTGCCGATTTTTATTATTATTTTTTCCCGATCCCCGATACTCTGAAAAGCATGTGATCGACGCCGATTCCGATCACGTGATCGGATCGGGACATCCCTAGTCTGTGCTCATGGTTGGAAGGAGTTCTATATGCATCGCTCGGGTGGTCATGCATTTGAATACAATACCCCACCGCTTCTCGGTTCCTCTTCCTTTCTTTATATACAGCGGGCCGAAACAGTCCATACCGGTGGAGTGAAAAGGCTTGTCGCCGAGTCGGAGGCGACAGGGAGGTAGGTCAGCCATCCGGGGTATACTGGGCTGCGCTCGCCACTTACGACAGTCTAGACAGGTTCGCTGGAAGCGCCGCACTGCTTCTCTCCCTTGCAGTATCCAATAACGACGTCTGATCTCCGCGAAGACTCTCTCTGCCCCGGCGTGATGCACATCCTCGTCGTATTTCTTTATGATCAGCTCTGTGACCTTGTGTCGGCTGTTTAAGACTATCGGGTACTTGACGTCATCCGGTAAGTCTGGAGCTCTCCGCAGACGACCACCCACTCTGATGAGACCATGGGCGTCGCTCTCGGGGGCTAGGTGGAGCAGTCTGCTGTCTGATGGGACGGGCTTTGCTCCCTGTAGACAGTCTAGCTCATCGGGGAACGAGTCTCTCTGGGCTCGTTGTAGTAGAAGAAGTTCCGCTTCTTCGTAGTCAGCTGCAGTAATGTCAGTAGTGAGCTGAACCTCTGGGTGGTGCCACAGGAATGTCTTTAGCTGCGCACTCTCTAGGGTGAGGCAATCGTCTATGTCGGGGTCTGTGGAGACGAGTGTGTTCAATCCACAGAACATAGATTTCTTGTTTTCTGCCTCCTCTTTACTCGCTTCCCGTGGGGTGGGTGTAGGCCACTCTTCTTCCGGGAGCTTGAGGAACTCTGGCCCGTCACTGTATAGGTTGTGACGGGTGAGGTCATCCAGGGACATTCCCCGGGTGATGACGTCAGCTGGGTTGTGTTTTGTGTCCACATACCTCCAGCTTGCTACTTCTGTTAAATCTTGAATCTCTGTGACTCTGACTCCCACGAAGACCTTGTATCTGCACGAATCAGACCGGATCCATGTGAGTACTGTCGTGGAGTCTGACCACAAGATTGTTCTTTGCACCGGAATGGTGAGTTCACGTTGGATTAACGTGGCGAGTTGCGCTCCTGCTAGGGCTGCGCAGAGCTCTAGACGCGGGATAGATTGTTGCTTTCGTGGGGCTATTCTTGAGCGAGCCAGGATGAAAGCAGTATGTATTTCTCCTCCCTCCTCTCGGGCACGCAAGTAGGCCACCGAACCGTAGGCTACTTCGGAGGCGTCGCTGAAGACGTGCAGGTCCATCTGGCACGTCTCCGGCCTCACTGTGGGTGGGAAGTAGCTGTGGCGTATGTTGACACCTGGGAGTGAGCTGAGTTCCGTCTCCCACTCTCTCCATGTGGATGCAAGGTGTTCGGGTATGGGGTCGTCCCAGCCCTGGTCCTTGTCCCATAACGCTCTTACAATCATCTTTGCCCTGGTGGTGTAAGGTAGAATACATCCCAACGGGTCATATTGTCTGGCGAGTGTTCTGTATACACTCCGTCTGGTGGTCGGTAGTGCAGTCGACCTTCCCTGCTCCTTGGTCAGGGGTGTGTGTTTATAATGGAGCGAGTCTGTTTTGAAGCGCCAGACTAGTCCTAATGTCATTTCTTGGGCTTCTCCTGGGATGGTCGCCATCCAGGTCTCGCTGCTTGCTGCCTTGTCCTCGGGGGAGAGGCTGCGCAATACTTGCGGGTCGCTGCTGGCCCACTGCCTGAGATCAAAGCCGCCTTTGATCAGGGAGGCGCGGAGCTTGAGTAGAAGGGCCTCGGCTTCTTCTGGCGTCGAGACGCTTTGCAGACAGTTGTCCACGTAGAAACTATTTCCTACACTTTGTCGGACCTCTTCATCAGCTGCTGGGTCCTCTGCGACGTGTTTTTGCAGTGCAAACGTAGCACAGCATGGGCTGCATGTGGTTCCGAAAGGGAGGACTTCCCATTGATAGATGGCTGGTTGCTCATCCCCGATCCTCTCTCTCCATGGTAACCGCAGCAGGGGCTTGTCCTCTGGGGAGAGGCTGCGCAATACTGGGGGGTCGCTGCTGGCCCGCTGCCGGAGATCAAAGCCGTCTTTGATCAGGGAGGCGCGGAGCAGCGCACAACGTCGCCAGTCAATTTTCTTTATGTGTCCCGCTGTGATTCGCTTGTTAATCTCAGCGCGGTACACAGTCTCCTGAGCGGGGTCTCTGGCTAGGCGCCGCTCTGTGTTCAATAGATACCGCTCCGTCGCTTCTTTTGGGGCGTGGAAGGTAGGCATACCCTCTCGCCTCAGGAGTGGAGTTGCGTATCTCATCACTCCGTTGACTTTGACTCTCTTTGTCCCTTGCTCGAGGAGTGCTATGGCGTAAATGTCTTCCTTGGAACGAATGTCTTTCTTTTCGTTCTTAAAGGGCATTGTCTCTAGTGTCCATAGCCTCTCGACATGCTGTAGGAGGGTGGTGTCTTCTTCTGTCACTCTGGAGTGGAGGCAGCTAGTGGCTGCTGTTCGGTTAAGAGACTTAGCGAGGGGGCCTTGTAATGTCCATCCTAGGCGGGTCTCGACTGCTGCAGGACAGCCTCTGGGCCCTGTGTGGACCCGGTCTATCGGGACTATGAGGTCTGCATGGTCGAAGCCTATCAGCAGGGTCGGGGTGGCACCGTCTATGAGCGGGATAGGTAGTTGACGCAGATGCACATATTTATCCATCAGCTTGGCGATGGGGTAGGTGTACTGCGACAGGCCTATTTCTTGGCTGGTGAAAGCATTAGTAATCCTATACCGTCTCTCTGGCTGCCCGCTTGCTGCGATAGTGAAGGAGACATTCTCGCCCTTTATCGTCTTTAGATCTCTTCTTATTGTCCGAATCGTCATCTGGTTTTCGCTCCCCCGCAGCCCCAGCTGGGCCGCAGCGGACGCGAGGAGAAGGGTCTTCTCTGACCCGTCATCAAGGACGGCGTAAGTGTCCATGACCTTGTCTTGGTAACTCAGTGTTACGCGGACCACCTTTAAGAGCACTCGGGCGCCCCCGCTGCTGGCGGGGTCAATGTACATAACACTTGCCTTTGTGCTGCTTGAGGGTGCAGGCTTTCTTCTGTTACTGTCGTGTAGGACATCTAGGTGGGCTCCGTCACACCGACTACACCTCTTCTTTAAGCGGCAATCGGCTGCCATGTGACTGCACGCACATCGGTAACAGCGTCGGTTGGACTTTATCCATTGACTCGCCTCGTCGGCGGTCATCTTCTTGAACGTGTCACATTGTGACAACCAGTGTTCCTTTTCGCAGTACGGGCACACCATCTTCCACTTCTCTTTCATCGAGGGGGTACTGTGGTTCTTGCTGCTCGGTACTGATTCTGATTGGTGCATGACGGTCACCAATCTTCGGCCATCGTTTGCTCTCCTAGGTCCCTCTCTGGAGCTTGGGGTGCTCCGCATGAACGTATCCAACCGTAGGCTGTTGACTTCTCTCGCCAGGAAGTCGGCTAGGTCTAGGAGGGATGGCTCGGGACCGTTAGGATCACGGTGGTCTCTTTGCCGCCTGAAGCGCTCTTGTCGGGCGGGCGGAAGCTTCTCTAAAATCCTCTCGACATTAGAGTTCGCGTACAGTTCGTGCATACCCTTTTCTCTTTGCGCCCCCAGCATCCCTACCAGGGATTGTACCTTGATAGACAGGTCATCTAGTGAGCGATTGTCTGTGGCTGGGGGTAGGCGGTCAATATGCCTTATCTCTTGTATTACGTAGTCCCATATGCGTCCATATCTTTGGTCGAGTGCTGCTAGAGCCGCTGTGTATGGGGTAGTAGAGGTGGCATAGGCCAGCGCTATATTGTGCGCTCGGGGCACCTTGAGGTGCTTCAGTAGGATAGCATACTTGTACGGTTCATCAGCTACATCGGACATCATTGTCTCTAAGCACATTCGTAGCTCCGTGTACTGTGCTCTGTTCTCGTGGGTGAAGTCCGGAAACGTCGGTGTGCCAATGTATGATGCCATGGATGGCTGGCACATCGGTGAGCGTTGGAAGAGAGGCCTCCTAGGCGAGTCTCCTCTTACGCCTCTTGGTGGGCTGGTACCTGCTGGGTACCATGGCCCGCGTATCCAGGTGCTATTCCTCGGGGCTGGTCGTGCGTCAAGCTCACCCGTGAATTGAGTCGGGGTTCTGTAGCGCAGAGCCGCGGGGGTAGAGCCTGGGCTGTACTGGACCTCCTGGTCCTGTGGAGTTCTGTGCTGCTGTCGGGCTTGACTCTCCTCCTCTCCCTCTTCTTCTTGCTCTGGCAGGTCCTCTAGATCCTGTAGTCGTCTATTTAGCCTCTCCGCGGTGTAGACCGTTTCTTCCTTGTAGCTGGTCCTCGCGTGGACCGGTCGGGGAAGGAGTTCGGAGGGGGGTATAGGCTCTCTCTGGTGGTCGGGCTCAGGGTCGCTTGATCGGGTAGGGGAGGGTGCCCTTGACCCGTGTCTTGACGAGGCCCTGGAACCCCGTGCGGGGGGAGGGGGTGTTGCCCTGGCGATCAGCTGCTCCATTATCTGCGCTTGTAATCGGTCGCGCTCGGCTTCGCGCTTGGTGAGAGCGAGGTCGCGCTCCGCTTCTCTTTGGGCACCGGCAGCGGCGCGCTGGGCTTCGGCGGCGGCGCGCTCTGCTTCGGCCCGGTCTCTTACCATATTCTCTTCCGCCTGAAGGCGTCTAATCTCTAGACGTATACGATCTTCGTCGCTCCGTTGCTGCGCTTGAAGGCGTTCTCTTTCCATGGAAGAATGTTCGCGCTCACTAAGCGTCTGTGCTTGGAGTCGATCGCGCTCTGTTGAGGCTGCTAGGCTGGCGAGGAATGCCTGTGCCAGCATCTTGTCCGCCTCGCTGGGGGAAGACACTGGTTGAGGTGATCCGCTCCTGGCAGTACTCGTTGGAGATCTGTTCTCCTGTGGCGAGTCCTGGAGATCCATCTCCGGGGTGCTCTCCTCTTCTTGTAGCGGGTAGAGTTCCATCCCTGGAGAGCTGTCTTTATCCTGGAGCTCTCTGGGGACTACTTCTTCGGTCTTGGCGGGGGGTAAAGTCGTGTCAGGTCCCTCCTGGTCCCTACCGTGAGCTTGGTCAGTTACGTTAGAACCCACTAGGGCCTCTATTGGCGGGGTAGCCTGGGCGATAGGGTCGGACATAATTTTACTATCTACTTTTTCCGCGTTTACCGTCTGTAGAAGGCTAGGTAGTATATTGGCAACGTAATCCTCTAAGTACTGAGGTGTCTGCCGTCTACGCTGCGGGCGATCTACTTTAGGAGAACCGTTTTGTGGAGTGTTCATCATAGGCCATGTCAATATTAATACCACTATATTAATATTACACTAGTTACCATCCGGCTCGAAGGACCAATTGTAACTGAGGGGTACAATTCCCTGACTGTATTGATAAGTATGGTATCATTAAACCACTACCGCTTTATGTACTTTAATTACTGGCCATACAGTACACGATATATGAATATGATGAACACTTCCCACAATGAAATTGGTTCCACACAAAGGTATAATCAAGTATTTAATGGAGCAAAAGGTACATAATATACTTTACATTATTCTTTGAATGCACTTGTAAGGCAAAGGAATGTGCGTAGGCAAATCAACAATGAATGTCCATTCTCTGGTTACGCAGGAGGTAATTATACGACCTGAATCTTAGGGAATTATATCTAAGGTACACTAGTAATATAGCGGGAGATACTGGAAGGGGTTCCCCCTGGTTGTAAGCCAGCAGGGGTAGAAGATCTGTCGGTAGTAGAACGTCTGGTCAACGATGACTAAGGAGACTCCAGGTACAGGAGCCGGTGCAGTAGCCTCTTGATCCACAGACGAATACAGCTGTTCTCCGTAGACTGTAGCTCCACAGTGAAGAAAGCTAGTCGGCCTCAGGCTCTCTGAGGCGCCGACTCGACTTGACTCCTCGCGGGGTAAATCCAACACGTGCAGGCGTCGGCGATTATCCGCTCCATAAATCACAGGACCAAAGCAAATATATTCCAGCCGCAAAGGGCTATGTAGTCGTCGGGTAGATTAATCCAGTGTACATGTCCATACGGTTCTCGTCTAGGTCTCCTCGGGTGAAAGCGCCATGTGGTCAGCCCAGCCTGGATAAGAACTCTAGCTGATACGAGGAAGCGTTGGAGATGCTGGTCACTGTAGAACTTTAACCGCACGATACACTATACACAAATAGACTATTATTGACTTAATAGAAATATGTCGCACTCGACGGTATAGCGCCAAACTCTGACAATTCAGTTGCTAATTCGCACGCGGTCTCAATGCTCTATTCTGGGGCCAAACAGGCCATACTTCACCGCACGTTGTATCGTGGGTGAGGCTTCAACTTATTGGGTAACATACTAAAGGGCTAAGGCGCTTCTATATTCACCTGCGCCGTATTTATACGCACGGTGAACAAACTAGTTCCAATCTCATCTCTGTCGCGTATCCCTGGGCAAGGCCGGGCATGTCCAGACACGTCTTGACGGTGACTTTGAACCTGACTCCGGAGGCCGGTCCCTGGCGCCGGTGGACCGCTGTCCAATAGGAGAATGAAATATTATGGTCTGGGCTAAAGGGATATTCCGTGTATATGTACAAGGAATATACAGGGGATATCAAACGATATACAAATACTATGCAATATATATCAATAAATAAATATATATATTCGGTTTAATCTGATCCTTTGTAACAAAAAGGATTTTAAAACTATTTTCCATGGGGTTTTATTCTGCATGCACTATAGTCTGCCTCTACTGTAGTGCATGGGGTTATGTTCTGTTATAGTCTGCCTCTACTGTAGTGCATCTTGTGATTGCTTGTCCTCATTTCACTTCCTGTTAAGAAATACAATGACATAACATTTACAACTTGATTGTAAAAATGCCAAACTTTTTCAGACATTTGGTTGCAAGTTTATGTTAAAGGAAAACTCCAACATTTTGGGAAATTAGCTTATTTGCCATCTACCCTGGAGTTAGACAAGAAGATGCATACCTTTTTCTTCTCTGTGCGTGCAGTAGGAGTAGGAAGACGTTGGGAACTAGGCTAATGGAGGAACCTACTTCCAGTGACTGATGCTAAGCTAGGCTAACGGTGTGCGTCTTCCTACTCCTACTGCATGCACAGAGAAGAAAAAAGGTATGCATCTTCTTGTCTAACTCCAGGGTAGATGGCAAATAAGCTAATTTCCCAAAATGTTGGAGTTTTCCTTTAACACATTGATTGCCAGTCAGCAGGGGGCACTGTGGGCCGTCAGTGCCAGCGCCCTGTTTAATGGAGAGAATGCCGTGTTTGCAGTGCTAAAAACTATATTAAATATTATAGCTATGGATCTAATAACGTCGATTGTCAGTGAGTTTCTTCCAGTCAACATGCCAAAAACAGATAATTTTTTCATACATTTCCGTTTCATACCGTTGTGAATATGAGTATAGTTTTAGAGTGATCCTGTCGAATCCCAAGAAGCTCCAGCAAAACCGCGCTTCAATGCATTTCCTTAGAAATCGTGGCATTTGTCGCCTGATTTATGAATCATTCTGAAATAAACGCTAGATTATCGGTATTATGTTTCATCATGCATGCACGAAAGTGGGGGAGAAAAAGCTGCTCCTCCGTGCTTTGAACGCAGCCAACGGCACGCACACACGTTGATCTCTGCGAAAAAAACATCGGATCAACACAAGATTGGTAACAGAGTCCTTACCTCGTCTATGATGTACTGCAAAAAGAAGAATCCAATTATCTGATCGCCATTCCAAATATTGATTGCGTCGTGTGTCCAACGTTTATTCACCAAAACACATGAATCCACGGTGCGCGAGTCTCCCCTGTCCATGTGTTATAAACGTTACTCTTGCCCAAGAAAGAAAACCCGGACCGGACTTCTTAGATCGATGCACAGCCCAAGCCCGAGGGATTCCAATGATGTGCAATACCGGCCGCAAGGCGTTAGGCGGCGGTATTGGCCGTCTGCGATCTCAGACACATTCAGGACAGCATGCACAAGGTGCCTCGATGGATTATGAATGGCAATAGCGAATAAAAGAAATAACGAAAACAGAAATGTAGATCTACGTTTCCGGCAACCAAAGGGTTAAAGGAACACGCCAACATTATTGGAAATGTGCTCACCGTCTTCTTCAGAGTCAGACAAGAAGATGGAGACTAATTTCCTTTCCTCTATGTGCGTTCAGTAGAAAGCTATCCGGCCGCACGCTAGCCTAGTTTAGCACAATGAATAGAAACGGATGTGTAGAGGCTAGCCTATAGGTGTTAGTTGGTGCAGCCAGATTTCTACTGAACACACTCGCACAGAGAGGAAACTCGTATCTACCTTCTTGTCTGACTCTGGAGAAGACTATAAGCACATTTCCCATAATGTTGGTGTGTTCCTTTTAATCTTCATACAGCTTTGGGGGTGGGGTTGGGCTACCTGTAGAAACACATTTGATGTGGAGCAGTGGAGCTCCCCAGTGCCCTCATTTATCAATGCTGCGTGCGTACGCACAGATATGTGCGTAAACCGTGCGTACAATCATTTCTCAGGGCTGTACAGTGCGACGAGGTTATCGCAAATTGCCCCTTAATTTGGCCTGTGCGAGTGGTAAATAATATTTGGGGGCAACCTTGCGAGTAGTGATTTCAACCCTTCATTGGCATTTCACTCCTAAATGAATCCATACAAATTGGATAAAAAAATTTGTAAAACATTAGCCTACAACCAGGGCTGTACAGTGCGACATAATGTTGCGGTGCTATGAAAAAATATGTCGGCGATGAATGAATTTACTGTGTAGCCCCCGTGCGATAGCCTGTGTGTGAAAAAAAATATTTGTGTGTACTGTGAATTTAAAATTCGAATGTTGATTTAGAATTCGAATGCCAACCTAACGAACGAAAGTTCGAACGTTTGGGCTCAGCCCTAGCGGGCACACAGGAGGAGATGCTGCCCACCACACAGGAGGAGATGGTGCCCACCACACAGGAGGAGATGGTGCCCACCACACAGCAGGAGATGCTGCCCACCACACAGAAGGAGTGGCCCTCATGTTGGCTCCAGAGGGTGTTACCACCACACAGAAGAAGTGGCCCTCACGCTGGCTCCAGAGGGTGCCCACCACACAGAAGTGGCCCTCATGCTGGCTCCAGAGGGTGTTACCACCACACAGAAGTGGCCCTCATGCTGGCTCCAGAGGGTGCCCACCACACAGAAGTGGCCCTCATGCTGGCTCCAGACGGGGCCCACCACACAGAAGGAGTGGCCCTCACGCTGGCTCCAGACGGGGCCCACCACACAGAAGGAGTGGCCCTCATGCTGGCTCCAGAGGGTGCCCACCACACAGAAGGAGTGGCCCTCACGCTGGCTCCAGAGGGTGTTACCACCACACAGAAGGAGTGGCCCTCACGCTGGCTCCAGACGGGGCCCACCACACAGAAGGAGTGGCCCTCATGCTGGCTCCAGATGGGGCCCACCACACAGAAGGAGTGGCCCTCACGCTGGCTCCAGAGGGTGTTACCACCACACAGCAGTGGCCCTCATGCTGCCTCCAGAGGGTGTTACCACCACACAGAAGGAGTGGCCCTCACGCTGGCTCCAGAGGGTGTTACCACCACACAGAAGTGGCCCTCATGCTGGCTCCAGAGGGTGCCCACCACACAGGAGTGGCCCTCATGTTGGCTCCAGAGGGTGTTACCACCACACAGAAGGAGTGGCCCTCATGCTGGCTCCAGACGGTGTTACCACCACACAGAAGGAGTGGCCCTCACGCTGGCTCCAGAGGGTGCCCACCACACAGAAGGAGTGGCCCTCATGCTGGCTCCAGAGGGTTCCCACCACACAGAAGGAGTGGCCCTCACGCTGGCTCCAGACGGTGTTACCACCACACAGAAGGAGTGGCCCTCACGCTGGCTCCAGACGGTGTTACCACCACACAGAAGGAGTGGCCCTCACGCTGGCTCCAGAGGGTGCCCACCACACAGAAGTGGCCCTCACGCTGGCTCCAGATGGTGTTACCACCACACAGAAGGAGTGGCCCTCATGCTGGCTCCAGACGGTGTTACCACCACACAGAAGGAGTGGCCCTCATGCTGGCTCCAGAGGGTGTTACCACCACACAGAAGGAGTGGCCCTCACGCTGGCTCCAGACGGTGTTACCACCACACAGAAGGAGTGGCCCTCATGCTGGCTCCAGACGGTGTTACCACCACACAGAAGGAGTGGCCCTCATGCTGGCTCCAGAGGGTGCCCACCACACAGGAGTGGCCCTCATGCTGGCTCCAGAGGGTGTTACCACCACACAGAAGGAGTGGCCCTCACGCTGGCTCCAGGCGGTGTTACCACCACACAGAAGGAGTGGCCCTCATGCTGGCTCCAGAGGGTGTTACCACCACACAGAAGGAGTGGCCCTCATGCTGGCTCCAGAGGCACAGCGCTCTCTCATTGGGTGGGAACCGGTGAACTTTGGTTACCTAGGAGTATTTGTGACACCCACCTATGATACATTGTTTAAAGCCAACTTTCCCCCCCTTTTAGACACAATAAGGGCAGACTTAGTTAGATGGGCCCCTTTACCGATCTCCTGGCTGGGTAGGATAGCCCTCGTCAAAATGAACGTACTCCCCAGACTATTATTCCCTCTCCAAATGATCCCAGTGCTGCTGACAAACAAGGTTATCAAGGTGCTAGAAGGCTGGCTAAGCTCATTCATTTGGAATGGGAAGAAACCGCATCTGAAAATGGCCAAATTACAGATGGATAGTGAAGATGGGGGTCTAGACCTACCTAATATTAGACATTACCAACTAGCAGCACACCTTAGGGTACTTGTCGGCTGGTTCAGATCAGACCCACTATCAATCTGGCTAGACATTGAATCCTCGCAATCTAAGTCCCCCCTATGGAACCTACTATTTATCAAAGACTTTAAGTCTGTTAGGAAAATATGCTCCAACCCCATCACACTATGCTCCATCAAGGCCTGGAAGACTGTCCGTAAGGTGGAGGGCCGAGCTATGCTGACCTCTCCTCTTACCCCGATCGTAGGCAATCCTGGCTTTAAGCCAGACCAAATTGGCGGCGGCTTCAAGACCTGGCATACGCAGGGCATAACTGATCTTGGCCACTTGTTTGATGGCCAGACCCTAATGTCCTTTCTACAGCTGCAGCAGCGGTATGGTCTATTGAAAACGGAATTTTTTAGATACTTACAAATTAGGCAGTTTATCACCAAGGACACCTCACTGTTAATGAACAGTTCCACCTCGCAGGTGGAGAAAGCCCTATCTTCAATAGTAGTCTAAACCTTAATTCATCTTTATCTTCCCTTGTTACTAAACAGTCCTGGGAAAAAGACTTGGACATAGAGATCACAGATGTAGACTGGCAGGATGCATGGACCTACGCAAAAAAAATCTCTGTTTGCAACCGCACCAAGTCTATCCAAGTTAGAATCTTGCACCGCATTCATATTACCCCTGCCCTTAAGAGTAAAATGGATCCCAATACATCCCCACTCTGCTTTAAATGCAAGATAGAGACTGGAAACCACGTCCACTGCTTTTGGTCCTGTGTAAAGCTTCAGAGCTACTGGTTCGACATCGTAGAGGAACTATCTGACATATTTCAGACCCCCATCGAACTGGATCCCCTCTGCCTCTTACTAGGCCTCCCAGATATTCATATTGCCAATTTCAAACATAAGAGACTGTTCAATCTGTTGACATTTGCTGCTAGGAAGAACATTCTGTTCTGGATCAAGGACGAGGTCCCATCAAAGAGGTCATGGCACAACATTATTATGGACTGTATTCCTTGTGAATACATCATGTCTATGCTGCACTCCAAGTTGGACACTTTTTATGAAATATGGGACCCATATCTATCTCATATTGGACCTGCGCTATCCACCACTGTACTCGCCGGATTTCCCCATTACTCTTAGCCTCCCTAGAGATCACTAATGTCTTGTATGTAGGTGCTCTGTGTCGTTCCAGAAGGTATCATAAGGTATTTAAAAGTACATACCTATTCACACACACATACACACACGTGCACTCACACATATAAAACATGCACACATAAACACACATGCACACTGTACTAAACGCACACACATAAAACACACACACAGATATAAAACACACATATACGAAACAAACGTACACACTCCACACACACAGTCTGTATCAGTCCTCTGGGTGCTATCATTGGCCAGGAGCCGACTCCCTAATCGCCACTATTGTTATACATACATTGTATAACATATGAAGCCATCTGAGCCATGTTTTTGTTGTTTGTCCTTTGTCATGTCTGTTAATGTACTTTTATAGTTTATATTATGTCTTTATTATGCTTATTGTCATTGTTGTTGTTATTGTTGTTAGTGCTAGTGCTGTTAGTGTCTTTGTTATTAAGTCTACTGTATTGTGATGTCTTGTTCTATGTATGTTAAAAAAAATTAAAAAATTAAAAATAATAATAATCGCCACCGCCCAATTTGACCCAGAAAGAGAACATCAAGCTAAATATCATTCAGTGCTTACGCTCCGACCAATGATGCCATAGAGGAAAAGAAAGACGACTTCTATTACCAGCTGCAGGGTGTGCTGGACACACGGAGACCAGAAGATGTCACTATTCTCATGGGTGACTTCAATGCCAAAACCGGAGCTGACAACACTGGCTATGAAGACATCATGGGAACACACGGACTGGGCCAAATTAATGAAAAATTGAGAAAGGTTTGCGGACCCGTGTTCCCTCAACCTCTTAAGCCTGGAGCCTATTTTCTGAAAATCCGCCTAAAATACATACCTAAGTAAATGGAATATTGCTCCACTTCTACAAGGTCCATTTGCATATTCTTGGTATCTATGGACATCTATGGACCTCAGTGAATGTATTCCCAGTGTCAGAAATATTGTGTCTATTACTAGGCTTGCTTAAATTGTGATGAAACAAAGGAGAATATGAATTATGACTGTGAATAACACCATGCTACACTGTAAACCTGAATAATCCTATGCCTCAATTTTTTTAAGTTGATAAACTCAAATGTTTTCAGTTGGCTAAGACTTACAATTCTCAGTTAAGGCAACTCAAATATGGTCTGTTACTGTGACTTAAGGTTCTCAGTTAAGTCAAATCAAATATGGTCAGTTACTCTGACTTACAGTTCTCAAGTGGAGTCAACTCAAATATGTTCAGTTACTGTGACTTACAGTTCTCAGTTAAGGCAGTTCAAATATGTTCAGTTACTGTGACTTAAGGTTCTCAAGTGGAGGCAACTCAAATATGTTCAGTTACTGTGACTTACAGTTCTCAGCTAAGGCAATTCAAATATGTTCAGTTACTGTGACTTAAGGTTCTCTAGTGGAGTCACCTCAAATATGTTCAGTTACTGTGACTTACAGTTCTCAGTTAAGGCAATTCAAATATGTTCAGTTACTGTGACTTAAGGTTCTCAAGTGGTGTCAACTCAAATATGTTCAGTTACTGTGACTTACAGTTCTCAATTAAGGCAGTTCAAATATGTTCAGTTACTGTGACTTAAGGTTCTCTAGTGGAGGCAACTCAAATATATTCAGTTACTGTGACTTACAGTTCTCAGTTAAGGCAGTTCAAATATGTTCAGTTACTGTGACTTAAGGTTCTCTAGTGGAGTCACCTCAAATATGTTCAGTTACTGTGACTTACAGTTCTCAGTTAAGGCAATTCAAATATATTCAGTTACTGTGACTTAAGGTTCTCAAGTGGTGTCAACTCAAATATGTTCAGTTACTGTGACTTACAGTTCTCAGTTAAGGCAGTTCAAATATGTTCAGTTACTGTGACTTAAGGTTCTCAAGTGGAGGCAACTCAAATATGTTCAGTTACTGTGACTTACAGTTCTCAGTTAAGGCAGTTCAAATATGTTCAGTTACTGTGACTTAAGGTTCTCAAGTGGAGGCAACTCAAATATGTTCAGTTACTGTGACTTAAGATTCAACCTTAAATCCATGTGATTAAGTTAACAGAACTCAAAGACATTGAGGCAATTCAAAGAGTATACATATAAAATCTGTATGTTAGCAATGTACAATAACACTGTAAACACTGTATACACTGTTTTTGGACTATATTACTCATATGTTAACAATACCGACCAGGTATTAGTGCCTCGCAAAGTGCAGATATGAAGTTTTCCCCTTTTTTTGTATGCATTTAGGAGGTTTTGTTCTTCATCGAAACTATTTATCTTACAAAAACATTGTGTTACAACTTCAAACTCTTTATATTTATTTCTATTCAAAGATTATACATCTATTTATCTTACAAAAACATTGTGTTGCCCTCTCCAACATTATGGCAATGTTAAAATTGAAAATATATATATAGAAAATATATATAGAAAATAAATACATGCATGTTATAACATGTACATACAATGTAATGTATATTACACATTTAATCCCACTGGTCACAATAGTGTAATAATGTTTGTTATAAGGCTCTGAAAATGTTACTGAATGATGTATCGATGTATTTCCAGCAAATATTGAAATAATAAAGGGTCTCAATATGTGCAGTGCACATGACCAGAGCTGTTTACATCCTGGCTGAATTACTCAAATTTGTATAGTGTGGTCATAGAATGAGCAAACATGTTGACGGCAACTATTGTGACCGTTGGGATAACACAGTGTATCTATGTACAGTACAGAATAAAATGTATAGATTATCTGAAAATT
This sequence comes from Notolepis coatsorum, assembly GCF_963971535.1. NCBI lineage: Eukaryota > Metazoa > Chordata > Actinopteri > Aulopiformes > Paralepididae > Notolepis > Notolepis coatsorum. The sequence continues at coordinate 93,665,286 of NC_140167.1, read as the reverse complement.
GTCAATCCGCTTGGCACATGTAAAATTCACAAACGTTGTGCTGTATATTGGGTCCTGCCAATGTGGAACCAAAATACCAATCCACATTACATGCTATACAGCTGGCAATACTGTTAATAGTGCACATACCTACATATGGAAATGCAGCTGTATTTGCTCCATGATGTATCATGGAACAAGATGGTGTTTTCATTGAAAGAGTTAGTCAGAATGTCAGAGGCACCATCCGTCATTTAGAGCAGGCTATGTTTGCAGAATGATAACTAGAACACTACAGTACTCTGTACTAAGAACACTATACAGTACACTAACTATACTGCCCTGTCAAGGCAGACCGCAGTAACTTCCAAACAGTGAAACTGAGAAAAATGGCTTTAAAGTTTTTTGACTTGCCATCCAAAATGTGTTATAGGTAGATAGATGATAGTACCCAGATTTAACATGTATTAATGAAGTAATCTTTAGGCATGCAAAAATATGACGTAGTTATTTTAATTAACCCCAAAAAAGCAGATACTGCACTCTGCTGCACGATTTCCTTAAATAATTATACAGGTAATGTACAGGCAAAGTGCAGTAACTTCAAATACAATGTTGTTTTCCCTCCAGCTTTCATAACTTCACCTAGCCATTTTATTTGGATCATCATCATTCCAATATATTCAGGTATTAAATTTTGCGTTGTGGACAGCGACGCCTACAGGTCAGGTCTCGGCGCTTGCTAAGCGGGGCAGGACTTGGTGGAGATAGCGTGCCCTCCCACGCGTTACACTTCACCAATGAGAGCCCTCGCTGCCAAGTGAAAAGACGTCACTGGCTGTCGGCGCACGTCTCGGGGGAAGCGTGCGATCGACTCGGGACACCCTTATACCGACTTGTAGGAGAACATGCATACAGCACCAGGTAGGGGAGGGGGGGGGGGGGGGGGGGGGGGTAATTGGCACAACGACTAATTGGGACAGGGAGAAAATCCATTGAAAAATCAGAAGAAAAAAAAATTATTGCATCATCAAGTCATTCTTGAGAGTCTGCAACCTGGGCGACAGTTTACCAGCTTCTAGACCTAGTAAAATCTTCTGAATGAATTCAAAAGTGTTGGTAAGTCCCTTGGGGTAGCTGAGGTGTAGTGCATAGATTAGTCCAAACATTACCAGGAAGGAATCACCAAATCTGGGGAGGCTGATCATGATGTGACTTTCAATGACAACAGAGATTGTCACAGGCTGGTAGTGAACTGGACTTGTGTCATGGTCACTGATGACCGTAAGGAGGGCCACTGCAACACCCTGAAGCTCTGGCTCATCAGGCGTGTCCTGAAGGAATGAAAGAGACATAATAATCACAAATAAATCCATGGTTTCTACAAAGTGCAGCACAAAGCTAAGTATATGGAGTTGTGTTTGTAAGTTGTTTATATTTTAGTTAGAACAATTTTTTTGGTGAGAAGGTTATTTTTATTTAACCAGGTTAGTCCCGTCGAGATCAAATATCTCTTTCACAAGGGAGACCTGGAAGGAAGGAAGACTGATACTTAGCATTTTGATTAACTGTTCACTTAATATACAGTTGTACTGTAAATTATTTTCACTCTGACTCACTGTGCAGGTTTTGAAAAATCCAGAGACTTCCTCATGCAGATACACAGGCAGGGCATGGAGAACAGTGGTACGCCTGGTGTGAACATCATGGATTTCTTATTAAGATGTAAGATTAAGAAGAAGAAAAAGAATTGTATTATATGGAAATGTTTACTGAACAAAGCGGATTTTAAACAGTCCAATCAGATATGTCCACAAATAACATGTTCACATCTTTAATGCAATCAGAAAAATGGCAAACACAATGGTGGACTAATTCTAAAATTCAAAAGCTCATTTGAATCATTGAACCTGTTCAATGTTACAGAGGTTCGACCTATGACATGTATAATAATCTATTCACCTGTTCATCGTGGATTTTTAAAATGTGAGCCAAAGCATCTGCTGTGTTCCCAGTTTTGGACGCCTTCTGTCTGAATAACGTCATCAGTCGAGGAAGATGGCGGTCAAGCTCAGCGTAGAATGTGTTGGGCAGGTTCTGGTTGGTAATCAGCTGGAACTCTGCATACACCTATATTTAAAAACAGCAGGACAATATAGTATATCAACATCAATTAGTCACTTCAACTTGGTGGATCTCTTACTTTGTTTGGTTTGGGCTTCAGAGCATGACGGCGGGATTTCTGGTCAACCATGTCATTACATGCTTTGCGGAATCGGTCGCTGATGACTAGCTCGCGGGGGCGCACAGAACACACACGCAGATGCGCCGCTAGAGTATATAAACCAGGCTTAAGAATCACAAGTTTCACTTTAAAACACACAGAATGTGCCAAATGTTAACACAGGAAAGAGAGAGCTGATCTATATTACCTCAGACTCCATTTTGAGAGCAGGCCAGAGGTCCATGAGCTCTTTCACTGGTGGGCTGGACTTCACTATGGTCTGTCGGCGCAGGGCAAATGTGGTCTGCATCAGCTTTCTAATGAGGGGCAGGTTCTTCTCAGTCTTCTTGACTTCTTCAGCAATTGTCTGCCTCAACTGCTCAAGCCTCAAGGAATCCTCTCCTTGGGGATAGTTGGGTAGGAAGTTTACTTCTGCTCGCTTGGGTCTTTTAATGTTGGAATGTGAAGGTTCGCCATCAGGATTGCTTCTACCTCTTTTTCCAGCATTTACAGTGACCTCCTCACATCCTGCCCGTCTCAGCTTGTTCCTGAAATTGCCCATCTTGAATTTGATGCTGTTCTTCCATCCATTGCAGCCGGTCTCAGATCCTGCTTCCTTCAAGCAGGGATGTTTGGCGACAAGAGCCGCAGAAGCCACTGCTATCTCTTTATCACTTGGATAAGCCTTGAAAGCATACATTGTAGATGCAAGCTTTTCTAAGATGTCGTGCTTTAGGTCTCTTGTCAACTTAAGGTGTCTCTTGTTCTTCTCAAATTCGTTGTTTCCGTCTCTAAGTTTCAGCTCAACATCGAATGCAAATGTAGGAACTGGAAAAGGACCTGGAGGCCATCTGCTTAGACGTTCTGGAGATGACATATCTGAAAGTATATCAGTAGATGCGAGAGAGCTGGAGTCGAGCGAAAGTGAAATGTGCACAACAGCTTTTTGTGGCAATTCCGTAATGTCATCAAGGGAAGTAAGTTTCCCATCAAAGTCTGGATCTTTATACAGCAAACTGAAGTCAAGGTCTATTTCCAACTGTTCTTTTATAATCGTGATCAGTGCATCAACAGAGGCGGGTCGTGAACAGAGTTTTAATTTTCTAGCCCGGTCTGTCTCAACAACACGAAGGATCATGGGTTGTGGGGAGGCAGCTGCCATTGTGCTATGGAAACTTGAATGAATCGCTTGGGAGTCAGCAGCAGCAGCAGCAGACCATCGATCTTGTATGCTGAGAGTGGGACTGTATCGTTGTGACCAGACTGCAGGTAGATGGACAGTGGACAGATGTGGCCCGGTCGACAGACAGCAGCTCAAGGACCTAAGGAGTAGTCATAAACACAACACAGAAAGCATCATTATTAACATATACAGAATATGAACTTATACAGAATATAAACTGGTCAATTACACAACGAGTGAATAATAACAATAATTGATTAATAAAATAACTATTCACCATTAGCTGGACTCAGTTCCGTTTCACTTGAATGAATCGCTTGGGAGTCAGCAGCAGCAGACCATCGATCTTGTATGCTGAGAGTGGGACTGTATCATTGAGACCAGACTGTAGGTAGATGGACAGATGTGGTTGTGTGGTTGACAGCTCATAGGACCTAAGATGTTCTATATACCAGGAGTCATAGTCTCGACACAGAAAAGAAACCTCGTTATTCACAAGGTAGATCTGTTCTATTTGGCTAAATGTAGACAGTCCACCACTGACTCTGACGGAGAGAAACATTCCACAGACATAGTCTGTGCCATCAATGGTTACCTTTGATGTCTGGTAGATTGTGTCACTAACTGTGTGTCCTCTAATGTGTACCTGAGCTACTGCTGGTAGAGATGAAACCAGAACAGAGTCAACCCTGGATGCCTGGGTTTTTGGCTTGAAATATGATGGTGAAGCAAGATGATATGCCATCATGTGTTGGTGTCTGATTGCCATCGTCTTCAAGATATTTTTGAAGTTTTGAGTGTCATGCACCACTCTTTTGAAAAAGCGGTGCTTGGCCTCAAATCACATGGTCCAAACATGCAGCAGGGGTCCAAAGCACTTAACTAGAGCGGGATAATGCTCCACAAAGTGATGTTTAGGACAGAGTTTAACTGCAGGGAAAACCTCTAATAGTACCTGTCTATGATCACTGATTTTGCACTGAAAATAGTCTAAGGTTTCATCAGCACCTCTTTCAGCTCCATCAAAACTGCCCATGCTGCATCACCCACTGGTACTACACTGCCTACAAGTAATGGAAGCAGTCGGAGCAGAGTGGCATTTTCATGCCCATTGCCTCCTATTGTTCCTCGAGAAACAAATGTTTGGGGAATTGGGTGAGGTCTATCCACTTTATCAGCGTGCTGATACGGGAATGATGCAATCTTTTGGTTCAAATACTCTAAAGTGAAGTACTTTCGCCGAATCATCTCTTTAACACAGATAGAAAGCTCCACGGGAACCATACCTTCCAGAAGATTGTGAAGTATATCTGGAGGAAATCCTGTGATTGTATGAAAGTAATTCAGGGATTCACGTAAGACACAGCCACCTTTAACACCAAAATGGCTGCTCGAAGTGTCATGTGCAGTTTGTACATGCAGGTCATGGCTGACTTTGGTTCTCAGAGAAAACTCTCCCTCTCTGACTTCAGTTGTTTGAAACTGTTCACTTGTGGCCAGACAGAATCTGCAAACATAGCCTGCTCTAAATGACTCCACAAAGCCACCGAATCCATGAGCACCCAGATTGTCGGCAGAAACACACCAGATTGTGCCTTTGACATTCTGACCAACTCTTTCAATGAAAACACCATCTTGTTCCAGAGTATGAACATCACGCAGCAATGGAGCAAGTACAGCTGCATATCCATACCTACGGAGGTCTGTCACTTTTACCAGCATTGCCAGCTGTATAGCGTGTAATGCTGATCGGTATTTTGGTGGCACATTGGCAAGGACCCAATATATAGCACAAAGTTTGTGAATTTTACGTGATGTGCCAAGCGGATTGGCAATTTCCAGATCATCTATATATAGCTGAAGTGGTAGGATGAGATTCCCTGTTGACAGTAACTAATTTTCAAGGAAATGGGAGCCATCAGAGCATGACACATATTGACCAGATGTAGTATTTGGTTCTGTAATCTTGTCAAGGATGTCTGTGTTTTTAAACAACTCTTGAATCATTGAAAGGATGGGAACATACATGCTGGTATGTCCTGGTTGCTCCAACTGATACTCTACTGGCATTACACATGGATAGTTGCGCTCCATAAAGCTTTTTCTGCGCTTGGTTGAACACAACTCTGCACCTTCAGAGGTAGATGTAGACAGAACATTGCAGTTCATGACAGCGCCAACAACTTCATCCAGTGTAGGTTCTGCAATATTGTGACCATTTCTCTCAGTGGCGGCCGCTGGCGCTGGTGCCTTGTAGGTCGCAGTTCACGTTAATAGGTCGAGTTGAAAATGTAATGCTCTGAGATGCTCTGGAGCAATCTCTCTCTGTCTCTCGGATCAATCAAATCAAATAATTAACACATGTATGTTGTCATTTTAAACAACTCACCATTCATTCATTATGCATCAGCAGCAGCTAAATTAATGTTATAGTTCACAACACAGCAGCGCGTTTTAAATCGCTAGCCTATTAATTATCGTCTCAGCAAGCACAGTCAATACTTTTTTCCGTAGCCGCATTTCGCGGAGACAGCTGTGTATAGCGAGAGAGAGAGAGTGAGAGAGAGAGAGAGAGAGAGAGAGAGAGAGAGAGAGAGAGAGAGAGAGAGAGAGAGAGACTCACTGTTTAGTTGAAACGTCCAGGGCAGGAGAGCTTGATAAACGTGTATAATCCACTGTTGAATGATGTATTCCAGACCACTGTCCACTGTCTCCAGACTGCATCCGCCATATAGCTTGTTAGCCAAGTGTTAGCTTGTTAGCACAACACAAGTACATTCCTTTGTCCATTTCCGCTCGAACAGACTGCAAACTACCTGGCGTTCTATCGCCATGCTCTAAGACAAACTCTAACCTTAACCAACTTTGAAAGAGTGCCTAAGCTTAACCATCTAAAGAACTTGCAGTCACGGCACGCTCTGCTGCCTGCATTTCACAACAACACAACAACACAACTATCTCTCACCAACGGACCGGAATAAGCTAGAATTGGAACATTAGAAATTGGATTCGGCCAATCAAAGATCGTCTCTGTGAAATTCTGCTACGGAAAAAAATACTGGCGTCGGCCAATCAGAGAGCGTCTCCGCGAAATGCGGCTATAGACATTCTTGACGCTACTGGCTAGACCGCTTCAAATCGCGCCCGGATTCCAACATAGTCATATTTCAACGCACAACGCGTTACGCACTGATTGGCTTCGACGGATACAGCGATCAAACCGTGACGCGCACTCAGAGCGCTATTGCGTCTAGCCCAGGCCGAGAAATACAAAAAAAAAAAAAGTGATGTCACTTCCTGTTCAAGAAAACGAGTATTTTTTTATTTTATATAATAACGTTATATTGTGCATTGGAAACACAAACATACTTAAAATGAGTAAATATTATTAATTTTAAACATGTTTATATTATTTATAGGGCTATAAAACAAAAAACTAAAAAGTTTTATTTTGTTCTTCTTCTCTGATTTAACAGCAGTCAGCAGGTGGGTCGGCGCCCTTGCGCCCCTAGTGGCAGAGCCGCCACTGATTTCTCTGCAATATGTCATTAACTGACTCCTTGATCAATGGCTGAGATAAGGAGAAGACCTGATTCAAGTGGTCTACTATTTCTTGAATAGCTGTGTTTGAGACATGGAGGATAGCCTGCATCTTTAGGAACAAGGAAGATACGTTCATTTTAAGTTGATTTCTTAGATTGTCAGTGTCACATTGATCATCATCATCCACCACTTCTATGCTCTGGCCTGGACATTCTTCATGCAAATCACTAGTGACCTCAGAAATCCTGTCTTGGGGATCCTCAACAACGACAGCTTTTAAGTCTGATGCAAGACTTAATTGGTGTTCTCTGCTTTTATGGCAATTGAATGAAGAGTAAACATTTGTGCTATAGCTACAATCCTTATATGGGCATGTCACTGTTTCATTATTTTTTAAATGCTTTCTGAGATGACTTAAGAAAATTGATTCAGAAAAGGGTTCCCGAAATGCGCACAAAGGGCATTTTATTACCACAGGGCTCTGACTCTGTTCTGGTCTACTGCTAAGTTGTGCAGTATGATATCTTGACAAATGAGTACTCAATGCATTTAGCGTCTTAAATTTACAGATACAATCAGTATGGAGGCATGGAAGAGGACTGACTCTGGAAAAGTGGCTGTGTTGCAGTCTGTAGTGTTTAAATAACTGTATTCTAGAAGTCAAAGAAGCTGCACACAATTTACACTGCCAGACTACCATATTGGAACTATGAGGAAAAACTGAGCTCTGTGGAAACAGATTAATAAACGATGTTCTGGTCTCAACGATACAGTTCCATCTCACAAATATGTTTTTATATTTACAAATAATCAGCTTACTGTACATATGTCTATACCGAACACTGTGACCTCATTTTCTTCTTCTAAATTCATGCTATATTATGTTATTATGTTATTTGATACTATCTTGTCTAGCACAGTCTCTGGAGCGTAACAGTAAGAAGCATTTTGTATGAAAGTATTCTGTACTTCTGTATGACAACTATTAAAGAACTTGAACTTGAACTTGGCTCATTTGAATATTTCCCAGCAGCACTTGCTACCTGAAAGGCAAGGGAAAAATACAACGTTTAGACCCCCATGAAACATATACCAGAATAACTTACAACTCAATATAACAAGTTCATACTATTAGCTTACAAAAACATGATCATAATTTTCACAGTTTGAATGTTTAACCATCAATCAGAAGGAGATAGAGAGAGAGCGCAGGAGAGCGAGAGAGAGGAGATAGAGAGAGAGAGGAGATAGAGAGAGAGGGAGGGAGAGAGAGCGGAGATGAATGAGAGCGTGAATTAATATCTCTCTCAAACCTCCTTTTGTCAAAAATATATATCTATTACAAACATCAATTTACAAGCTCAAAGAAATGGAGATATGTGGCTTCGACCATGCATGCCATGAGGACCAGTGGCGTCGTTAGCCCTGGGCTTCCGGGGCTTTAGCCCCGGATGTTTTTCTCCTAGCCCCGGATCAAAAAAAAAAAAAAAAAAAAATGTTTACATTTTTTTTTTTTACTTTTTTTTTTTTTTTTTTTATGTCAGCATCCCCATTGTCTGTGCTGAATGTTTGTTAGTGTTTGGTATTTTTTGTTGGTTTTTAGTACTTTTAAACATTTTTAGTAAGTAGTTTTCATTTGATCCTATAATTCTTTCATTCACCGATTTGTGGACTTTTTTTTTAGTGTCCTGAAAGGCGCCTTATAAATCAAATGCATTATTATTATTATCCAGGAGGGAAAAGACACTTTGGATAGTAGGGACTGCATCTCTGCCTGTCCTGACCAGGAAACACTTTGCAACTGTGATCTCCTCTGGCAATAGTTGGATATTGTAATGTGTGGCGAGGGGTTGCAGCAATTCCACTGAGAGAAACTGGTCTGAGGCTGGATAACATGCCTGTATGCCTCTCATAAATTGTTATCCAACTCATGAGAACCTGCTCTCAAGCTCTTGCAGCATTCTGTCGACGACTGGATAGAACAGTCTCTGTCTCAGCTGATCTCCTGAGCTGAGGTCTGAGCTTGTGCCACAAGATGACTCAACTACATACTCGTCCATCCTTTTCTGCTTCCTCCTTTGGCTGGTAGTATGTTCCTCAATCCAAAGGCCATTACATATGGCCTTTGTCCTGTCATACATGTCCACTGCCATCTCTGATGTGCGATAACCTTTGAGTGTGTCCTGCACTGTGCTTTTAAATAGTACAGATATTGAAGATGTGCACTTTAACGCAGCAGCACCTGGAGCCATCCATACCCATGTCCAGTGTCCTATAATAAGCTTTAATCGAACCTCGGATAGTCCGGTTGGTTTGGGGTGGTGTGAAAGCTCATTCACTCTTGCAAGTGAACCCTGCTGCGGTTCATTTGAGATGTGAATGCAAAGCGGACCAAAGGCAGGAAAAGACCCAAAAATCGAATCTTTTTTTAATGAGAAGACTGAAACATATGTATATAATGAAACACACAATAGTTTTTTTTCCGATTGCCTAAGCATGATTTTGAAAACGGGGCCCGGTGTTTCAAAACACACAATTAGCACAACCACACACACAATTATCAGAACACCTCAGATCCTTTGCTAAATTAAACACTTGTCAAAACCATACACTAATTTTGTTACCATATGAAACACACGTTACATAATGACTTAATTCTGTTTGAACCAGTTACACACACTGCTGTGCTTAACCTAAAACACATTTAGCAATTCTACTTCTCAGTGATTAGAGTACTGTAAGTGAAGTACGCAGATAATGTGCAAATATACAATAAATTCACCAAACACTACACAAGACCAATGCTGTAGACTGATGAAAATATAATTTATTTATCTACATACAGTATACCCAAATCAATGATGCAGACTGATGAAAAAAATAACATTTTCTCTCCATATAACCAAATCAGTCAACATTTCAACATGGAGAATCACAACAATACATGTCCCAGTTTTCATGCTACTATGTGCATAACACTGTAAGCTCAGCAAATATCAGACAAATATAAAATACTGTATCCAGTACAGGTTAAAATTACAGTAACACAATTTTTCTTTTTTTGAAAAAATGTAAACAGAAAATACTAGACATTATCTCTTTGACTAGCTGGATCTGGCAAGATAATTTTTTGTTGTGATTCTCCATGTTGACTGATTTGGGAAAATGGGAGAAAATGTATATTTTCATCAGTCTGCATCATTGGTTGTCTTGTGTAGTGTTTGGTGAATGTATTGTATATTTTCACGTTCTCTGTGTACAGTACTTCACTCTCCTTCCATTTTGGTTGAAGACAGGTGAACTCACCTGCTGCATTTTTATAGTGCTTAAACCTGATTGTGTATCTACAATTAACTGTGTTTTTATTTTGTTATTGGTGTATATGTGTATGTATGTACAGTATATGTATATATATTATATGTATATATATGTGTATATATGTATATTTGTACTCCTGTTGGGGCTTCTTGGACCAGATCAATGTTTTATCTGGCTAAATAAATAAATAAATAAGAAACTGATGATTTGGTCCTGTTAACTTTGAATTTTCTAGGGACTGCCCATATCCCTCTCATGGACCTGGACCTCACTTTGAGAACCTCTAATGATTCTAGTTATTCAGTATTCATCTCTAATTAATCTAAAATTGCGTATTTCTGTGCTTAAAAAAAAAAAAAAAAAAAAAAAAAAAGGGGGGGGGGGTGACCCCCTCCACCCCCTGGGCTGAAGCCCCCAATGTTTTCTAACCCTAAAAACGCCCCTGATGAGGACGCGACGCCTGCATGACACTCAACCAATATAACTAAATTAATCTCCCTCAAACCCGATAATAGGACAGAATGTGCAAACAAACCTAAAATGGAGATGCGGCTTGACATGCACCATGCATGATGCACGCACGAGGGCGACGCCATCTTTACCTGCACTATAACTCACACTTGCACTTGACCCAATATCGAACTCTTAATATTTTGCATGAAACAACCATAATGCATCATTTCGGTGTGCCATAATGTTTTAATTGCACACAGCATGCATGCAGGCAGTTGTTTAAGAAGACAATGGAGACCGAGTTAGCTTAATTATACTGAACAGCCATTAACTATAACTAAACTATTAAAAGATGCGCTAGCAGCTCACGCAATTTGCATCTACAAATTGCATATCCGAACAGATTAAATGACCACAGATAACCGCAAATTGGCAAATTTACATATATATTTATACTCACTATATGAAAGAAACTTGACGTGCGCTGCTTCTGCTAACTTGACGGCTGCTGCTGCTGCATCTCACGACAT